>NC_073744.1:148606434-148954542 GCF_029784135.1 Toxorhynchites rutilus septentrionalis
ACAGAGACATCAAAACCAAGCTGCCTGTGGGAAATCGGCATTGCAATTACATGGAAGGAGGGGGAGCTTTTGTTTTTTCCGACATTTTGGGAATACAGAGATTTCAAATCCAAGGTGTCTGGGGGAAATCAGCATATTAATACCCTTGTGGTCGATAGCAGTCTTGTTAATGGTTACCATCGTATCACTAATTATGGAGACGTATGTGCTGTGTCATTAATGAACATCAGAACATGAACAGTCAAAGTACCGTCTACCTAAAAATGTCATATGACATTTCGGTTTTTTTCCGTCTTATTCATTAGCTGTTCATCGTCCCGTAATTAAACAACAGTGTTCACGGGGAACGCTCACCGCTTGAAACGTTCATTCAACACATTCGCACTTGATAGGGGATAGTTTTTCGGTTGCTTTGATCTAAACAATCCGTCTAAATATCATCCATCGTGTATGGATGTGTGAGTGAGGAGGTGGATGTATGTGAGCAGCTATGCTTGAATGCAGAATAAAGAGAGAAGAAGAATGCATACCACTGCAGTTTTAATGTCAAATGACATTCAAATGACAAATGACATTAAAACTACAGTCAAAGTAGCCGGAATTAAGGAATGGTTATGAGAACGAATGGTAGAATGGAAATAGCATATTTTCACCGCTCTTCTGGGTACGTTCGACAGAAAGAGAGAATACAAAACGTTCAATTGATTGTCGTGTTTGCGGCTGTGCGTTTATTTCAGAGGTGACTGTTGGAACCGAGCAATGCTTTCTTGGTCACATTCGCAATACATATTGAGCTGTGACTCTAGCGCAAGAGCAGTATGTGATAGTTGAGAGAAATGTCGACCGTTTACAACACTGGTCGATAGTTTAACTAACGACGCGCACAAATGGATAGTGCTCATTATAACTAGCGCGGATATTGCTGATTGCATACGTGCTGGCGAATAAGTAGGGAGCAATGAATGAGTGTTTTTTTAATTTTTGTTCCAATAAGAATCTTTGGATGGATTAATTGAGGAATGATATTTCAATGAATTGAACAGAACTTTTATGTTGGTTGCTTCGTGAAATCTCATATCAATGATCGATATCAATGTCCAATTGAAATTCGCATTGAGGCCTGTAGCATCGTGTTTCGTTGGGTTTAAAGCGAAAATGGACATGGGTTGAGTAAACACTCAGAAAGTAAAAATTATAAATGAAATTACCTTTTCCTTTTCAAATATATTTTTTCTATAATAAAATAACACTTTTTTTCTGGAGAGAAAACTTGATAATTGTGTTCGATAATGATAATTATCTTATATTACATTGATGAGTTTTTTTCTTTGATTCTTCCATACATAACACAGGAGCCAGCTAGTCCTGGGCCACAGGCTTTCATCATATCTCATTCCACTTAGGCATCTTATATAGTGATACGCACCATCAAATGACTAATCACCATCTTTCTATCATTATCATTCGGTTATGGGCATTAGTGGAGTGAACAAAGAATACCTTACAACTAGACAAAACGGTCCTTTTCAGGGCCACCAAATCACTATCGAAGAGTTTAACAATGTAATTATTCAAATATATCGAAAATCAGCATGTAACAGATAACCAAACGGAATCCTACGTCAACTATGCGGTCGTGTGTCGAACACAACCCTCCTGTGATTTTTGTTTCGGACTCTGTTGCCTCAAACTTGCTCTACATCAAAAAGTACGCTACGGAAGACGATTCTGATGCTTTTATTTGAAAGATGAGAAAATTTAGTACAGGATATAGTAGTGGAACAACTAAATTAGTGTATTTTAATAACATTTTGGAAGTGAAACACTTAAAAGATAATAATTTTTAATGTGTTATTTTTAATTAAATTGAAGTTCTTTAACCGATCTACAATTTGTTCTTTGACGCCCAACTTCTGTCTATTCAATTTGGCTGCAATATCGATATAAACAATTCCTGGTGAAACTTCAAGCAAAATCTTCAAAAATCACGATTTTTACCTCACTGTACATGTAGTAGACACTTGGACTTCACCTTAACGCCGAAAGATTACATTTCTTCTTGAGATAAGCCATATTTGAAACATAAAAAAAATATTTTTTCCCAAACTGTATATAATCGAGTCCAAAATTGTATATAATCGAATCACATATAATCGAGACTGTATATAATCGAGTCTGTATATAATCGAGTCTGACCTGTATTTAGAGCATTGCGCTGTACAAAGATTTTTTTTCCTCGTATGTTAAAATATATGAGATTATCTTTACATTGGATTCAGATGGTTTACCAAATTCATCGGAGTCAACAGTACAATAGAACTCTGTGAGAAAAAAAAAGTCCTTGTGGAAAGATCATTCGGATTAATGAGAAGAACACTTAAAAAAATCCAAATTATGATATTTTTTTATTCTAATCTTTCAGTTGAAAGCCACGAATACAATAAAATGATCGATTTCAAGAAAACAAAAATAATAATGCTGACTATGAAGAAAATTATTTTTGTGTCTCGCAATGCTCGTCAAAATTCCGGAAAAATTACGCCACATGTAGAAAAAAGACACATGCGAACGCATTTAAGCATTCAATTTAGAGCAGAAGTGGGTCTCAAAGTTGTTTTTTTTTTCATTATTTCCAAATGCCAGAAAATATATAAATTTTTTTTGTAGCGCGTATTTTAATTTTTTTTTATTATTAGATTTTCTGATGAAAAAAATGTTTGAAGATTTTTATCGATACACCTTAGCAAGATGTACTTTCAGTATTTATTCTTATTTTTGTCTCAAAGCTATTGTGAATGGTGTGAAAAATGATGAAAAGGTGTATTTTTTCACCATAGATCCTATGGTGTACCATATAAGGACTAAAATATATGGTACTACTGCCAAAGTGTTTTATTTAGTACCCTATACAATATTTTCCATACAGCTGGTGATTTGGTTTGGGGGACTTTTTACTTCCGTACCCAGCCGGACCCTTTGAAAATATAAAAAAAAAAAAATATATAAAAAAATCACACATATCTAGAAAAGCCGTAGGAACACATTTAATATTTTTTGTGATTCGGTATCTAACCTGGTACGACCAAAACAATGGACTTCAAACGCGTTTTTCTCAGTCAGCTTCTAGACAGTCCACCTTTGGTGATTTGAGTTCCGTTTACAGACGCAGGACATTCTGTAGGAATAGATTAAACAGGCTTTTCACAGTCCATCTCACTCCCACTGGCAACTGTCCGTTTCACCCCACCAGTACAATTATTTCAATAATTTAAATTGTCCACTCACAAATTATTTTACTTTTCCGTACATACCTAATATCGCTTCTCTGTTTACTCACACAGCTAATCAGCGAACAGTACCCCCCCCCCCTGTCCGTATTACCCGCATTTCCCCTACTCATCTCATCGTTTTACGCTCTTCTCAATAGAAGTTTTTTATTCCTCGATTCGCGTAGTTGTCATCCTTTTTTTTATCCAAAATATATATTTTTATTGGTCGTCGATAAGTTGCTCGTTATTGACAACTTTGTTCGGGAAAGCACACAAATGGACAGCACAAATGTATCAGGGAATGGGAATGCTTCCAATTTTTATCAATTTAAACCATATACAGACAATTGGATTGTATTTCTTAGCGAATTTCCGATTCGTTTGGTATGTAAAACGCCAGAATCCGTTCACGGCAAAAATAGTTATTAACTTTAACTTTATTTCATAAAAACGTGACCGGTTTTTTGATTTGGCCCCCCTAATGAAAGACGTAGTTCTACGTCAAAAAAGCACCATGAAATTGAACTTTTGCTTGACTAGACAATCAATGTTGTGGCTCAGTTCTCTCGGAAACGGCTAAACCAAATTGAATGCAACAAGTTTCATTTGGTGGGGATATGTTCAGGGGCTATAGATTCCAGAATTTCACTATTTTCCAAAAATAGCTTATTAGTGATTCATGCAAACCTATATGACCTTATTGACGTAAACCGGATAGTTCCAGATCAGGTTTCCGAGCGAAGTGACTACTTTATGACTAGAACCGAATCCCATCATTCGACAATGAACTTCATGGTTTGTCAAAACGAGCTCATTGGTGACCATTTCAAGAGTTTTAGGATAATTTGTATGGTCTCCGGATGACCTGCAGCTCAAATTCTTGATCGAGAAATGAGAAAGGCAAGACTACAACTTTAGATGGATGCAATAAGATTAGGTTAGGTATAGAAATCGAATCAGATTTTTCAAAAATTCAAATTGATGTATCGCTTTCCATTAGGTTGAAAAGGGCTCAAACTCAAGGACATCCAGATTTGTGCCGAAGACCATGAAAAACCATAGGTAAAGCTGCAGGTAAAAGAAAAATTGAGTGTTTGCAGCACTGTGTCATAGGAAATAATGGCGAAGAAACATTTTTTTTCTTTATACTCAAAATACGACAGCCTATGTATAGCATAACAAACAAATCTTAATTTCCGATTCGTTTGGTATACAACCCCTAAATGAAAGATCTAATCCTACGTCAAACATCAAACAGTTATGTACACTATTAGAATTTCCCCCTTTCAAGATTAAAACTTGTTATTAGTTTAGTATTGCCAAACATTTCAAGGAAAGAACGAAAAAAGGATTGAAATTGATTGATATGTATTGATCGTTTACCATCCAATCGCGATAGATTGGTAACAAAAAGGTTTTTGGTCATTCGAACCTAACGGCTCAGGCTGAAAACCATGAATCCATCGTTTGGTGTTGCCCAATGTCTCTCGTACGAACCGTACGTGACTTGAAGCCCCTAACCGACATTTTATCTCCATTTCACCATAGGCTAATAACGACAATAAAGGTGACGTTCATAGTTTCTGCGCTATCGGTTATAAGTGATGGTAGACATTTAGCAAGGTGTTCAACTGTTTCAACTGCATGAAGCGGGGTTTAACAAGCATTTTTTCACAAATGAAAAAGTGCTTCTCTCGGGTGCACGATTTCATATTTCGATTGTAGTTTACACACATTCCGAAATATCATGCCCCTGATTTCGTGCTTCTGATGTTTGGCTCGGATTTCGATAGTTCCTAGCTTTGCGTTTGTCGAGAGGAATGAGCAAATTGGTCTCTCCGAACGGATGTGTGCACTGTTATGATTCGGTTGGATAGCACACAACGCAAACGCAGGGTATTGCTCGTGCTGGCAAGAATTTTCCCCACCCACAGTGTCCCCACCTATACAAAACTAACTCTCGGCACGTCCAAGGCTTCATTGGAAGTCAAAAATACCTGACTGTTCAGCCTGCCATAGGAATGAGAATGAAGAGTATTGCAAATGTTTACGAAAATTGTATTTATAAACAGCCAACCGAAAATATAATACGATAATCGAATTGCACCCGTTATGCAATCTGCATTTCCCATCGGTCCCGTCTATCGTCGTTGGGATGACGATGGTGATGATATCGTTTGAGGGTTTTTGGAATAGCAAAACGTATCCATGGTGTGCATTGGCCAGCGGATATGCATAGCCGGGGAAATACGGCATGACAGAGATTACATTTTTAAATGTATACAAATACAGATTATGGTTCGCCGTTAATATTAAGATGAAACTGTGATTTTTTACATTCTGTTGAGTGAGTTTCCTAGAACAAAATACTAGAATAATTATGTCTTTTCAGAACAATTTTTGGTGTTATGAAAAACTTACTACCGATTTTTTCCTAATTTTTCTTAGAAAAAATTAAATATATATCGCAGGTGAATTTTTCAAACTTTAACATCAAACTTGGATATACCAAAACAATTTTCAAAGAATTCTGTTAGAAACTGTTCTGTGAAAAATCAGAATCGCAATTAGTGGACGTTCCAAATATTACTAAGAAAGTGTAAGCGGCTGTAAAAAATGCTTAGCATGGAAAAGATATAAAGTAACAATCAAAACATCGTCAGTCAAAATCCTTTCCGCTAGGAAATGCTGTTTTTTCGAAGCAAATCTCCATGGGGTGATGGCTGCATTTAATTCCGCCCCTTCTGCTTGACTGTCGGAGTTTCTTCAGTGTTCCTTCTTTTCTCCCGCTGCGAAGCCTTCTCGAAAATCTTTCAAGATATTCAATCAACCATTCAAGGTTTCTGTTATTCTCCCATGCTTTCGTTCTCTCGTCCCGTAGAACTGAGGCAATGCAAGGCGAAGATCTGTGAGAAGGGTGAAAAAAGTGCTGCAAGAGTTTTAATTAACGTCTGGGTATATATACATAAGTACAGACCAGAGTTTTTCTCGCTGCTGTTGTCGGGTCCGAAATGCTGGCAAAACGATGAACGATTTGCTTTATTTTTCTACCGCCTTGTTGTTGGTTGCGAAGTAAAGAGAAAAAAAGTGGCCGATTGGAAACAAAGACGAATTTTGTACGCCAGCATTTCTCCGGGAAAATAATGCTGGCGTAATCAATATTTGGTCCCACCTTCGATTCAAACCCGATTGGAACACCGCCGAACCTATTTTTTGACGACTTTCTAATTAGTGCAACATCCAAATGAGTTTGGGGTGTTCTTCGATTCGTTGCTTTATACAAATGAACTCCCCATCCGTTCGTTTCGCTTTGCATTCAAACCATTACGCAAATTATTTATATCTCGTTTTTATAACACACGACGTGAACTTTTTTGACCTGCACGTTAAACCCTCGACAAAAGTTACAACGTCTAGACATTGTCTCCGGCAATTGCAATCGCCCTCGAACGAGTTTCGTGTCGTATTGCTTGCCAGCGCCTCACGTACCGACAAAAAACCGCTGAATTAGTATCAGGAAGACATTCTCCTGACTCCTGTTCCTTCCACTAAACCAGGAGGTTATCCGGGTTTTGGCCGGGGGTCGAAATTGCTGAATATCACACCCTTGTACATCGCACATTTTATCTGACGCTTTTGAAGGCAACCGATGATCTGGAAAAGATTACCGTTTATTTACGTGGTTTATCTTTTTTATTGGTTCCTTTCTCCGTCGCATCAAACGGTCATACGAATGCCCCATCCAATTGACTGCCACTTTTTTGTACTTTCCCTTCCTCGGCTTCTTTTTTTTTTTTTTGAGAAATTATGGAGCTGCGTTGAGTATCTCGCTTTCGTAAAGTGTATCGAGGAAATTGACAAATCAGCTATTGGCAAGGCATAAACCCATGCTAGGAAGTGGGGGAGCCGCGGGAAAGATCGATGCGATTCAAGGACCATCAAGTTGAAGCGATTACACGCCTAATCTGGGTGTTATCGTTCGACGAGTAGTTTTGTGGGGGCGTTAATATTTCAACGAGGGTGAGAGTGGGTAGAAAAGGAACTTTTCTATACTGTTGGCTGAGAGTTAACTTTGTGTATTTTTGAAGCCCAACAATTACAGCACTGATCTCGCGCAACAAATATTCCATTAATCATTATTTATGGCTATTACGCTGCGAACAGGTGGCAGCTCGGGGCCGAGGTTTCTACGCTAGACGAAAAATACATAAAATGAACCGATGAAATGATAAACTGATGATAAACGATGTTGGTAATAAGGTCTGGCTAGATCGGAACAATTATCGCCTTTTATTTTATTGTTATGATTCTTATTTGAAACATTCAGTTTGACAGTTTAATGGATTCCTTCATTTTGATACATATTGGTGACAATTTCTAATATGCACGTAAACAGATGTAATGAAATTGCAAATTATGCATCACCTGTGAATACTCTAATTGTAAAAGTTACGTTTTGTGCAATGATTGTTTGTTGTTATTCAATAACAATAATTTATAATGCAGCATAAGCGACCGTAACCAAAATAGACAAAAATGTTGTGTGTCTTGAAGGTATGGTTAGTCATTAATATATAGAAAAATCTAATTGACCTGATCATGGAATTCTTGGGATGTCTACATCCTGGTTTATCTAAAGTGGTAGAGAATGGTGTGTAAACTTTCTGAAACTTTGTATATATTTCGAAAGTTTAAGGCAATTTGTTTGCAATCAAGTTGTGATACGTTTGTAATGGTTTGTAAGCAATATTCAATCCATTTTGTCACAAAGGTTTCGAATTCATTGAATTCAAAGTATACGATCGAGCAAAGCACTAGCGGCAGCAGAAAACTACTGAAATTATTCAAAGAACGTAGATTTCCAAGCTCCAAGCTCCACATTGAATAAACGATCCGTTTCCCATTTTCGCCATACTCGCCTACATAGTAACGAAAATCTTCCACCTTTTTTAAACGTTATGGTTCCGCCCAAACTGGTTTGACGTTTGCTGAAGGTTTGCTATATATTTGTTTGTATTATAAACGAGGTTAAATAGATATAAGATAAGATCGTGTATTGAGAGATAAAAAAAACGCAACATTTGCAACGAAATGGAACGTATTGAATATTACTTACAAACCACTACACACAAATTATAATCACTTTACACACAAATCGCCCAATCACAATATTCAGCTCAGAATCTGTATCAATTTTGTAATACATTCACAAAATTAATATTGAATAATAACCTCATTTTTCGTCTGTTTTTTTTTTGTCACAAAATTGTACTCAGTGGACAAAAGATCTAAAAAGAATGAACTTATTGAAAAATGTTGACAAGTAGTAGGATACTTGTAAGCACAATCTGCTTTGATTTTTTTTTATTTCAATTTCAATTTATTAACAAAATTAACAAGCCAAACATAAATGCCCTAATAATTTAAGTTAATACAACAGAAAACCCGAATCTTATCCCACGGATGTTTTGTTCGAAATTTGGCGAAGTAAGTTCTGATAGAATGTAATGGCTGCACTGGTTTTGACATATTTAACGAAAACTTCAGCGCCTATTATAGGTTGAGAAATCCCTGCTCGGTGTACGTTGCGGAAATGGCAATCTTTCACGCTTTGGAGAAAATTGAATCCTTGTCGATTGATCACTATTTTATCTTTTCAGATAGCCTCAGCTCAATAGAAGCTATCCGTTCGATAAAACCTATGAGAGCTTCATGTTATTTTCTTATGAGAATAAGAAAGCTCTTGGGTAGACCAGTGGAAAAATCTTTTAGGATTACATTAGCCTGGGTCCCAGCCCATTGCTCCATTACAGGTAATGAGAAAGCGGACTCGTTAGCTAAGATCGGGGCTTTGGAAGGCACCATTTTTGACCGACAAATAACCTATCATGAATTTTTTTGTACTCCTCGTAGTTATGTACTCTCCAATTGGCAACACAATTGGAGTGAAGATATTATGGGTCGCTGGTTACATACAATTATTCCCAAGGTATCGACAAACGCAAGGTTCAAGGGATTGAATGTAGGTCGGGACTTCATTTGCGTGATGTCCCGCCTCATGTCTAATCATTACTTGTTAGATGCACATCTGTATCGCATTGGGATCGTTGATAGTAATATTTGCGTTTGTGGTGATGGTTAACATGACATCGAGCATGTGGTCTGGTCCTGTAGAAACTTTCATTCTGCCAGGGCTCACGTATCGGATTCAGGAAGGCAATCTGACTTACCGGTTAGATACATCTTAGCTAGTCGCGACCTCAACCTTATGCTTTCTATTTACCAATTTATCAAAAGAAATGATATCTCTGTTTGATTCCTTCCCTCCTCATCAAACCAAACTACCCCACTCGCTCCATCCTAGTCCCAAATCCTAATCCGGTCCAATTAATCTAGTGTTAGATTTAGTTATTATTAAATTGTTAGTCTTAATTATATAGAAAATACGTTATATTTTAAGGTGAAATTTGACTCTGTAAACTTTAGATAATAAGTAATTGAGTCTTATTAATAAACGGTTTTGGAAAAAAAACGCTAATCAACATTTTTCAATACTTTCTGAATTGAAAGTTGTAGTCTTAATCCATAATCAACCTTAGCTGAGAGACTTCCATTATATTTCTACTAGAAACTGAGAAAAATTACCCTGAAAAGTTGTGCGAATATGTGTATTTTCAGTTACGTTTCAAAAGATACAAATGAACTTTGTTCTATGATTTGTCAACGACAGATAAACGTAGATTCTTGTATATTTAGTTTTCCAAAAAACTCGCAAGAACCTTGCGAAAATCGCCATGCGTTTTGTGACGTGACAACATGTGACAAAATAGCGTTGTCACGTCACAAAATCAATAGAGTTTAATAAATACTAGCTGACCCAGCAAACTTCGTCCCGCCCAAGATTTATGTTTCGTTATCACATTCACGTTTTCTTACTAAGCGCACGTTCATGGGACCAATCGCAGAACTGTTCATTGATTGATCTTCTAATATACCCTTTAAAATTACCTTTTACTAAAAAATCCCTAGTACTTCTATCAAAACTCGTCATTATAATATCAGATTATTTTCAGACACAATTCTCGTTCAAAATTTTTCAACCACTTGCAAATAACACGTTTTTCCGTTACATGGAATAAATGTTTGATACAGAAAATATGATAGAATAAAGACAGCCCTAAATCGGACAATCCTTTCTCGAGTTTTGCTCTTGCCAACACATTCAGCGAACCATTTTTATTTATATAGATAGAAAAAGATATAGGAGTGTGTTTTATCACATTAAAATCCATTTCCACTTTCGAACAAAGATCAATTTCGTTAGCGCAAACATCAAATAGACTAACAACGCTTGTCACTATGAAGTTGTAGAACATTTTCTTCATTTGGTTCAATTGGTTCCATTTGCTTGATTAGTTCTTGAGTTATGCAGAAACTTATGCTTCATCTGTATGTCACAGATAACGTTATCAATTTTCCTAAAATATTGCAGCATAACCTAATGGAATGGGTCATTTGTTTCATTAAAAACAATCCGTCTCCATGAGAGTCCATGGAGGTATATATTTTTTCTTTTATGAAACAACACCTAACACTTGACGGCGCCAGTGGTTGTGTGGTTAGCGTAACAGCCTCACAATCCGATCGGCCTGGGTTCAATCCCAGCTGGCGTCGTTGGGATTTTCTGAGGCGAAAAATCTCTGGTTACGTCTTCCTTCGGAGGGGAAGTAAAAGAAGTTGGCCCGGCTTATGAGTTGTTGAGTCTGATAGGTAGGAACAGGTGGAGTCGCCTCCCTGATGTCGGTGATTGGCACTGAAGTGGCGGAAATAGGCCGACGAAAAATAAGCGAAGATAAAAAAAAAAAAAAAACACCTAACACTTAAAAATATATCTCAAAAAGAAAAAAATATTGTTCTTGAAATTTTGATATTTTGATATTTGATATATCATTTGATAAAAAAAGTCTGAACTTTCCGAAAAAATATAAAAAAAACTGGGGTACCTTCGGGTCCAAAACCACGAAATACAAACATATTGAAAGTATGTCTATCTATCGAAATTCCTTTTATCTGCACCTAAGAAATCGTAAATCAGTCAAGCGGTTCAAAAGTCACAAATTGAGTGTATTGAAAAAAAAAAACGAGGCCACCCTGGTTCTGAATGAATTACCCTAAGGGTGAAAAAAAATAATACGTTGGATTTTCATGATCCACAATTAGCGACTTCATCATATGTCCCACGATTTTATTTTAGTCTTATCAATGCCCTAGACTAATAGGTATGATAACTGCTAACTGCTACTTGCCTAATTATTTTCTCTCTTTTAGTACATTATTATGTTTAATCACAATTAAACAGTTTAACTTAAAATGTTTTTTTTACTTATTTTATTTATCGTCGAGAACATAATTGGGATTTTTACAGAGCTTCTCATGTTTTTTAAACTGTCTATCATCTCGATGTGCATTCATTATTTTAGGAAATACTCATAATCAAAACCGAAAGATAATGTTTCATTCAATATAATAATTTTCAAATGGTACTCGATTAAACCGATGTGTATCCGTGGCCGAGTGGTTGGCGTCTCACATTGTCATGCCGGGTGTTCGGGTTCGATTCCCCTTGTGGCCGGAGATTTTTCGCCAAAGAAATTTCCTTCGACTTGCACTGTGGTCACGCGTATTCTATAGCTTGCCCATCGGAATACATTCAATGTGTGTTATTTGGCTTAAGAATTTTCAACTAAGTATTTATACATGACGCTAGTTAATGCATACGTTGAGATGTCAAAAGTTCCACAGGGAACGTTAACGCCATTCAAGAAGAAGAAGACATAATTAAACCGATTAATTAGATTCGATCAGAGTTCGGTCCAGCGGTTCAAAAGTTTATAATTTTTCAAAAACAGATAAATTCGACCAAAAAACTACCCTAATTCTGGGTGGTATCCCCAAAAGACGATAATAATCTAATTCTATATATTTTCGATAAGAATCTGAACAAAATCAGATCCATTTTTTCGGTATATTTTTTCATGTATATGGACATCATTTGAACTAACCTCCGAATCATTATCGAAATAAATCTCATCATCTCTTCTGTCCACTTGATATCCGACATAAAGACAAAATACTTCATTAGTAGCGCGAATCAATGGTGCGAAATCACGATGAAAGAGTAATATTTCCGTTCATTGCATTCCCAAAAATTAACAGCTCCACGGGAGTGGAAGCTTCATAAACCCATTTAACTTATTCAATCCGCGAAACCAAATTCCACCGAGCCCACCATGAATTCCGGCACCTTAAAAACAGCAGCGATGCCTCGCCGACTGCAAAGCTTTGATCGCGCTTTAAACCATCGCTATTTGTACTTCTGTTGGCGCTAACGATTACCAGAGTGGAATCAGTCGAGAGCTGAGGCTTTTGTTGAACTTTTAATTGAATTCCGATTCTGCCTCGTCGTCGTTTTTCGAACAGAAACTGTCCCCATTCGCTGGCCGTCAAAACAGTCCATCCGGTCCCGAGGAGAGCGCTTGCCGCGTCTCAGGCCAAGTTTCGTCTGGAAGACGAAAGACACGTTTTCGAAGGCCACCCGACAGACTTTGGACCGTCACGCTGGATAGGAGCAAGGTGTGTGAGCAGAAGGAACCGACGACTGGCAAACGAGATGCCTTGCGAGCCCGGACAGGTTTAATTAATAAAACATGGCTGATTAAGTGAATTTGATGGAATTTCATTTTCGAAGGACGGAAATTGGATCCTCCATCAATCAGCCAGCCGGGCCATGGCAGCCTAACAAGTCATTTGATTATCGAATTGGGCACGACAATACATCGCATTTATTCGGGGAATTTCGTTGGGGGGCATGCTCGAGTGTGAAGCGAATATGAATTACTGCCGGCGCCCGGGCGGAAGATTTACTTTCGATCATAATACACTTTGATTTTCGCACGTTTCTCTGCCGATTTTGGTATTTTTTTTCTTTGGTCCTCTGTTGTTGGCTGTCGACGAGACGAATTGATTTCCAAGCCGTGTCTCGTAACCTTTTTGCGTTGGAGATATGTGTATCGGATAATAGGGAGACCCACAGTTTGCGGAAACCGGACAAATTTATACATACCAGCGAAAATAGCAGCATGTGGGTGGTTGTGTTTATGTATGCGTGTGCAAGTTTGATGTCGAGCCGAAAAGAGAAGAGGAGAGTGTTGGGGACATGGTGCCGAGCAAAACTTGTGTACAGGTTCGATTACATGAGCAGAAAGTGTAATCAGCAAGACGTGGCTGAGATATTGAGTCGAGTCGAGAAAACGGGAAGAAAGTTAGCAGGGAATGAACGTGTAGCAAGAGAAAATGAAATATCTCATAATAATAAATGCTGAAACTGTAATAATTTGTACGTGATCATCATATGGAATGGGCAATAGTAGCACTATCCTTTTTTCGCACCGATGGTAGTGGATGATGACGACGGAAAACAAAATTAGAGGATTTGTTTGCAATAGGGTTTGCTGTTAGCTGTTGTTTTATTTGTGTTGTGTTGGTTTATGCGTGCCGGAGTCAGATCTAATTGATTTATTCAATCGATCGCTGTTTAGTTTATAACAACATCGAACGTTGTATCAGTTCACAAAAAAAAACAAATGAAACGCAGAAAACCAATGTAAAAACCATACAATAACACAAGCCTTAAAACAACTTGTCTAATAGAGATACCAGGCAAAGGCAAAAAAAGGAAGAAAATTTAAAATCCCTATTTTTATTCCAAAACACTAGCTAACCCGGCAAACTTCGTCCCGCCTTAAATTTGTTTTTTGTTATCAATACCTTCAAACATTCACGTTTTCTTACTATGAGCAAGTTCATGGATCCAATCGCAAAACTGTTCATTGATTGATCTTCTAATCGACGATTATGCGATTATGCTGGAGTAATGATCACGAAAGGTCATTTTGTAATCCAGTTCAACTCCTAGATCTCTTATGCTCGAGACTCTTTCGAACGTTCCTCCGCAGATAGTATAAGACCATTGGATTGTAAATAGTTTGCGGGTGAAGGAACAAAGCACACGTCGTTGAAGAACAGAGGAAACTGAAGCGGTCCTAAATTACTCCCCTGAGGAACTTCAGAGCTGTTGGTACAGATGCATGACTCGTGACAACCAAGCTTTACGCGAAGACGACGGTTAACAAGATAGGACTCCATCCAATTGACGACCCTATCTTCGATTCCTAATCGTTCCAGTTTAGCAGGCAAGTTTCGATGATTAACACGATCAAACGCAGCCTTTAAATATATATATACCGTTCTGAATCATATTTCGGACACTTTGTTCTAATATCTTGAAATGGTTAATGCACTGATGATATAACTATCAAATTAATATCACAATTGCTTCTTTAGAGTAATCCCATGGTTTCACTATCATTGCATATGAGAACTAAATTTGAATTGTAACACAATCGGTAAAAATCTATCAACACTACTCACTATCGTTTGTGTTTGACGTTTGCTTAGCGTGAGCACGTAGAATTTACCCGTTCATCAATAGTTAAATTTCTCCCGTGTTTCATCAGTTCTCATCATCGTTAATAGTTTACTGTGATTGCTTGGTAAGTGTTTCGCAGTTGAATATAAAATATAATCAAGTGTAATGTAATTTTCGTTCAAAAAATTACTATATAAAGTGTCCGAAATTTGAATTCATTTTTATTTTTCATTTGAAAAGCATTTTATTCGATGATTTTTTTATGTTTTCAATCAAATAGGTACCAAAGTAGGAAGCTTAAAAGCATATTGAACTAATTTATTAAAAATATGAACCAAATAATACCTGTGCATAAAGTTTAGACCTGCTTTCTGCATCATATGCCTTAAGCGTCCGAAATATGATTCAGAACGGTATATAGTATCAGTGTGATAACCACCATGCATGGACGACAAATCGGAATGGACGGTCACATCCATAATCACATCCAATGTATGATGGAAAGTGAAGGGGATGATGATGATGTTGGATTAAAGAGGCTTTAAACTTTTCAGTTCATTCGCCTCTAAAAAATGCGAAGGGGAGAATATTGTACTGTTTTTTATATTGCTTTCTCTTTCTGTTCTATTTCAGTTACTGGACGCACAAACACTGAGAGAGAGAGTAAAATTATTCCTCTCGCGAGCGATAAACCTCTACACTTCGTATTTTATGAATCTGTCCATATTCCCCTCACTACATGTCCATTATACTCGCACCGATAAAAATGCTCTACTTTTCGGATTGTTTCAATTTCAGTTAAAAACATGGATAAACATATTTTTATTAAACTGCAAGAAACTGCTCTTTAATTTTTGAAAACATGAGTTTCCAAAGATACAATTGAAGATTTTCTTAACATGTCCGTCTTACTCCCATCTCCCCTACATACTTAGAGGACTATTAGTAAAGCATCAGGATCCATAATCAACAGAAAAATTTATCGGGTGTGGATTTCCGATCACCTAGCGGAGACTGCGAGGGGGTAGCTTATTCCGATGTAGACCAACGAAAGAATCTATCTAAATATACAAAAATGGACTTCTGTCTGTTTGTCTGTCTGTCTGATTCTTATGGACTCGGAAACTACTGAGCCGATCGACTTGAAAATTGGTATGTAGAGGTTTTTGGGGTCAGGGAAGGTTCTTATGATAGTTGGAGAACCCCCCCCCCCTTCTCTAGGGGACGCTCCCATACAAATGAATCACAAATTTCTGCATTCCTCACAAATTAATCAAGCAAATGAAACCAAATTTGGCATGTGGAGGTTTTAAGGTGCAATAAATGTTTTACGGTGGTTAGACACTCACCCCCCTCTCTAAGGGGGAGCTGCCATACAAATGAAAGACAAATTTCTGCATAACTTGAAAACTAATCAAGCAAACGGAGCCAAATTTGGCATGCGATGGTTTTTGGAGCACACGAAACGTTTCTATGGTGAATATACACTCCTCTCCTCTCTATACACTCCTCTCCTTTCTCTCAGGGGGGAGAGGGTTTTGTACTGACATGCAAATGAAGCATACATTTCTGCATAATTCAAGAACTTATCAAGCAAACGGAACCAAATTTGGCATGTGGAGGTTTTAGGGAACAAGAAACATTTCTAAGGTGGTTCAACACTCCTTCCACTTTTGTAGAGGGGGGCTGCCATACAAATGAAGCAAAAAATTCCTGCATAATTCGAAAACTAATCAAGCAAATTGAGCCATATTTGGCATATGAAGGTTTTAGAGGGCACGAAACGTTTCTATGGTGAATCGACACTTCTCCTCCCTCTCTAATGGGGGCTGCCATACAAATTAAACACCAATTTCTGCATAACTCAAGAACTTATCAAGCAAACGGAACCAAATTTGGCATATGGAGGTTTTAGGGAGCAATAAATGTTTTTATGGTGACTCGACACCCCTCCCTCCTCTGAAATGAAGACGGGGTCCCGTAGAAATAATACACATATTTCAACCAAACATGACAATTGAAAAGTTTCGGAAGCTCTGAAGAAAAATGGGAAAATTCGAAGAATCTTCTACAATTACATAGTAACAAGCGTTGTTAGTTCATTTGATGTTTGCACTAACGAAATTGATTTTTTTTCGAAAGTGGAATTGGATTTTAACGTGAAAAACGCACTTCTATATTTTCTTTTATCTATAGAAATAAAAATGGATCACCGAATGTGTTGATAAGAGCAAAACTCGAGAAAGGAATTCTCCGATCTAGGACTGTCTTTATTCTATCACATTTTCTGTATCAAACATTTATTCCATGTAAAGAAGAAACATATTATTTGCAAGTGGTTGAATCATAAATAAATATCATATCATAAATTTCTTGAAAACGAATTTGATTTTTATGCGCCAACCTTTGAAATGGGCGAGTTTAAAAAACTTCATAATTATATTTGAAATATTTTAGGTTTTCATTATTTTTTATGTTTCTTGAGATATCTCTGCACTTGCTTAACCAAAATTCAATGTCTATATACCATTGAATGGATAATAAAAAAATATTTTTTTGAAGAGCCGTGGGTAGATCAAGATTTCATTTTGTAATTTATGAGAAACAAGCATTTGACAAACAGGTATCACGTTGTCACGTCACAAAAATAGAGCATTTTTTAACTTACAAGACCTAACTTCAAACCTTTTTATACTTGGATTTCTCTGAGCAAACAATGAGAGTCAACAACCCACAAAATTTGGTTAAGATCGGTCCACAAATAGAGGAGTATCAACTGCCTCAAGAAGTTGTTGTCACGTCACTCAAAGTATACGATCCATTCCAGCGTGACGTGGTAATTTTTTTGATTCAATACAAACATTTTTGCTGCGTTTTTATGTATGCAACACACAAAATTAAACGATGTTTTAGTGAAATTGACTACAAGAATCATCAGTTGGAGAATATTTCAAAGGTAGATTTGCTTGTTGTCTGTCAAATACTTTTGTGGCGAAACAATACCTGACTTTGTTTCGGACTGCTGAACATTAATGTTTGAAACGGAACTGAAACCATTTCAAAACATACAAATGAACTTTCTTCAATGTTTTGTCAATAATAGATGAACGTAGATTCCACAATATAGAATTGATTCTTGTTTAGATTTCCGGTTTTCTGGTAATAGTATTGAATGACAAAAATATGGAAACCCCATACGATTTGGGTATTTCGTTGCAGGTGTCTTACCAACGGAAGTAGAATATCGTATTCCGATGTCATTTTAAAATCAAGGGTTATGACTTCCGGTTCGTTAAAAACGGATCTAAATGAAGCGCCCGAGCGGTCCACGGCACTTTCCTTAAGAAATAAATACAACTTTTTACTCCAAGCTGTGAGTTCAGACTGACCTTTATTTTATCCAATTCACTTAACGAAACATTCTTAATCTAAATTCCTACCGACTGCACTCTACATGCGGAGTTTGTTTATTCTTACCTACTCTCTGTTTATCTCTCTACCGCTCTATCTCTGATTTATGGAATTTTCCATGTGTATGGAAAATTCCGACATTCTTATTCGAAAATCATGTATGAATCCACTCTATGTTCTAGTTGGAACAGATATCTTATTAATCTTATTAAGGGGCGCTACATAAAGGACCGAAAATGGCATGAAATTCCAGAATACGATCGTGAATGGTAGCGTTGGCATATATCCATAGGCACGAGAAGAAGAATGAAAAAAGAGAATAAAGTTTGATAGTGAGCAGATAGGACTTAAGCGAGTGTGAGATAATACTTGAGTGGTAAGAACTTAGCCTTAGAGCGACGCGTGTGGAGTTAGACAAATAAAGTACACATCCAAATGCACACGCAAACGTCAACGGTTAACGATCAAAGTCAACGTCCAAGTCAAAGTCAAAGACGCCATTGTACAGGTACGCGCACATGCACACAGATACATACAAAGAGTTCATCAAAAAATGTTGATAGAAAAATCAAATGCGTTCCCCCTGTAGTGAGCACCACTCGATGAACCAGAATTGTGCTAGCCATTGATGGCAAGCGCCAGAGTGAATGTGTTAAACAAACACGATGTAAAATTGGAGGTCGGTTTAGGACCCCCCGAATTTTCCCAAACAACCGGTATGTATTACAGGTAGAAAAACTACAGGTAGATTACATTTATATAGTTTATTTTGATGAGCATATCATAAGCAATTACAAATCAATGTTTCAACAATCTAAATGTTTCACAATCTAAAAGAACATTGAACTCAGGTCAAAAATAGTTCTTCTCTGTTTTTGAAGTAATGAAAACGCAAAATGGTGCTAAAATGACAGCGTTATGAAACCTTTCATTTGACACTACTGAAAATTCGGTAGGATGTACCGTTCCTGAGATACAAAGAGGGGTAGGTTCAGGATCACCGGTCGCGTTAGGATCACATTCCCCTATAGGACGGACCTTTGGAAAGGGAAGGGTAGATCTCAGAGGAGAGTGAGAAGTATTCAGAGTAATAAAAAACAAAAAAAATAGTATATAGCTTGCTACAATACGGTGAAATTTTTATTTAATACAACTTGTTAATTGTGTGACGTGACAACGCTTCGTGGAGACTGTTTTTTCGCCCAGAGCGCGTTGTCACGTCACAAAATGAATGCCGATTTTCGCAATGTTCTTGCGAGTTTTTTGAAGAACTGAATATACAGGAATCACCGTTTATCTTTTGTTGACAAATTATAGAACAAAATTTATTTGTATGTTTTGAAACAGAACTGAAAATACAACAATAATTTTCAAAAGTCAGAAACAACAAAAAAATATGTGTTGTCACGTCACAAAAGTATTGGGCTGGCAACGAGCGAATTGAACTGTAAAATATTTTCCAACTGAAGATTTTTGTAGGAAAATTTCTCTATTTTACTTTAATATCGTTTACTATTTGGAAATCGTGTGATTTATACATGAAAACGAGGAAAAACCTGTTCTTAGAGAGTCAAAACGTTGTCACGTCACGCTGGAATGGGTCTAATGTAGATATCAACAAACTTACCATTCAAGTTTATTCATGTCTGATCGAAACAACCATTGTACATATTCTGAACGATCTTGAAAACAAATTTTGGAAGTCGAATCCACACACCAACATACATCTCCCAACCGACCCTATTTCCTGCCGCGGATGAACATGTTCTCGACAATGTAGGAACTTCGCCTCCGAAGCATGGTGGAGTATACACATGCAAGTTTTCCTTGCTTTCGTACGCACACAAACACACCCAAACTCAGTGACCTCTCCTGCACCCCAGACTGCCCTAAGGACCCAGCAAAGCGATAGAGACAACGGGGTGAAATCTTTCGCTTTCCTCTTGGAGGCAAACTAATAGATCAGTGTAGCCTCGCAGCAATATATCCCCGTACGTGGCCGACCAATAAGGCTCTCCCACCCCCCGGGGATCATCTCCGAAGGGAGGAAGGAAGGATCTGATTCACGCCGGATGGGCCCCTCCCCCAGCACCATGGTACGAAGGCAATCGAGATGAGCGCTATGAACGATGCGGCGCTTGGCAAAACCCGGCGTCTGGATCGTAAATCACTGAATCAAACGTCTATATAAATGAGTTATGATGACGCACTTCCGAAGCTACCACACGTGAGGGAGCAACGAGGCGTACAAAGGGAGCAACGCTCGATCGGAGGAGGATGCTTCTGCCGGCTGATTGGTGATTGAATGCATCTTGATGCGATTGATAACGCCGATTGTGCTCCATTATGAATCTTTTCATCTTCCTAATTTATTACCGCCGGGTGAGTGAATGCTGTTGCCGGCTGGGATATATTACATCCAACAGGGTAAATTCATCATACAACTCGTACCAGGAATCAAGCAGAAAGGGTGGCTCTCCAATTACAATGATTCACTAGTCATAATCGGTGGTCAATTTAGCTGCGACAAGGTGCCAACCGAAATGTCCTTTTAATTGCGCTGTAAAACTGCCAGGCAATTTATGTGCGGTTCGTCCCACAGACAGAACGCCGGTCTCATCGTCCCGTCCGTTGCCTGAAGGAATAAAATTGGCAGCAGGCTCAATTTCTGCCTGGTTCTCGGTTCAAGCCGAAATGCTAATGGGAATAGAAGAGGAAGCGACGAACATTATTGACATCCCAATTATTGGCTCTTTGTTTCGAGCATGGAAGCTCGAGCTGTGACCAAGTCCGTATAATTCGGTTTATTACCCCATGATTTGCCCTGTTGGACGAACGAAGCCAAGCTTCCGAACACATAATTCAGGTTGTCTCAATTGTTGATTGCTTGAGAATGGTTTGTATGTTGTGTTTGCAGCGTTTCCGGTACCCTTTCGCATGAGACAGCTGTCCTCAGCTGCAAACTGTGAGAGCAGATGGTGGTTACTCATCGGGGAATTGACTTAAAATTAACCTCATTTCTAGCGCCGTCACTCGCTCTCATTCCCGCCCTCCCCCTCTAGGAAGCAAGCGGCGAAAAACAGTCGTTTATCTTCGAATTCGATTATCGAACTTTATGAGCTGCCATTATCTCAATTTTATTGCGTCGATTCCTGTTGGCTGTGGTTCATGATTTTTTCCTTCCGCCTAGCCAAGGCGGGGAAAGCAAAAAAACCAACGATCGGCTAAGGAGGAAGCACAGAGAGAGAGTGAGCAAAACGAGGGGGGGGGCTTCCAATAGACCGTATCTGTTCCGGCTGTAGGCCGGTTGTTTTTCTCGGGACAACCCGGCCGTGTTTCTTTCCTCCCAAGTTGGCTGGCTGCTCCCAATCCGAATCATAATAATGTGGTGAGACTGTTTTTCCCCGCAATGAAACGATATCTTGCAATCTGGTAGTGAAATATACGATATTGTATGATTTAGATCCGTTTGCATAAGTGAGTTTATTGCTTTATTACGTACTGTGGGTTTTTATGAGGTTGGCTCATGTGGTTTCAGGTTTTTTTTTCTCTGTATTTCTGGCCTGCAGTTTGTTTGATACATGGGTGCGATTCATAACAAATATTTGTTATTGCCTGTTCGGATTGGCTTCGATTGATTTGGCAAGCATCTTGGTTGCTGGGGTCTTCCGACCCCGGATCGTTACGTATAGTGTGGTGTGGTGTTAAAAAGCTGTTTTGAACATAATTATATAAGTGAATCTGCTCAAATAGTTTAATATTAACACGTTCGACAGGAAAAGTAGCTGAACTGCATGGAATTCTAAGCTAGTTTTTGACGTGGGACTAAGTCTAATCGGAGTATATGGGGGGTTAAACGAAAACCTAAGCACATATTTTTTTTTTATTTAAATCGTTTATTTTTACAGGCTCAGTTACATAGGTTTAAAGGAACCGAACTCCTTACTGTATTGTTACTAGTATATAAACATTTTTCCTTAATTCTAATGTTAATAATATAGGAAACCGATTACTCGCGGTTGACTCGAGTTTAGAAGGGTGACATATTTTCTTCAGGAAAAGGAGGGGATATGAGGATATATTGACAATGATCACACTCACACTCTCAATCACACTCACACTCTCAATCACACTCATCACACTCAATTCTCAAACCTATCTTATATCTAATATGTATTTACATTTCAACTTATTCTTAAGAAGGGATCCGATCTCTCACAAAGGAAAAGGAAAAGGAAAAACTAAGGGTGTAAGGACAATCACACACGAAGATCGATAGCCTTAAGGAATACATATATTTGGGACATGTAATCAAGGTCTAACCGAGCCAACACGTCTCTCACCGGCATCATGGGCTGCCTTCCTCGGGCCCGAAGGGTGACTACTAAATTCGATCTGGCGACAAGATACAGCTCGCACGACCAAACAACGTGCTCGATGTCGTGGTAACCTTGGCCACAAACACAAAGATTGTTGTCGGCAAGATTAATACGAAAGAGTAGCGCATCTAACGAACAGTGATTGGACATGAGTCGGGAGAAGGTGCGAATAAAGTCCCGACTCAAGTCCAGACCTTTGAACCATGGTTTGAGGCTAACCTTAGGGATAATCGAGTGGAGTCACCGGCCCAATTCATCTTCGTTCCATTTGCGTTGCCAGTTAGCGATGGTATTTTTACGGACTAAAGAATAAAATTCATGGAAGGCGATTTGACGCTGATAAATATCGTCTTCAATTGCACCTACCTTTGCCAATGAGTCAGCCCTCTCATTACCCGGAATTGAGCAATGTGAAGGGACCCAGACAAAGGTAATGACATAACAGCGTCTGGATAAAGCACTCAAAATTTCTCGTATTCTCTCAAGGAAGTACGGCGAGTGCTTTTCCGGCCTCACTGAACGGATAGTTTCGACAGAGCTAAGACTATCCGTTACAATGTAATAGTGTTCAACAGGTCGTGAGGCGACGCTGTCCAGCGCCCAGTGTATCGCTGCCAATTCAGCAGTATACACTGAGCAAGGATTCTGAAGACTGTGTGAGGTGCTAAAAAATTCGTTGAACACTCCAAATCCTGTGGACTCATTCATAGAGGACCCATCAGTAAAGTACATATTATCACAATTTATACCCCCATACTTTTCATCGAAGATCGTTGGAGCGATCCTCGATCGTTGGTATTCTGAATATCCATGGATATCTTGCTTCATGGACAGATCAAAATGCACAGAGGAATTGATGTAGTCAGGGAAACAAACACGGTTGGGAATATACGAAGAAGGATCAACCTGCATGGAGATGAATTCATGATATGAACTCATGAATCCGGAGTGAAAATTTAGCTCGATCAGCTGCTCAAAATTTCCGATCACCAATGGGTTCATGACCTTACACCGGATGAAGAACCGAAGAGATAATAATTTGAAGCGATCTTTTAGTGGGAGTAGGCCTGCCAAAACCTCGAGACTCATGGTATGCGTTGAGGGCATACATCCCAACGCGATACGGAGACAAAGATACTGAATTCGCTCGAGTTTAATGAGGTGTGTTTTGGCAGCTGATTGAAAACAGAAACTGCCATACTCCATCACTGAGAGAATAGTTGTTCCCCACCAGGTGCCGGTAATTGTACGGAGAAAGTTTATTCTTTGTTGACATTTTTTACTCAGATACCTAATATGGGCCCCCCAAGTACATTTAGAGTCGAACCAGACCCCAAGATAACCTAAGCACATAACATGCAGGAAAAAATGAAAGATTCCGAATGCTTATGACTCGAACATTTCTTACTGGATCGGAAAGATGTTTCCATCAATTGATAGGGAATATTTCTACGCTTCTATCGCAGTTCATAAAATACTATTTTTCATTAGATAAACAATTGAATAACTGTAATTTGTTAAGCGTTATCTAAACGCCCTAACTGCCTCATTTTTATTGGCCCGATCTACAGTTTCCCTAACACAGCCATCAAAACCAATCAGCCTTGGGGAAATCGGCATTGTAAATACATGAAAGTATGGGGATTTTTGTTCTCACCAAAATGTGTTCCCTAACACAGACTTCAAAACCAAGGAGCGTTGCAGAGCATGATTAGGCAAAATGTTTTTAACCATTTGCTGCGATAACGCCTTTTGATTAAGCAATATGCGTTCGACGTACATGTCAAAATCGAAACTGAGTGCCTGAAGTTCATCAAATCAAGCAAATTCTCGGTTCGAGAAGTACACTTGAGAGATGCAAACTTCAGAAGGAAACGTAAAATAGAATAATCGTTTGATAATTCATCCGTTCACATATTTTGTCCTAGGCATCATACCAAACGTAAAAGGTCTCTTATTAAATTTACTTGTAACGAAGAACATAACCTATCACAATGAATTGATTGACCTTACATGACATTATATAATCTTTTTACTCACAAAGGAAATATATTGAATTCAATTGAATTCGGGGATTGTTTCATTTCATCAAAAATTTAAAGAATACAAACAAATGATTACTAAGCTAAGGTAGTCCCACGTCAACCTTGCGGTTATATCATAGATATAACCCACCCAGTTTTTTCAAATAAGGAAGTTCTCGTAACGTCATTTGTTGAAGATCAACGATAAATTATTGAAGATCTCAATATATGAGAATTGAGAATATTAAAAATTCATTATTTTCCAGGTAGTCGACTGTAGTGATCGATATCGATTAAATCAAACCATTTTGGATGTGTACTCGTTCAAAAATTGGCATCTTTATTCAACAATTGTCTTACTACTCAATCCATTCAGTTTTGGATTGCATGGTGTTCAAAATTGAAACACATCTAAAAAAATAGAAAATTTGGCGCATTGTTCGGCGCAGTTATTTTTTGTATGACCTTTATGAAAATGCAAGCAAGCCTGAATTCTTGAATAGTGTTTATGGTCCCAATACTGTATGCGCAATTTACGATTCGACGGTCCTGTTCAAGTATTTTTATATTAACGTTTGCATTGAAAAATGGACAAATTATACCAATGTTTCATGTGCTCACCCTAACACCTGGTGATGAGACCACGCATGCATCGTCAATCATAGTAACGAAGAAAGTGGACATGATCAAATACTTTGAAACCGTCGGATACACGTTTCTCAAAATAATCCATCGGTATCTCGTCCTATATCTTGGCTTCTCAATTGGTCCATAGTGCTCACTTTATGTTCGCTCTGCTCGACGAGTATGTACGACCGTACATAAAGGAATTCAGTCTCCCTACACCCCACTTGGATGATAACCGCCTCATGGGCCGGTGCACCGTTCTGTTGAAAGACGTAATGATCCTTCCCGTAAAGGCCCCGAAGTGCCGGGGCCACAACCTCCTCCAGAACCTCGGTATCATAGTACGAGGCGTTGATTTGCACGTTTTTTTCGATAAACACCAGTGGGAGCTTCCCATGCCTGGATACGGCCCCTCAAACCATCACCGACGCAGCGCTCTGGAACCGCGGGATGTTTATGTGGGGCGGGAGGATGCTGGCGGACGTCGGCGCCCACAGCTGATCGTTTTGGCTATTGTGCGGTTGTTGCAAGACAAAGAGTTTCTCATCAGAAAACATGAACTCTTTATTTATTTATTTATTTAAATCTGATTCATCTGACATCTGTGGTCTTAATGAATAAATATATAAAAATATAGTACAATTATTTATACAATCGACGAACTAGTTAATCTTTTTTTTAAGTGGCTGGATGTCTCGCCGAAATCAAATAGATCCTCCACCAATGTGAAAGTTCGAATCATCGACGACAGCGGTTCGTTGTATCCGAATAAAGTACGATGAAATCTGTTCTGCAGCAAAGATCGCTGTCGGAGAGGTTGTTGAGCAGCACGAAGGTCCAATAATGAAAGTAGCCGAGGAGAATCAACTTCCCCATTGAACAGCTTTGATACGAAAATTGCCTGTTGTATTCTGCGTCTTCTCTCAAGGGTGTCCAGGCTTAAAAGGCCAACCGGATGAATCTTCGCTGTACACGCTCAATCCTCAATTTCCAGAAAATCACATTTGGAGTCCAAACAACGGCTGCAGTTTCGAGAATTGGTCGTACTAAAGCGCAATATAAGGACTTCAAGCAGTATGGGACAGTGAAATCCTTCGCAATTTTTTTTTTCCCAAAATATATTTTTTATTAAGGCACATGTGGCGTTAGCCTGACGGGGCCGGGAGTCCAATATTTTGACAATTTTTGTCTTACAACTATGTTAGTAATATGTAACCGATTACTCGCGGTTGGCTCGAGGTTAGTATTACAAGTGTTCTCATAATTGGTATGTTGCAGTCTTCGATGCTCTATGCGTGTGCCCGACACGGGCTACTTCCTATTGGGATGCAGCTGACCATTAATCAGCAACGCCCCCCTAGTCTGTACCCCATATCTAGCGTGGTGCGTCTTTCGACGTATATAACGCCGACTAGGTGGACTGGTGCACTGGTACTAACGCGCTCGGCCTAGCTACCATTGCGGGGAACTCCAGACCGACACGGTTCGAGCGGGTTTTGCCTTTCCCTTCACTTTTCCTCCTTTGCCATGTCCAGACACGGCTGCTTGGGTTGGTTTGTTGATGTGATGTGATGCGAAACGATGTGGTGTACGGTTTGAATGAGAATGATCGTTACGGCAGCGGAGCGGGGATTTCTAAGCTGACTGGCTGGCTCGAGAATTACGCATGTGTGAGACTGCGACCAATGTTTCGTTCATTTTTTTCTTTTTCCTTTCCAATCGTGCTTCATTCTATTTCGCTGCTGCTCTGGTTGCCCGTTTTGGTCGGTACGATTTGAGGAGCACAAAATGGACCAATCAAAAATGGGCACATAATGCATTTGGACAATGCTTGATATTTCACAATTATTCAATTATTTATCTCAAGAAAAATGAAATGTTATTCGTTATGATAGATGCGTAGATATATTTCCTATCAATTGATGCAAAAACCTTTGCGATCTATTGAGAAATGCTCGAGTTATAAGCGTTCCAAATCTTGCATTTTTTCCTACTTGTTCAGTGCCTAGATTCTCATTTCACCCCCTATATCTTCCGGTTAGACGTAGTCCTACGTCAAAAGTATGTTCTTTATACAAACTGCTTTGGTGGAAAATCCAGAACAAAGCGGCATCGAGGGCGTTCGAAATGGTTTTTTTCAAAACCACGAGTACAAAGTTTTCTAAATTGGAACCATTCCATAAAACAAGGCGCTTTTCAGGGCCATTAAACCTTCCAAAAAAGAGTTTAGGAAATACAGTTCAATGCTTTCTAAAACATTATCCAAAATAATAATAAAACACAAATTGATTTTCTCATAATTTGTTTGCCAGGATCTGATGAGTATGTGAATTTGGCAGTTGTTCAAAGCTTATTGATAGTTGGAGACTTTCCTGATTATTCAATTTTCACCAATTCTTAAATTGTTTCCAGATTGAAAGTACAGTAATTTACAATTAGTTCGACATTTAGCTAATTGGACGGACATGTAATGCGACTTATTTAGTTTGACATTTTTGTAAACATAGAGATCCAAATTATGACCCCACATTGAAAGTCGACACTGTACCACTGTCATCGCAAATGTTCAATTACAGGTTAAAATCGCCTCCAATGCGACACTGAGTGGCGCTTCGGCACGTCGCATTGAATGTAATTTACTGTACAACATGTCACAAAGCTGGATGGGAAGAAATTTTCCAACTGTGAAAGCTGTGGCGAGTGGCAACAAATCGCTAAACAGGAAGGTTTAGCCGAACTAGATGGGGATATCGAGTGATAACAAAACAATAAACTCTTTAGATTGAAGATAATTTTGTGATCCTGAAAAGGACCCTTTTTAGCCTGCATGTGAATCCAACGAGCGAACAAATCGTAATGAATGTATTTTTTTGCCATCGCTCCCTTTTAACGCTCATTCGTTCGTCTCGTTGGACTCGCCCCTCTGGCTGAGTCTGTCGATTTGTCTCTATCCTGTGAGTGTGTACCGCTAGAGTATAAAACACGCGGACCCCAAAAAAATATCTTATTTTCTTTCAAACCGTAAACCCGTGTGGTTGTACGGCATCGGCATCGTGGACGTAACAAAGGAGGACATGTTAAGGGAAAGGCAAAGTATCACTCGAACCGTGCAGGTCTCCAGTTCCCTGTTGGTCGCATTCACTGATTGCCTCGCAAGGGTAACTAGGTCGAACGGATTGGTGCCGGAGCACAAATTGAAAATCGAAAATCAGGCACATCGTGAAAATAGCAATTTCAAACGCTTATTGCTCAGTCATTTCATAATGGGTTGATGAAATTTTTGCGTCAATCGATTTCGGCACTCCATAACAATTTTTTATATTGAATAAAATAATATATGTCATGAAACTAACTATCGAACAATTGAAAAATCTCAACCCCTATCCTAACGGAAATACCCACTTATGATTGGGCGAAATTGAGGACACATGCGGTGGGTCCCTAACAGAGCCATCAAAACAAGCTGCCTGGGGAAAATCGGCATTGCAAATACATGAAAGTAGGGGCTGCTTTTGTTCATACCGAAATGTATTCCCTAACAGAGACATCAAAACCAAGCTGCCAGGGGAAAATCGGCATTGCAAATACACGAAGGTTGGGGAAGCTTTTGTTCCTACCGAAGTGTATTCCCTAACAGAGACATCAAAACCAAGGTGCTCGGGTGAAATCGGCATTGCAAATATATGCAAGTCAGGGCCATTTTAATATTGCTAGTAAGGTGAGTGATACGATTAATTCTAGCAAATAAAATTTTAATTTGAAACTTTAATGTTGGTTGATTCGTGAAATTTCATATCAATGACCGATCGTGTATTGTGAAAAATTTAGCACAAGCGTAAGTGTAAAATTGTATATGGTAGCAGTTGTGTTAAAAATGACTTGATATATGAAATGATTTATGTAAATGTTCATAAATAGAAACCAAGATGTGTTCCTGCTCGAGAACGTGTCGTTTGGTTTAAGCTGTCTGTTTTGTTGTGTTTATTTTCACCCAAGGAAAGTTTATACGGCGAGAAAAAATTAGAAAGGTGAAGAAATATTAGAAAAAATGATTTCCCATATGCTCTACTTATAGTATTAGGTACTGTTAGTCCAATTAAAAATCGCATTAGGATGAATAAACACTCAGAAAGTAAAAGTTAAATTACCTTTCCCATTTCAAATATGTTTTCTCTGTATTAAAGTAATATGTTTTTACTGATTAGAAAAAATGATAATTGTGTTCAGAATTGGTAATTATCGTATATAACATTGGTGAGTTTTTTTTTCTTTATTTCATCCATAACATAGGAGGCATCTCGTCTAGGATCGGTTTTCATCATATCTCGTTCCACTTCGACATCTTTTATCTGATTAGCACCATCCAACGACTGTTTACCATCTTTTTGTCATCATCACTCGGTAAACACTGGTGGAGTGAACAAACAATATCAAACAACCAAACAAAACGGCCTTCTTCAGGGCCACCAAATCATTATCAAAGAGTTTAACAATGTAATTCACTCCGCGAAGAAGTTTTATCTTGCCAGTTATATCGTTCTATTGGCTGTCTGAAGTTCGAATTGCTCATAATTCTCCCTTTTAGGCTTGCTTCACATGAACATTCAAAAATGTGTGTGTGTGTTCAAAATGAATATGAACCCGAATCCATCAACACCATCCAACAGAGCGAGCTAGTGATGAAGACCCTTTCGACTAAAGTCCCAACAGCTAGCTTGTTATGTAGTTTTTTTTTCACTAAACGAACGAATCAAAAGTTATATCTATCAGCTTCGAGCCCAGGGCACCACAATTACCCGGCCGAGTCCAGCCAACCAGTAGCACAAAGTTTCCGACGAGGCCATCATCCCATCATCTCTCGAAACACTCGGTGCATGGAGATGGAAACCTTTTGTGCCAACGGTAACAATGTTACCCCGTTGAAACCTCCTCCAACTATTAGCAGTTCCCAGCAGTAGTGTGTCGTCCCCATGAGCAGAACCGAACAAAATAAACAACAGAGCATCAACAACAACAAAAAAAAGGCTCGTTTGGGAACTAAACATTTCAGCCCGAGCTACGCTTGAGTCCAATCGGTGGTTCGTCTGCCATAAAGCTAATGTTTACTAGCAATCGACAAACTTTTCTTCTCGCTCGTCGCACAGCTGGCCCTATCCCAAAACATACATGCACACCAAAGTTAGTTCCAGTATACGCGCGGTGAAAACGCGCCCCGGAACCGACCCCCGTTGGAACGACTCCAACCTGCCGGAATGACGGAAGAAATGACAAACGCATGACAGCCGAAAGCCTGCGCAAAGGTTATTACAATATATATTGCTTTCGTAAATGGAGTCAGTCAATGGGTTCTGTTTGAGTTCGATTTTGTGGTTCCGGAACGAATTGGAGCCGCCCCGGCACAGTAAGGACGTGGATGACGTGGTTGAGCAGGTTTAGGTGATTTCGGCCAAAATCGAATGCAATTATTTTTGCATGATGCATACGGTATTAGGTATGAGCCATGTTTTCCGTTCGGTAGCATTGCGTTCTCTCAGTCCAATGCAAGCAGCTGCAAAGTGAGCACTTTCATTTTGTTGATGGTATGCATGTGCATGTTTCATGAGCGCAATTTAATAAACATGAAAAATGCTTAAAATGCAAGAGAAATTCTCCTCCGAGTGTTTGTTCGTAGCCGGCTTTCCCGTGGCGGTTGTCAGGGTCGAACAGAACTGTGAAACAGTACTTCCTCGGTGGCAAACATGCAAATTTTTTTCTGAGAGAAATTTGAATTGATTGGATGGGCGTGCTAACACATTCATGAACACATACTATAGGGTGTTTGGCGGTGCCTCGATGCAAGGAGACAGGGCGAACCACCGAAGGACAATCCCGACATGGTTTATCACCTTGTTACTGATTTTATTTTTCAACACACGAGCAACTTGTTTGCATATGTAATTGGGAATTTTGGGATAGCGAAATTATGGTTAAATTTTATAATGCATAGCAATAATGTTTATTATTTCTCTTTCTATCTTTTTTTATAAACATCAATAATGTTTCTCTGCAAAATAATGCATTGGTGCATTTAATCATATCAGCCACACTGAATTCTTTTTTACGAGTAATTTCGAGAAAATCGCGTAAATAAGATTGTCCGATACTTACGTATAAACGTCACCAGAGCCGAAATCCAATAGAAAGCAATTTTATTTTGCGCACGGGCACTTTTGTATCTTTTGTATTGTTGTTGCCTTGTTTTTTGCACTGTTTTGTTATTTTTAGTGCTACAAAAATGCGTATTTGGGGTTTGCAGTATTAACGTATGAACACCACCGGAGCGTCACCCATATTTCAAAGCAAAAATTACCAAACTGAAAGATCTCCTATGTTTCAAACTAACCGGGCAATCGGTGGAACACAGGTTTGCTTACGAGAGACCGCCGCTTCCGACGGCACGTCGGCGGTCGACTCGGATTGCGTCACCTCGGCAGCTTGGGCCGCTTCGATTCGTGGAGACTTCGTCGCCGTTACATCCTAGAATAAATTCCTTACGAAAAAAATAATTCATAATGAAAATTGCGCTCCGGTGGCGTTCAAACGTAAATATCGCAAACCCCAAGTACGAATTTTATTGCATTCAAAATTATTAAATATTGTAAGCAACAAAGCAACAACAATACAATAGCTGAGTGCCCGTACGAACAATGAAATTGTTGGGTATTGAATTTCGGCTTCGGTGTCGCTACAACGTAAGTACCGATTGTCCCGTCATCGTCGCGCACTCATCACAACCACAGTCGCACGCGCACTTTCAGAATTTCGTATGCGACGATAAGCAATGCCTAATCTCGAACTTTCAAGTAAACCGCGAAAAAAAAATCGCTTAAAAATCATCGCGTAAAAAAATTCAGTGTACTGTGCAATTACGGAAATACTAGTGGGACGAAGTTATAGAAGACGAATTTCATACCAACTCGAGTGGCCGTTGGCAGCACCGTCTCAGATAGCAGTGTAACGTTGTGGCTAAAAACATGGGTGGTTTCAGCAACTTTGCATATTTGAAATATTTGTAAAATAATCAGACTTCTTTTTGGAAAAAGCCAATTTTTTTCTCAATTTTTTACAAAAATTTATAACAGCAAAACTATGATACCTACAAAATTCATGTCGAAGGATGAAATGAAGGAAATTGTTTAAATATTAATAATAAATTAAATAAATTATAAAAAAAATTAAATATTAAATAAATAATTTTTGGAATAAAATTTCGCTGACAAAAAAGTGATTTAAAAAATTTAAATTCATTTTTCTCAAAAACATATTTTTTTTAAATTCCCAAAAATTATATATATATATATGAATAGCACCTAAAATTTCCAATAAGTCGTCCATACATCGGAAGATGGACACTTTTACAGTGAAAAAGTTTTTCTAACAACAACTTTTTTAAATTTTCTTTGAAAAAATACAACTTATCCTAATTTTGTTTTGTTTCTTAATTTAACCTTCACACATTTGTTCTCGTTATTACTCAAAGGACTTTTTCGCGTTTCGCGTTCTGTTCTGCTCACACTCGCATAAATTTGTGCAAGTAACGGCAGTAACAACGGGTTTATACGTTGTCGGTTACTCGGTTGCGAGTAAACATAAGACGATCCATACCATGAAATTTGACATTTGATTTGTATGTACAGGTACTACCCTCGATATAACGTCACTCGATATAACGTACACATTCCTAAAATGCAAATAAATTTTTTTTGAATATTTTTTTTTCTGAAAGAACAATGTACTATCTGTGTTGTGATGCTAAAACATGATTTGTACCTTTAATCAATCCCGAAATACAGCTGGTTTTGTGATTCCGGATTCTAAATGAATCAAGTTTTAATCAACAGTACAAAGGGAAACATCATGAGAAAGTCTGGCTTCGTCTTCTAATTGAATTTATGCATTAACTTTACTAAAATAGCAACACAATAATGTATTTTAGGCTACGTTTGTGAGTCCTTTATTATGCTTCGATATAACGTACAATTCGATACAACGTACAATTTTGAAAGTGAAATGTACGTTATATCGAAGTTACCCTGTATTGGGTAAACGGGCGGATCAATTGTCAAATTTTGTGGAATGGGTACGTTCGTTTGGCAACCGAGTGACTGACAACGTATAAACCCGGCTTTACTGCTGGAAACTTTTTCAAGAGTCTTTGGAGAGAGAACGGAATGTATGTACGCGAGAGAGAAAGTTTGGGAGAAAATTCATTCGATTTTGCTGTACTCTCCCATTAGAGGGCAGTCGAGTTCATTCACCATTTCAGTGTCTATTAGCGATCGCTTTTTATCGCTGTGGCGTTTGTTGTGTAAAGTGAAGCAAAATGAAAGCCTCCACTAGTAAAAAAAGAAAAGTGGCTAACGAAAGACGTGTATTCCGGGGAAAATTGTCTGAAATATACGTTTTTACGTGCGTAAATCAAAAAATGGTTTATTTGATTTGTAATTAAGCTGCTGTTGTTTTGAAGGTTCAATCTGGAACATAAAAAACATGCGTCAAAAATGGATAAGTTTGTTGCCACATCCTGTGCTCGAAAATTGGCTAAGTTAGGAGCGAAAATTGTTTGTTTGAAAGTTTGAGAGAACGAGCTACCGACTATGTACCGTTCTGAATCATATTTCGGAAGCATATGATGCATATGATGCAGAAAACAGATTTAAACATTATGCACAGGTACTATTTGGTTGATATTTTTAATAAATTAGTTCAATATGCTTTTAAGCTTTCTACTTTGGTTCCTATTTGATTGAAAACATAAAAAAATCATCGAATAAAATGCTTTTCAAATGAAACAAATAAAAATCAAACTTCGGACACTAAATCAAATTTCGGACAGATTGAATTCAAATTTCGGACACTTTATTTTGTAATTTTTTGGACGAAAATTACATTACACTTGATTATATTTTGTAGTCATCTGCGAAACACTTACCAAGTAATCACAGTAAACTGTTAACGATGATGAGAACCGATGAAACACGGGAGAAATTTAAATATTTATGACCGGTAAAATTCTACGTGCTCACGCTAAGGAAATGTCAAATACAAACGATAATGAGTAGTGTTGTAAGATTTCTGCCGATTATGTTACAATTCAAATATTATTCTCAAACGAAGTGATAGTGAAACCAAGGGATTAATCTAAAGAAGCAATTGTGATATTAATTTGATAGTTATATCATCAGTGCATTAAGCACTTCAAGATATTAGAACAAAGTGTCCGAAATATGGGGTTTTCCAACTTTAAATTCCGAAAGTAAATTGAAATAAAACACACTTAGAATTCGAATTTCGATGAAACTTTTATTTCAAATTAAAGTTTGATTTATGCCATTATGTGTGAAATACAACATCATTCAAATGTCCACCTAGGGCTTCCTCGCACACCTTGATCCGGAACAGGTAATTTTCGATGACTTTTCGGCACATATGGGGCGGTATCTCGGTCATAACTTCACGAATGTTGTCTTTCAAATGTTCAAGAGTTTGCAGAGAGTTAGCATAGACACGGTCTTTCGCATAACCCCACAAAAAACGTCTAGCGGGTTCAAATCGCATGATCTGGACGGCCAATTGGCATCACCAAAATGCGAAATTATACGTCCCTCAAATTTCGTTCGCAATATGGCCATGTTCGGTCGTGTTGTGTAGCACGTGGCGCCGTTCTGCCACATGTCATCCGTATCCATATCTTCAATTTGTGGCAAAAAAAATCGGTTAACATGCGGCCATAGCGCTCACCATTCACAGTTACCGTCTCGCCGTCCTCATTTTCAAAGAAATACGGCCCGATGACTCCACCAGACCATGATGCGCACCAAACAGTGACTTTTGGCGGATGCAATGGCCTCTCAACAATCACGTGTGGATTTTCTAAGCCCCATATACGGAAATTTTGGGTGTTCACATAGCCACCGAGCTCGAAATGTGCCTCATCGCTGAAGAAAATTTGATGCGAAAATTCAGCATTTCGCTGCTGTTGTTCGTTCACCCAATCGACGTATGCCCGACGCATGCCATGGTCACCACGCTCTAATTTTTGTACCAGTTGGACTTTATATGGATGTAGGTGCAAGTCCAAATGCAAAATTCGCCTCAATGATGTGTTTGACAAGCCCAATTGCTGAGCACGCCATGGAATCGAAACATTCGGGTCATCCTCCACACTGGCAGCAACAGCAGCAATATTTTCGGCTGAACGCACATTACGATGATGCATAGGTTTCACAATATTCGCTACGGATCCAGTTTGTTCGAATTTACGCACTACATTAGCGATTGTGTGCTCTGTAGGCCGTCCATGACGACCAAAATCCGTCCGTAATGCTCGAAAAACATTTCCCGGTTTTTCATCATTTTTATAGTATAATTTAACAAAATTAACACCTTGTGCGATGCTAAAACGATCCATATTGTAAAATGGCAGACATTCAACTAACGATATGACACTTTGGTTGACAGCTATGTCAAACGGTTGTCAGCGCAGGGCTGTATACTTTCGAAATGGAAAACCCTGTATATATGAATAGCACTTAAAATTTCCAATAAGTCGTCCATACATCGGAAGATGGACACTTTTACAGGGAAAAACAAGATCTAAATCTTTGTCGAATACACTATATCGCTATCTTGCCTTTGAACAAAATTAGGGTAAGTTGTATTTTTTTCAAAGAAAACATGAAAAAGTTGTTGTTCGAAAACCTTCCTCCCTGTAAAAGTGCCCATCTTTCGATGTATGGACGACTTGTTGGAAATTTCAAGGGCTATTCATATATATCTATTTGGGAATTTTAGAAAAATAAGTTTTTGAGAAAAATGAATTTTAATTTTTAAAATAACTTTTTTGTCAGCGAAGTTTTATTCCAAAAAATTTTTGGTGTTTTTTTGTGAAAATTTAAACATTTTCCTACATTTCATCTTTTAACAAGAGTTTTGTAGGTATCATAGTTTGTAAGTTATAAATTTTTGAAAAAAATTAAGAAAAAAAATTTGATTTTTTCCAAAAAGTAGTCTAATTATTTTTCGAATATTTCAAGTATGCAAAGTTGCTTAAATGACCCATGTCTTTACACCCACAACGTTTCACTACTATATGAGATTCGTCTGAAGCAGAATTCTAATATACCGTCGATGGGAGTGAAATTGGGTCAAAAATAGAAAACTATACTATTAGTAATATCTTGTCAAATATTGCAAATACTTTTGAAAGCTGTGGACCGTTTGATAGGAGACATATTTCCACAACTTCCAATGCATAATACTTAACTGTCTCGTTGGGAACAAGTCATCGAACAAAACGGCGCATATTTGACTTAAAACAGATGATTGTAACTAATTTTATGAACAAATGAAAATTCAAAAAAAATACCGCAGGACTTTTCTGACAGCCTAATATAATATCTTATTTACACTGAGTGGGGGTGAGAATGGGTCAAGCACAATATTGAATGCCATGCCAAACCGATATAGTGATTGTCAGATTTTCATGTAAATTGGTAGTTTTATTCCTCATCGTAAAATATTAGACCCGTATTTTTATTTATATTCTTCGGGATGGCCATTTTCATTTTATGGTGGTTCGAAAACTCAATTTTTCCCTCCTTTTTCCAAAAATGACCTTTATCAATATTTCATAACTTTTGAACTACTGGACCGATTTAAATGATAGATATATCAAATTAAATCCAATGAGCTAGTATTGTGTGAAAAACATTACACTTAAAAAAACCATATTTTCTTTTCGTAACTATTGATTGTAATTGTTTTCCATAGTTTACATCAGTGGTGGCCATCTCCCGGCTTGCGGGCCGCCCTCCAACGTTGTACATGCGGCCAGCAGCCTGATTTAAAAAAAATCATATGATCGAAATTAAGAATATAGTTGGAAATTCTTCCATACAAGAAAAATAACATTGTGAGTAATTCTTGTTAATCGTGAGTATCGAAGCTGATCATTTTCTGTTTTCTTTTCAGTTTTTTTCGTTTTAATTTAACCTTCACACATTTGTTCTCGTTAGTACTCAAGGGACTTTTTCGCGTTTCGCGTTCTGTTCTGCTCACAATCGCATAAATTTGTGCAAGTAACGGCAGTAACAACGGGTTTATACGTTGTCGGTTACTCGGTTGCGAGTAAACGTCAGACGATCAATATCATGAAATTTGACATTTGATTTGTATGTACAGGTACTACCCTCGATATAACGTCACTCGATATAACGTACACATTCCTAAAATGCAAAGAAATTTTTTTTGAATATTTTTTTTTCTGAAAGAACAATGTACTATCTGTGTTGTGATGCTAAAACATGATTTGTACCTTTAATCAATCCCGAAATACAGCTGGTTTTGTGATTCCGGATTCTAAATGAATCAAGTTTTAATCAACAGTACAAAGGGAAACATCATGAGGAAGTCTGGCTTCGTCTTCTAATTGAATTTATTCATTAACTTTACTAAAATAGCAACACAATAATGTATTTTAGGCTACGTTTGTGAGTCCTTTATTATGCTTCGATATAACGTACAATTCGATACAACGTACAATTTTGAAAGTGAAATGTACGTTATATCGAAGTTATCCTGTATTGGGTAAACGGGCGGATCAATTGTCAAATTTCGTGGAATGGATACGTTCGCTTGGCAACCGAGTGACTGACAACGTATAAACCCGGCTTAACTGCTGGAAACTTTTTCGAGAGTCTTTGGAGAGAGAACGGAATGTATGTACGCGAGAGAGAAAGTTTGGGAGAAAATTCATTCGATTTTGCTGTACTCTCCCATTAGAGGGCAGTCGAGTTCATTCACCATTTCAGTGTCTATTAGCGATCGCTTTTTATCGCTGTGGCGTTTGTTGTGTAAAGTGAAGCAAAATGAAAGCCTCCACTAGTAAAAAAAGAAAAGTGGCTAACGAAAGACGTGTATTCCAGGGAAAATTGTCTGAAATAAACGTATTTTACGTGCATAAATCAAAATATTGTTTATTTATTTTGTAATGAAGTTGCTGTTGTTTTGAAGGTTCAATCTGGAACGAAAATACATGCGTCAAAAATGGATAACTTTGTTGCCACACCCTGTGCTCGAAAATTGGCTAAGTTAGGAGCGAAAATTGCTTGCTTGAAAGTTTTAGAGAACGAGCTACCGACTATGTATTTTATTCAATGGTGATAGATGAGAGAAGGATTTCGAAGCTACTTGCCTTAAAAAAATATAGCGCCCTTGGTCCAGAGACAATGTACACTATAAAAAAAAATATAACCAAAAATTTCAAGATCAAAATCCAAAATATGTATAAGAATGTGTAATATTTCTCGAAAATAGTATAGCTAATTGGCTTTAATTTGATATGTCGATCATCTGAATCGGTGCAGTAGTTAAAAAGTTATGAATTTAAAAAAAAATCATTTTTGGAAAAAATGAGAAATTTTTTTTTTTTGTGAAACCCTAAAATGGAAATGATCACCCTAATGATAAAAAATACGGTTCTAATGTTTTGCGATAAAGAACAAAACTACCACTTTTCACGAAAATCTGAGAACCACTATATCGGTTACTACTTTTTACTTTTTTTGGCAGACTTATCTCACTTCTTAACTAGGCGAACCTAGCCAGAATTTTCACCTGCCCCCGGGCTTCTGAATGCCAAAGGGGGACTAGGCTCTGCGGAATGCACGTATCTGCATGCTCGTGCTGTTTTAGTCCTGACCGAGGAATTGTCGGACAATCGCGCAGGTGCTAAGGATGACCGACTTTTGGATGCCGGCCAATTCCTTCTCGATGTTCAACACCTTTAGCGCTTCCAGAAGTGTCTTCGGGATAATTCCAGTTCCAGAGAGAACGACTGGAACAATTCTTGGGACCTCCCTTAGCCCCCACAGTTCCTTGAGCTCCACGGCCAATGGTCGGTACTTGCAGATTTTGCGACCGTGGGTCTCCTCCAGATTCTGGTTCAGTGGAATAGCGACATCGATGATGGTGACTTTGCGGTCGCTCTTGTCGTAAACCATTATATCTGGGCGGTTGTGGTGGATCGAGAGGTCGGTCAGAACAGTGCGATCCCAGTACAGCTTGAAACGGTCATTTTCCAGGACAGGTGCAGGCAGGTACCGGTAGTTTGGTACGTTGTCTTCCAGTAGAGCACATTGGAGCGCCAGTTGTCGATGAACAATACGGGCCACGTTGTTGTGGCGCTCGGTGTAGGCTGCGTTGGCCAAAACGGGACAGCCTCCCATAATGTGCTCTATGTTTTCACCTGGTTGATGGCACATCCGGCAAATGTCATCAACGTCTTGATGCCAGACGTACCGCCTGCAGTTTCTCGTCGGCATTATCCTGTCCTGGATGGCTATCATGTCGGCTTCTACTACTGAAGAGAGTTCACCACGCGTTAGCCACAGATTAGATGCGGCCTTGTCGACGTGTGGCCGGTCCAGTTGATGGGGGTGGGCACCATGCACTGCCTTCTGCTTCCAAGCTGCAATCTTCTCCTCCACTGTCTGCAGATTGCAGTTGAGTTGGTACTCCGCTTGCGCCAAGTGCAGAGCGCTGTATCCTCTGTCGGCGGCGCAGACAGCCCGGTATAGCGCGTTTTGGTTGGCGCGTTCTGCGAAGTACTCGCGCAGTTGTCGTACCTGGGCAACACACAGTGCAGAAATGTCGACGATTCCAAGTCCCCCTTCTTTGCGTGGTAGTGAAACTCTCTCCAGTGCCGATTGAGGATGGTGCATTCCGGCCTCTTTGAATGCTTTCCTCATCCTCCTCTCAAGGTCCTCTAGGTTAGTTTTGCTCCATTTGACTACACCAAAACTGAAGGTCAGCAGGGGAACCGCGAATGTGTTGATCGCGCGTACCTTGTTCCCCGCGTTGAGGAAAGTCCTCAGGACACAGTTCACTCGACTCAAGAACTTGTCTCGCAGCTCCGTCTTGATGTCGGAGTGGCGAATCCCGGTGAGCTGTCGGAATCCAAGATATTTATAGGATTCGCCACGAACCATGTCTCTTATAAACTCGCCGTCATAGACCTCGTAGCCTCCGGATTCGGTAAGTTGTCCTTTCAGCAGGTGGACACAGCGACACTTGTCGAGGCCGAACTCCATACAGATGTCCCTGCTTATGTCTTCGACAACCCGGATAGCTACACCTAGACGCTGACGTGAATCAGCGTAGACCTTGAGATCGTCCATGTAAAAGGTATGGGTCACTTCTTCGTGGGCGCCGTCGCCATACCTTATTTTATAGCCATGACCGTTTCTATTGAGCGTCCTACTGAGGGGGTTCAGTGCCAGACAAAACCAAAGCGGGCTGAAAGAGTCGCCTTGGAATATCCCCCTCTTTATCTGCAGCGTTCTAGACTGCAACACATTTTCCCCATCACTGAGGTGCAGAGACGTACTCCACTGCCTCATCGCATGCTGCATGAACCTAACGACGACGGGATCAATTTTGTAGAGCTCCAATACCCGGACGAGAAACGAGTGAGGTATGGAGTCATAAGCTTTCCTGTAATCGATGTAGGCCATACTTAGGTTCCGCTGGTTATATACCGCCTGGCCGACTATGGCTGCGTCGATGATGGCCTGGTCTTTGCAGCCATGCGTATTTTTCCTGCATCCTTTCTGCTCTTCTGCGATGATGTGATGCTGTTCGCAGTGAGCAGAAACTTTGGCGGTAATTATGCTGCTCAGTATTTTGTACAGACTCGATAGGCACGTTATCGGTCTGTACTTTGATGGGTTCAATGTGTTGCTGTCTTTCGGGAGGAGGAAGGTGACGCCACGGGTGGCGAATTCAGGAAGGTTGTGTGGGTCACGTAGCACCTTGTTGAAGCACTCAGCTATCTTTGGATGTGCGACGGTCAGCTTCTTGTGCCAAAAGTTCTGGACACCATCGGGGCCCGGTGCTGCCCAGTTCCTCAGGTACCGCGAGGCTTCGCGGACATCGTTCTCTCCGACGATGATAGCTGGCATCTCTCCAATTTCACCACAACTCTCCTCCTCCCGCCTTAACCACATTTGCCCGTCGCGATGTTCTACTGGGGTCTCCCAAATACCAGCCCAGAAGTTCGTCACATCGCTAATATCTGGCAAACCTTCGCGGTAGTCGGGCTTCTCGTCGCTAATGTGGTCGTAGAACGCTTTTTCGTTATCTCTGAACATCCGATTTTGTTCCTGGCGCTTTGCAGAGTCAGAGTAACGTTTCAGCCGTTTTGTAAGGACGCTCAATTGCTGTACCAATGTGTCGAGTTTTTCCGTCAGCTGGTGAGCTCCCAGCTGGCGAAGTTCAGTAGGCCGCACGATCACAGCAACTTGGCGACATAATTTCGCCGATCTGCTGCCTCTTTTGTACGCCATCAGTCTTCCAATTGCGGCGCGCTTGTTTAGGATCCGTTGCTCCAATCTCCTTCGCCATGGAGGCTCACGCCTTTCACGGAGATGTTGGAGCAGTCCGCCTCTTGGCCTAATACGGTATCCTGAACTTTTGGCGGTCGCCACAGCAGCACAGTAAACTTTCAGTTGCAGCTCCTCCATGTTCTCAGCATCAACCAAGTGCAGCGGAAGAACGTGCTCGTTCATGAGCTTTACTGCACTTGTCAGCCTGCGGGAATGCTGCAACTTCGGGATCCTGGGGCGCGACAAAGGGTCCGTGTCGCGGAACTGTGAGATCGCCTCGTCGTAATGGAAGACCAGATCGCGTAGTAGTTGTTGATCTGGCTGTGGATCTTCCGGCTCAGGGGGTTGTTGTACTGTGGCCTCCACTGGTGCTGATTCGCGTGCCCCACTCGCGAATAAATTGCTCAGCCGTACTGAACTTCGTCTCGACACATCGCTTGCTCTGCTTGTTCTGGAGCTTAGTTCTCTCTGCACCTGCTGCTTGATCTCGTCGACTTGCGTTTGGGAGAGCATATTGTTGCGTACAATCGCTCTACGCCTCGCGTTCATCGCGTTTTGGTCAAGCCTCCCGACGAACTCTGGATACGCTTCCTCGAACATTGCGAGTATTCGAGGGCGACCGCTCATGTCCGTCTCCAAAGCAGTGCAGATGTAATAGGCGCGGATCACGAATTCATTCATTTCATGTGTCCACATGATCCGTCGCCTAGTAGTACCCACAAGTGTGGACGACTGTCGTCTGACAGTCGCAACACGCCTCGTAGGCGCAGCGTTTCGTTGGTGATGTCGATGGCTGCTGTTTCCGTGTGGCGGTAGCTCTTCGGGTTGAACCCGGCTGGTGGCCCGCTCTTGCACATCGCCCTCCAGCCGCTGGCCGCTCGCTCTTACGCCCGTTCCAGGACCAGCTCCAGTTCGGGGACCCTCCTCGGGCGATCGCATTCTGAGTATTCTTCGTGAACGTAGCTCCATTTTCTGGGTGTATCTCCTTTGCCCGGGAGACAGCGGGTTGGCAAGGCCTCCATGACCCGGGAGGCCTTCCCCGGGAGAGATATAGCGCTCTGACTCGCTCGCACCCCCTCACTTAGCCACTTTCGACACCCGTTCTCGGAGCCAAGACCAGGTGTGTGTTTCCAGTTCACGCCCGATCTAAAAATGTCGTCATATGATCTTCGTGGAGGCGTGAGATAGGAACATTTGAGACCAACAGGTAGGCTCCTACCCTAGTGTTGATCCCCATTTGAGAACTTTTATTTTTAAATAATTTTATTTTTATGTTTTTATTATTACTTTTTTCAAAAATTAATAACTCTTGAACCACTGAACCTATTTATTCTGATCTTGGATCGTGGGGTTGTATGTTTATGAATTATCGCTTCGCGAGTGTTCCATTACTGGCCGAATGGCTGGTGACCTTACTGGCCGCACTAACCATTGTTGATAGGAAGGAATGTTATTATGATACCCGTGAACAGAAGAAATCCATCTATAATGTGATTCCTTAGGCATTAGACATTGAACTCACTTTTCATGGCCTCTAGTGCTAATCATTCAGAATCGAAATGTTAGAGTTACTGTTAGATGCCAACGAAAATAACGTTTCTCCGACATCAGGGAATATTTTCTATATCACATTCAATCAGAAGCTGCGAATTATTTCCAACTCACAATAGAACCAAGCACAAGAGTCCCTTTGAAATTGCTCCATCTCACGAATCGAGAGCATAAATGCACTCGTAAACTCATCCATCTGTGTTCGATCAATGGATCGGGAGACCATTGGCATCAGAAGCTTTATTACACCATTGTCAGTATCAGAATCCCCAGCATCCGATGCGACTTTGCATCGATTGGAAATTTCCCCTCGCTGAGTGCATACCCACAATCGTTGCGATGCAAATTTGGTAAACATATACGGGGATTTACCAGAATGTATGAGTTACGGAGTACTCCACCCTCACCACTGTTGAATAGTCTCGATGGGGACGGGGCGGGTTCGCTAGATGAGCCACCGGGGAGAGATCGGTCGTACCAACAATGGTGGCACTCACCCTGGAAGTTACTCAACCAAGCAGACTAAACAATGTGGAAGTATACATTCGCTTGCATATCCACCACCCGTTGCATCCAATAATATATGTATACGCGGACTATGTCGCGTCGATTCTTAAGGGACGGGAAAATTCGTCCGAATTGCATGTTTCTGAGCGGAAGCGTAGCTGATTGTGTTTTTTTATCGGGAAATGTTTATACAGTGTCCTTTTCTGCATACGTTTTTCCAAGCGTTGTCAGCGGGAATCACATAAACTTTCCGCATACTGAAAAAAAAATATAATTGGATCCGTAGCGTCTCTGTGCTGAGCATGTGTTTTGAAGACGCGACGCGCCGAGGGAAAAAAAGAACTGCTGGCATTAATTTCCACAATACAAATGAACATCATAAGTTATCAATTCTGCGAAGAGATGCACACTCCAGCTGAAAATTCAATAAATGGCTAAAGCTGGGGGCAGCCCACTAACCTTCCTGCTCATAAATCTAATGTCTCGGATGAGCAAGCGGGTGAAATATGGTCAGCCAGCGTACGACGACGTCCGTCCGTCCACACGATTCCCTGGTAGAGCCAGGCAGGGCCAGGGAGAGGGACGGTTACATTGGAGAAAAATAATTCGTTGAAAGAAAAGATTTTCATTCATCTTTTCGCCATCCAGTGCCGGGCGTTGTTGAACCAACACGAGGTCTCGCCATTGCCAGCCATTGGGGGGATGACGACGACGACAGGATTTATTTCAGCTTAACTCCGATGTCAAATGTGCCGCCACGAGTTTCGATACCATTCGGGTCATAATCTGAGGGATCTTGGATATGGCAATTTAGCGGTCAGTTTACGGGTTTAAGGGCATAGATTTGCGCATGATAGCCGGTGCCGGACCGGATTGTAGTGATATGTTCATGAAACAACTCAACCCGAATACACCCAATGAATTTACGCAAGTTTCAAAAATTGAGTACAATAAAATTCCGCAAACGATTCTACAAAAAAAGCTTGTGCCGTCTTCGAGTGACAACATGTTTAATATTATATGAGGGACATCATCGATTTCTCTACATCGACTCTCTCTTTTGGTCATAACCAGCTGTATTCGACAATGTGGAAGACAGTCAGAACCTCATCTATCGGATTTTACAGCAAACTCAAATTGGAACGTTTTTGCAGTTGAGTTATCAATTAAACAGAAAGTTAATGAAGAGAAATCGATCAAATCACTTACACCCCTTTCATTATGAGCTTCTCAAATGTACCTCAATGATGACATATTTATTTTTTTATTTTTTATTTTAACTGTTTTGTCATATTTGAATTAATTTATTCAATCTATATAATTGAGTCTTAAAATATTAATGATAGAATGGGTCCGACATGTATGTGAGAAAATTTCGAGAGCAGTTTTTCTTAGGATAAACTTCATTTAAAAGGTCATTTGTCGCAAATTTACATTTTCGAGAGATTCATTTTTTTTTCAAATTTCTTCAATAGCATTTCATAAAAACCGTCAATATTTCCATTGTAAACTGAAATAGACCTAAAGAGTGTTGAAGTGTTGAACAACTCTTTCCATGTAAATGTGCCCACTTGTTGTAAATTTCAAGGGCTATTTATATCTATTTTTTTTAGAATTTTAAAAGCATATGTTTTCGAGAAAAATGAATTTTAATTTCCAAAATATTTTTTTTAATGAAATTTTGTTCCAAATTTTTTTTTGATAATTTTCAATGAAAACCTAAGTAATTTCCTACATTTCATTCTCTGACCTACTTTTTGTAGATCTTATAGTTTTTAAGTTAACTAAGTTAACTTAATTAAGTTTCAAGTTAACTTAAAACTCAAAATTTAAAAATAACTTGCAAAAAAATCTATCAGACCTACAAAATTTTAGTCAAAGAATGAAATTTTGGTATTTGGGAGTGGTATTTTTCTGTGGAAAAATTTAAACAATTTCCTAAATTTCATCCTTTGACAAGAATTTTGTAGGTATCATAGTTTTTAAATGATATTTTTTTGTAAAAATTATGAAAAAAATGTCTTTTTCCAAAAAGTAGTCTAATTCTTTTTCGAATATTTCAAGTATGCAAAGTTGCTTAAATGACCCATGTCTTTACACCCACAACGTTTCACTACTATCTGAGATGGTGCTGCCAACGGCCAGTCGAGTTGGCATGAAATTCGTCAATAGGGCTTTTTTTTATGCAGTCTATGAACTACATTCAATTCTCCCTAACTCGATGTTCTGTATCTCGATATTTTCCCTAACTCGATGGATTTCATGGCACCTTCGACTTTACAAGCATTCTTCTCTCCATAACTCGATACCTCCCTAACTCGATGTCTCCCTTACTCGAAGAGTTTTAATTCATTTTTCAGTGGATTTTCACCTCCCTAAGTCGATTGATTTTCGCGTACATGTTTTTGTGCGTTATTACCTCTGATTTCAATTGCTCTTGAAAGTGAAAACGGAGTGTTCGTGTCATCAAACAATTTCTTTTCAAGTATGGAAAACCACGAGAAACCTTTCAAGCGAACAATCAAATCGCTAACAATTGCCGAACGTTGAAGCATCATCGAGCAGGTCAAAAAGTACGGACGGAAGGGGTCTGAATCTGCAAATGATCTCAGTATTGCACAAAGTGCGGTATCAACACTATTCAAACTAAAGTAAAAATGAAATCGGAATGGAAAATTGAATTTAGACCAAAAGGCCATATAGACCATATAAGGTTGGTCGGAATCGAAAAGCTCAATGGATCAAGGTCAATGGATTTTTGTCTTATCAAGCCAGAGAGAATAATTTACCCCTCTCAGGTTTCATTCTTCGGGATATGGCTTGCGAATTTGTCCAGAAACTGGAAAATTCCAACTTTAAAGCACAACCAACATGGACGGGAGCGATAAACTACCGTTACTGATCAATGGAAAGAGTAAAAACCCACGATGTTTCAATAAGAAGAAGTCATTACCAGTGATGTACGAAATCAACACCAAGGTCTGGATGGCCTTAATTCTTTTTGAGGAATGGATCATGCAATTTGACGAAAAATTTTCCAATGGAAATAGAAAAGTATTATTTCTGGAATTATGTGTTATGGTAATGTATCATACTTATATCTATTTTTTCTCAAGAGTGGTGTTCGTTGATAACTATACAGCGCACCCAAAATCTCTCCGACCAAAGGTCAAATCGATAAGTTTACAATTCTTCCACAAATTTTTACATCTGTACTTCGACATAATCATGAATCTGAATAAGTACTTTCGCCATCTTCGATCAATTAGTTCGATTAGTTAAACGAAGATTGCAAGAAATGAAGGATATTTGTGCTTTCCAACCTTCATGTTATTCAGCATTCTTACTGTATTTTAATGCACTTCAGGACCCTTCAGATATACCGGTATTGGATGCAATCGAAATACCTACACCCTCTAAAATCAATAAGGTTAAATCTGAAACTACAGTAGAATCCCGATTATCCGCGGAATAGTCGGGTTAGCTCACCGCGGATCACGAAAATCGCGGATAACACAACAAATGACTGAAAATGAGGTGCAAACACAAAAAAAGCAGACTTTTCAGCATAAAAACAATGTTTTATCAATACAGGAATCATTGAGCTATCCATCTGTAAGGTCGTGTACAGACGTGTAGTTGTCAAATAATGTGAAAGTCATGACCAAAACAAAAGAACAAAAATCTACCACTCATTGACAAATTTAGGATATGTTCATATAATTACTATGGAACTCGCATTCGCGGATAACCCGCCCCGCGGATCATCCGCTCGCGGATAATAGAGGTTCTACTGTATTTAAAATTGCTTCGGGAAGCCGAATTTTCTTTCAATGATGATGGTGATATTCCGCTGGCATAATTAATGCGTCGTGAGCTTGCTGATGTCAACAGTACTAAAGGGTGTGTCACATCAAATTGCATCACGGAAACAACGATGTAGAAATTCGCCCAGTAGACCGATCCTTTTGAAAATTTTAGACAGTAAAATAAAAACTATTTAACAACTTTTGGCATTTTCTTTTTATTCATACTTCGAGCCCAAGCCCGTATGCTCGCACCTTCCTCTTTACCCCGTCCATAAGGTTCTGTACAACGTCAGGTTGTAGTTTTTTTTTGAACAGAAATCCATTTTCTCTTGAAGTCTGGCTCCGATTTGACAACTTTTGGGTTCTTCCGGAGGGCCTGCTTCATAATCGCCCAATATTTCTCTATTGGGCGAAACTCCGGCGCGTCGGGCGGGTTCATTTCCTTTGGCACGAAGGTGACCCCGTTGGCTTCGTACCACTCCAACACGTCCTTTGAATAGTGGCACGAAGCGAGATCCGGCCAGAAGATGGTCGGGCCCTCGTGCTGCTTCAATAGTGGTAGTAAGCGCTTCTGTAGGCACTCCTTAAGGTAAACCTGCCCGTTTACCGTGCCGGTCATCACGAAGGGGGCGCTCCGCTTTCCGCAAGAGCAGATCGCTTGCCACACCATGTACTTTTTGGCAATCTTGAATAGTTTCTGCTTGCGAATCTCCTCCGGAACGCTGAATTTGTCCTCTGCGGAGAAGAACAACAGGCCCGGCAGCTGACGAAAGTCCGCTTTGACGTAGGTTTCGTCGTCCATTACCAGGCAATGCGGCTTTGTCAGCATTTCGGTGTACATCTTCCGGGCTCGCGTCTTCCCCACCATGTTTTGCCTTTCGTCGCGGTTAGGAGCCTTCTGAACCTTGTATGTACGCAGGCCCTCCCGCTGCTTGGTCCGCTGGACGAATAAACTTGACAAATTCAGCTTATTGGCGACATCCCGGACCGAACTTCTCGGATCACGTCTAAACTGATTAACTACGCGCTTGTGATCTTTTTCACTGACGGAGCATCCATTTTTGCCGTTCTTCACCTTCCGGTCGATGGTTAGGTTCTCGAAGTATCGTTTTAGTACTCTGCTGACCGTGGATTGGACGATTCCCAGCATCTTACCGATGTCCCGATGTGACAACTCCGGATTCTCGAAATGAGTGCACAGGATTAATTCACGACGCTCTTTTATGTTCGACGACATTTTTCCAGATTTACGAAAAATTGACAGTGAAGCATGGCCAACGTGATCTATACACTCTGATTCTGATCTGATTATAAGCGAAAGCTGAAGATATAATTCCTAAAAATTAAATTTCTACAGCGTTTTTTCCGTGATGCAATTTGATGTGACACCCCCGAAAAGCGCTGAAGATAGTAGTTCTATTGAGATGGAGAATATTCAGGAAGGTTCAGATGATTGTGTCGAAATTACATCTTCGAACGTTAAATCAAACCGGAATATTGAAATCAGCTGAAAATGTTCCTGTGAACTATTCGAACATTTCTTTGTGATTGAACAGTTCCTGCGTGTTCGTTACAATTTGGTTTGAATCATATGCTTAATCAATATTTTCTTTGTTAACCTAGTTCCTCATGCAGGTCGGACTCGATTACATATTATTCGATTATGTAAAATTTAGGACTCGATTATATACAGTTTGAAAAAAAAGTTCGTTTTTTTAAATTCAAATATGAATAATTTCAAGAACAAAAATAACCTTTCAACAAAAAAGTGAAATTGTGGCTTTTATAAGTACAGTGGGTTAAAATCGCGATTTTTGAAGATTTTGATTGAATTTTCATCAGGAATTGTTAATATCGATATTGCAGCGAAATTAAGAGAGATAGAAGTTGGGCGCCAAAGAACAAATTGTAGAGTGGTTAGAGAGCTTCAATTTGATTGATAGAAACAATCGAGTTTAGTATGAATTTTCGGAATAAAATTTATAATTAAAAATTAAAAAAAATACTTTTAAATTTTCCACTTCTAAACTGTTATTTTAATCCACTAATTTAGATGTTCCACTACTATATCTTGTGCTAAATTTTCTCATCTTTCAAATGAACGCAACAGAATCGAAAAATCTGGCATAGGCCATAGGCAAAACTAAACAGTTGATTCCACGTGGAATTGTTTCGTCGGTATTATTGATTGTAACCGTAATGTTTTTGTATGTGTGAAAGATTATGCAGAAAATTATATACAGAAGATCTTATTCTAAATTATTCTTCTTCTTTCTTCTTTCTTCTTTCTTCTTTCTTCTTTCTTCTTTCTTCTTTCTTCTTTCTTCTTCTTTCTTCTTTCTTCTTTCTTCTTTCTTCTTTCTTCTTTCTTCTTTCTTCTTTCTTCTTTCTTCTTTCTTCTTTCTTCTTTCTTCTTTCTTCTTTCTTCTTTCTTCTTTCTTCTTTCTTCTTTCTTCTTTCTTCTTTCTTCTTTCTTCTTTCTTCTTTCTTCTTTCTTCTTTCTTCTTTCTTCTTTCTTCTTTCTTCTTTCTTCTTTCTTCTTTCTTCTTTCTTCTTTCTTCTTTCTTCTTTCTTCTTTCTTCTTTCTTCTTTCTTCTTTCTTCTTTCTTCTTTCTTCTTTCTTCTTTCTTCTTTCTTCTTTCTTCTTTCTTCTTTCTTCTTTCTTCTCTCTTCTTTCTTCTTTCTTCTTTCTTCTTTCTTCTTTTTTCTTTCTTCTTTCTTCTTTCTTCTTTCTTCTTTCTTCTTTCTTCTTTCTTCTTTCTTCTTTCTTCTTTCTTCTTTCTTCTTTCTTCTTTCTTCTTTCTTCTTTCTTCTTTCTTCTTTCTTCTTTCTTCTTTCTTCTTTCTTCTTTCAGTGCAAGTCAGAGGAAATTTCTTTGAAGAAAAATTTCCCCGACCAGAACGGGAATCGAACCCGAACCCCCGGCATGTTAGGTTTGACGCTAACCACTCGGCCACGGGAGCACAAAAAAATAATTTTTGTGCAATATTTGAGACCCCCACTCCATTCCATAAGAGGGAGGGGTGTCATATCATCATAGAAACATTTCTCGTATCCAAAGACCCTCATATCCCCAATTTAGCTCCATTTTCTTGATTAGTTCTCGAGTTATGCAGAAGTTTGTGTATCACTTGTATGGCAGCCCCCTTCCCCTTAGAGAGGGGAGAGGAGTGTCGAACCACCATAGACACATTTCGTGCCTCTAGAACCTCCACATGTCAAATTTGGTTCCGTTTGCTTGATTGATTCTCGAGTTCTGCAGCATCCCCTCCTTAGAGAGGGGGAAGGAATGTCTAACCAACATAGAAACATTTATTGCACCCTAAAACCTCTACATGCCAAATTTGGATTCGTTTGCTTGATTAATCCTCGAGTTAAGAAGAAATTTGTGTTTCATTTCTATGGCAGAGAGGGGGGAGGTGTGTCTATCCAACAAAGGAACATTTATTGCACCCTAGAACCTCCATATGAGACGGCGCCAGTGGTTGTGTGGTTAGCGTGACAGCCTCACAATCCGATCGGTCTGGGTTCAATCCCAGCTGGCGTCGTTGGGATTTTCTGAGGCGAAAAATCTCTGGTTACGTCTTCCTTCGGAAGGGAAGTAAAAGAAGTTGGCCCGGCTCATGAGTTGTTGAGTCTGATAGGTACAAACAGGTGGAGTCGCCTCCCTGATGTCGGTGATTGGCACTAAAGTAGCGGAAATATGCCGACGTTAAACAAGCGAAGTTAAAAAAACTCCATATGCGAATTTGGGTTCGTTTACTTGATTAATTCTCGAGTTATACTGAAATTTGTGTTTCATTTGTATGGCAGACCCCCCCCTCAGAGAGGGGAGAAGTGTGTCTTTCCAACATAAAAACATTTATTGTACCCTAAAACCTCCACATGCCAAATTTGGGTTCGTTTGCTTGATTAATTCTCGAGTTATGAAGAAATTTGTGTTTCATTTGTATGGCAGACCCCTTAGAGAGGAGGGAGGCGTGTTTATCCAACATAGAAACATTTATTGAACCCTAAAACCTCTACATGCCAAATTTGGGTTCGTTTGCTTGAATAGTTCTTGAGTTATACTGAAATTCGTGTTTCATTTGTATGGCAGCCCCCTCCTTAGAGAGGGGGGAGGTGTGTCTATCCAACATAGAAACATTTATTACACCCTAAAACCTCCACATGCCAAATTTGGGTTCGTTTGCTTGAATAGTTCTTGAATTATACTGAAATTCGTATTTCATTTGCATGGCAGCAAAACCCCCTTAGAGAGGACTGCCATACAAATGAAACTCAAATTTCTGCATTACTCGAAAATTATTCAAGAAAATGAAACCAAATTAGGCATACTGAGGTTTTGGGATGCAATAAATGTTTCTATGATGGTTAGACTCTCCACACCCTCTCTAAGGGGGGGCTACCATACAATTGAAACACAAATTCTGAATTACTCGAGGATTAATCAAGCAAAAGAAACCAAAATTGGCATGTGGAGGTTTTAGGGTGCAATAAATGTTTCTATGATGGTTAGACTCTCCAACCCACTCCTAAGGGGGGGCTGCCATACAAATGAAACATAAATTTGTGAATCACTCGAGAATTAATCAAGCAAACGAAACCAAATTTGGCATGTGGAGGTTTTAGGATGCAATAAATATTTATATGGTGGTTAGACACTCCTCACACTCTCTAAGGGTGGGCTGTCATACAAGTGAAACACAAATTTCTGCATAACTCGAAAACTAATCAAGCACAATTTGGGATGTGTGGGTTTTTGGGTATGAGGAATGTTTCTATAATCGTATGACACCCCTCTCTCCTCTGGAATGGAGAGGATCCCATAAAAATATTACACATATTTAAACCAAAAATATTCCAACCAAACATGACAATTGAAAATTTTCGGAAAACTCTGAAATTTAAATTCCCATAATTTCTACAATTACATAGTGACATGTCCTGTTAGTCCAATTGATGTTTGCGCTAGCGAAATTGAGCTTTGTTCGAAACTGGAAATGTATTTTAATGTGATGAAACGCACTCCTATACCTTCTTCTATCTTCTATTTACAAAAAAAAGGATCACCGGATGTTTTGATAAGAACAGAACTCGAGGAATAAATTATCCGATTTAGGGCTGTCTTTATTTTATCATATATTATTTATAACACATTTATTCCATGTAACGGAGAAACATGTTATTTGCAAGTGGTTGAAAAATATTATAATGATGAGTTTTGTTAGAAATACTAAGAATTTCACAGTAAAAAGTAAAGTCAACGGGGACGAATTGAAGATGAACTTGCCATGAGCTTGCTCATTGTAAGAAAACGTGAATGTTTGAAGGTATTGATTACAAATTTTGAATTTGTATTGAATTTTTATAATGTCATTTCCTTCTATTGTTGAACCGTATGTACCTAAAGTAAAAAAACTTTGGGGAAACTTCACAAGTAGAGGGAAACGGTAGCATAAACACAGCAAGCGCTTTGATCGTCAAAAAATGTGAGTTTTCCGATAGTGGTTTTAAGGTTTTTCCCACTAATTAAACAAACTTTTCGTGTATTGTGCAGTAATGTTCTGTTCGCCTACAGAAGAGAAACAATTTGATGTAGTGAAACTGTAAGTTTGATAACAATAAATGAAATTATTTGCATTTAAATTTTTGCTTTTTGCTTTGGTCTAATTGATTCCAGATGCGGCTGAACTACAAAAATAGGATGGACAGACAACGTTGGAAGAAGGAGGAGCTTGAAAGAGCAACGCAGGCCATCGAGAACGGATTTTCTTCGACCAAGCATCGAAAGTGTTTGAAAATGCTCGACCAACAGAGAAAAGATTCATGCAGAATTCGAGATGGTGTCAATCCAACTTTTCTGGTCTGGAATCTGGCCTGGTATCGATCCCAAAACATTGTTACTGATTGTAACATTATCCCAAAATTCTTTACATAAACATAAGTATGTTTTTTTCGAAGAAACACACACTGGACCAAATCACCTCACAGACGGTCCAAATCACCCCGCATCAAATTTTAATGTTCAAAAATCATCTTTTTTATTTTATGATATATTTGGTAGATCGAAGCTTTATATAATGATTAAACATTATTTATTGAGAGAAAAAACAGTTGCCAAATGTTACATCTGAGGAGCTAAAACCCAAAAGATATTAACCATCCAAAGGTTCATATGAATCTAAAACTATAAGACTGCATATGGCACTCGACACGAGTAACACTTGCCTTGAGTGCGAGTGGGCGAGTACGAGTATTATAATTTTATTAATAAAAAAAGTTTGCAATTTTCGATAGAGCCATTCAAAAATGAGTTTAAATTAAGTATGTCATGTGATAAAATTATATTTTTGATAGCAATCACCGTAGAACAAATCAAATGGACGATTTGAGGTGGAATCATTTAGAACAGAACACAGAATAGAAACTTCACACAATTGTTTTCGAGTTGTGATCCTTGCTACGCAAATGTATCTTTAAAAAATACCTAATTCAACAGCTTTTTATTCCTATTCACTTTGCTGCTAATGAATCTTGCAATGATTATTTACTCTGCCCCATGAATTATATCTAACCTTTTTTCTGTGTCTTTTCATTTTCATGTTTTCATTTATTTTCTTCTTCTCGTTTTATTTCACTACTTTTTTGGTATTAGATGACACTAATGCGTCTAGGAGAAATTATTTATGCGTCATTTACTCAGTATTGCCAGTATTCTGAATGGCAATTCGAGAATACACGTGTACCTGTGCATGTCGTATATATTTCTTCAAAGATGAAATCCCCGGCAAGAACGGGAATCGACACTCCCATGACGATATTTTCCATTCTTTTCTCAATCTCTCGAAGGGATGAATTAATTCTCAAGCAGCGGGAAATTGACATGCTCTTGCAAATGAAGTATATTACCGACGGCGAATAAAAAAAAGGAAGTATTTTGAGAGGATTAATATGATGGATAGCAATTGTACAATTAATTGTTGAAATTTAAGTCGGTGAATTAGTGAAGATATAATTTTTCAACAGTTTGAATCTCTCTTGAGTATCGTATTCCATTTTCAAATAATCATAGTTCGGAAAGGGTTCTACACGACAATTCGCAATCTATCGGCATATCTTCAAGTTGGTAACACAACATCAAAAGCTTCCATCAGAGCCTGAATAAAAGAATGTTGACGAATGAGAGAAATGTATTCTATGCTTCAGACAGCGTTTGTTGCCGACTGGAACTCAAAAAAAAAAAATGATTGAATAAAAATGTAAACAAATTAACCAGCACTCAGGCGCTTGGCATTCTTCAGTGTTTGTCTGCCGCATCCGCCGCCGCACCAACTATAACCCGAGATGCCAAGATGAGACTGCAGAGTGGAATTTTCAATTTGGCGCATTGCATTCTCCCGAGAGGAATTTCCACCGAGTTGATAAGAGTACACGCACACTTAATTAGAGGACTCGGTTCTCTGCAGCTACTCGGCTGTCTTGTTTTCATGGGAAAATATTTTTCCCTTGTTTGTTTCAGTTGTTGCGTATTCCATACTGTATTTAGCGAAAACAAGCACTGCAGAATGTTGTGTTTTGAAAATCATTTACGAAAATAAAACCTGCGTCAACAAAGCATTTTGTTCTTGCTTTCATTTCGATCGACGGCGACAGAGACAATCTTGTCGCAGACCTTGGCGCTCTGATGGGAAGATTCATTATGTTTAATATTTTATTATCTACAAGTGGGAGCCCTGGTCTATCGAGCGTTTGCCTTTAGGATACGTGCACATGAACGACGAGAAAGCCATGTGGGAGATGCCCGGAGAGAACAGGATAGCGAGCGGCGGCAGCCCCAAAGGACTAAGCAACAATAAATTGTAGAGACAGTAGCGACATGGAAGAAAATGAGCTATAAATCAATTTCAGCAACTGAATATCAAAAATTTATTGCACTGTGGAAAAAAAATGTGTTGAAGCGTAGGGTTCGGTTGACATGGAATAGGTTATGGGTTTAGTGATAAGTTGCGTATGATTTCACAAACACAATCCAATCAGTTCTAATGCAATGATGGAGTTTTGGGCAAAAGTGTTGCAAACAACTTGAATTTGAACCAATGACTGCTTGCATTCGTTTCGTTTGGAATATTCAAGAGATTATGCAGACATCTCTCAATGAGGATCGAACCAAAGCCGGCTGCAATGCAAAGCTATTTTACACCACCACGCTATCCACATGGCTAATGATGCTTCAGAAGTTGTTCAGCAAATACGTGATAATATTGCACCTGATTACAAAATGAAGTTGGGAAGTGTTTTCTAAGAGTAAAAAAGGAGCGCATGAAGGAGAACAATATCTAACTCGGTCTGGGCCGTGTATGTTGCAATGTAAGCAGAAAGCTTATTTGTCTTTTGTTTCGGTCGCCATGTATATTATACAAATGCTTACCAGTTTTGTGAGTCATGACATTTTCTGTTATGTTATGTCTCATTTAATGTCATAAATCGGGATGACAAAACATGAGCTAAAAATCAATTTTGGGTGTAGTAAATGTAATAAAAATACCTGATTCAACGACTCTTCACCCTATACTATTTTTTGTGAAGGGAATTGAATTTTTCGTGTCTTGAGTATGCGTCCTGTCAAATAGTCTTTCTGGGCAGGAATGAATTTTTCTCACATCGTTCATTTAATTTTCCCTATAACCCAAAATTTTTGAAGAATTTCAAAGAAAAAAAGATCGCACAATACGAATAGTGACGATTACACTGGAAATCTTAATGTCCTAAAATATTTCAAGGAACATCATTGATAACTGGGCATGTGCCTCAAGTATGGAAAGAGTTTTTAGTTGTTCCCATTCAAAAGGTTGCAGGGACGATTAAAGGCGAAGAGTTTCGTCCCATCAACATGTTGCATACGTTAGAGAACATCTTGTTAAAGGTCAGCTGTTGGAATATTTGAATCGTAATTCTTTGCTAATAACAGTACAATCCGTATATCGGGAAGGCCATTCCTGTGAAACCGCATTGAACTTGGTGTTAGCAAAATGGAACGAAAAACTAGAAGGTAAAGACACGATTGTTGCTGTTTTCTTGGATCTGAAGCACGTTTTCGAGACAATTTCTAGGCCCTTGTTGTTGAACACGATTAAGCGCTTTGGAATTACGAGTACTGCATATAAATGGTTTGAAAGCTATTTGTGTGACAGAATTCAACGGACTATTTTTAATGATTCAATGTCCAGTCCCTTAGGAAATATTCTTAGAGTACCTCAGGGAAGTGTATTAGGGCCCAGTTTATTTATTATGTACATCAATGACAGCGACGAGTTTTACGATATTGCGATATTAATATGTTTGCTGATGATACTGTGTTATTCTTTGCAGCTAAGAATGTATATGAGGCCGTTTTATACTTAAATGGAGATTTGCGTTCTTCAAGTAGATGGTTGAATTATAAGCAATTAAAATTGAACATAAGTAAAACTAAATATATGATAATCACGCGAAATCAAATACATGAAAACGTCTCTATTGTAATTGATGATGAGACCATTGATCGCGTTCGGGAGATTAAATATCTTGGCTTGATTATTGATGATAAACTTAAGTTCAATACTCACATTGACAATATCATCAAGAAAATTGCCAAGAAGTACGGAATCTTGTGTCGACTAAGAAACGATTTAACTATTGGTAGCAAAATACAACTATACAAATCAATCATCTCTCCTCATCTGGACTTTTGCTCTTCCATTTTGTTTTTGGCCAATGAAACACAAATATCGAGATTACAGCGCTTGCAGAATAAAATAATGCGTTTGATTTTACAATGCAACAGGTTCACTTCCTCATATTTGATGCTGGACGCTTTGCAATGATTATCTGTTAAGCAATGAAATGTTTATTTGATTATGGTGCTCATTTTTAAAGTAGTTAACGGTTTGCTGCCTCGATATTTGTGTGATCGAGTTGAAAGAGGAAGTGACTTTCATAGATATAATACTAGAAACGCGAATGAAATAAGAACACCACTTTTCTTAGCATGTGCAAAAATCGTTATATTTTAAAGAAGTAAATGTTTTCAACTCGATGCCATCACACACGTTTAATAGTGCAACAACACTAGCGGAATTTAAGAGAAACACGTTGAGGCTGTGTTTTCCTAACAACCGAAACTACTACGACTACGTCTTTCATTTCTATACCGGGGTGTAAAATCAAAGTTTCGAAAACGAAAACGTTACGCCGGAGACCGAGATATTGAGCGTTAATAGCTCCTAAACAACTGAACGAAATGGTATGATGAACACTTCATTCGAAAGATAAAATGTCTACGCGTTCTATACTTGTTACTTTTTGATCCAAAAACTTGTTTCAATAGTCTTAAAATTGCTTTCAAAACAGGCTATTGAAATCACCAATCGGTATATAAGCGAGCGCCGCTCGGAAATCCACTCAGTTATAATTGAACAGCGATTGAGGTACCATTTAGAGGCGAATGAACTGCAAAGTTCAAAGCCTCTTAAAAACAAAGAAAGAAAGAAAAGGTACCATCGCTTCCCTAACACAGACTTCAAAACCATGGAGCCTGGGGGGAATTGGCATTGCAAAATAGATGCAAGCTTATGTACTCGTTTGTGTTTTTGCAAATTTGAATGTTTCCCTAACACAAACTTCAAAACCATGGAGCTAGAGGAAACTGGCATTGCAAAGATGCAAGCAGCGGATACTTTCGTACTCGTTTGCGCTTTTGCAATACGAAATGTTTCCCTAACACAGACTTTAAAACCATTGAACCTGGGGAAATCGGTATGGCAAAATAGAAGCAAGCAGCGGGTACTTTTGTACTCGTTTGCGTTTTTGCAAATTGGAAGCTTTCCCTAGCACAGATAACCAAACGACGAAGCGTGGGGAAATTGGCATTGTAATTGAGATGAAAGCTGCGAATACTCTTGTACTCGCTTGCGTTTTTGCAAACCGGAATGTGTTTTTCCAACATAGATTCCGAAACCAATAAGTTGGGAAAATCGGCATTCCAGATCTCAGCAGTATTTTATACCCCCATGCATTTTTGCACTCCGGAATGCGTTTTGCTAACACGGTCTACAAAAGCGGGTACAAATGCAACGCTTTGGCTCGGTTTTTTAAGACTGCATGCCCCTTCATGTCGCCAGCTCACTGAGCTTCTACGCATACCGTTTGATGATTAGGCAATATGTTGATAACTATTTGCTGCGATAACCACTACCATAGTGCATGAATTGACCTAAATTGGGATTTGGTTGCAATTGAATTCGTAAATTTTTTCATTCATTCACTAGTTTAATCAATAATTTTATCAATAGCTCTGCGCAGCGGCGATATCGTACCCGAAGAGGAACATTCGAAGTGCTATTTTTGTAATTGAAAAAACACAAATGATTACTAAGTCAACGGCAGTCCTACGTCAACCTTGCGGTTATATCTTATTTATAACCCATTATTGACAAATATTTTTGACAGACAACGTTTTATAGTAACGGATATCTGGGCAAATCAGCTCATCATGGTGAGCGGCTCAGAGCCGTTGAACCTCATTTGGAACAGCTCTTCAACTCACAAAATTGCACAACTACTATGGGACATTTTATAGTGTGCATTTTCATAATGGACGGAAAACAAAAAAATAAACGAATTTAATTTGTAATTGTACACAAACTAAAACTAATATGAATTCTAATAATATAATATAAAACAAATATTGAATGCTGAACTTCAACATAGAAGATGCTTAGGATAAGCTGAGCTTAAACAACACTTCTGTTGTTTAAGCTCAGCTTATCCTAAGCATCTTCTATGTTGAAGTTCAGCATTCAATATTTGTTGAATACCAGCGAAGAACCAGCAGTAGCCAAATAAAATGCCTTCAGAAATATTGGCCGGGACAACGTTCTTTGATAAAACTACTGAGTTATTTTTTTGCATCCAAGTATAGTAAAACCTATTTTTGTGCGGTTTTTTTTGTGCGAATTTTTTCTGTGCTATTTTTTTTTTGTGCGTTTTTTTTTGTGCGATATTTGCGTCTCAATTATCCACTTCTGAAATCATTCCCCTCCTCAAATGCTGTAAGTTTTTCTAAGTTTTTGCAGGGCATGATTTCTAACAGCAACACGTTTCGACATGCAACTAAAAGCACAAAACAGCCACGCGCAACCGGAAAGGCAAACTGTCCCATCGCAAAGCAAGGAAACAAAAGGAAATTGAACAGTGAACGGCATGGATTTGAGTTATTTTCTTGGGGGAAACTTTTTTTATGGTCCCTGTCTACCGCACAAAAAAAGGTTTTTTCAAAATGTGTACCGAACACGATTTTTTAAAGCTGCTGGTGATGTTTTGCACGATTTTTTATGCGGTCCCTATCCCCCGCACAAAAAAAGGTTTGCCTGTATATAAAAATAAATCCACTAGGCGCAACGAGAAATAATTCTTCGCGATGACAAAGGTAACAAAAGAACCATTATCGATCATCAGCATTTATGCCGGGTTGTTTCTAAATTGTTTTGATTCAGCACGCGGAAATAAATTTATGTGTTTCAACAGTAATGTTTAAATAACAATATAATATAGTAATTTCATTTACAAGCATATAATAATATTTATTATTTTGTTTGGCGATGTAAGAAAAATTTAATGAAGTAACAAACGTTTGAATATCTTCAAAACAAAAACCTTTTTCCTATCTGGCATCTCTGCTAAAGCTAAAGAACGAAGAGGGACACACGAAAAGAAACTGACGTCATATTATAAAGCGCGGGAGACAAAAAATTCTTTCGCGTCTCAAAATTCACACTCTCTGCAGCTAGCAACATCCTTTGATGGTTGAAACACTCTGACAAACTATTTAGCATCAAAGAGTGAGAAATTTGTTTTGTTGGTTTATATTTTGTTGCACGTCGTTTGGTGGTAATGTTGCAATGGTCGTCATAGTAGCCCAAATATATGCAATGACTGTGACAAATTGCAGCTCTGGGCTAGAGACGAATGAACTGAAAAGTTCAAAGCCTCTATAATACAAAACCATTCCATTTGAAATACATGCAAGTAGGGAGTATTTTTTGGTGTTGAGTACTTTTGTACTCGTTTGTCGTTGTGCAGACCGGAATATGTTTCCCTAAAACGTACTTTTAAACTGAGAAGCCTGAGAAAAATGTAAAATACAATGATCGTTTGACAATTCTTCCGTTCACATATTTTGGTAGTCCTAGGCATCATATCAAACGTAAAAGGACGTTCGTCAAATTTATTTGTAACGAAGAACCTAATCTATTACAATAATTTAGATGCTTTTTGGTAGTGGTAAACAAGTGGATTGCATAATGTAATTGCGTAGTTCTAAGTCGAAAATATGCGGTCGTGTCCTAGATACAACCCTTTACAATTTTTGACGTAGAACTACGTCTTTCATTAAGGGTGCCAAATCAGAAAACAGGTCACGTTATTATGAAATAAAGTTAACGTTAATAACTATTTTTGCCGCGAACGGATTTTGGCGATTTACATTCTGAACGAATCGGAAATTCTCTAAGATTTGTTTAATATGCTATACATTAGAATCCTCTGGTTTGTAAATGGTTAAAATTCATGAAAACTTTAAGCGTTTCCATTTTTCCATACATTTGTATGCTTTTTTTTCTGTCCATTTGTATGCTTTCCCAAACAGAACTGTCAATAATGAGCAACTTATCGACGACCAACGGAGGGGAAATCGTAGGATTTAAAGTCTCCGTGAACAAAGGAAAAGTAGAGGAATGAAGGGGAATACTTGCCTAGAGTATAAACAGTGGATCTCGCTGAGTTAAACTTTAGAGGCGAATGAACTGCAAAGTTTAAAGCCTCTTAAAAACAAAGAAAGAAAGAAGTTAAACTTTCATTCGGCATCGGACTATTGAATAATCCAGTTCACTTTGCTTTCGCTGCGCTTCGATCTAAGATTGGACCCCACCAGTGGTAATCCAACTTGGATATCGTCGTTTGGGTTTTCTGTTCGTTTTTCGCGTTATTCGTGTCGTGTGTTTTTCTTTCCGCGTCATAAATTGGACGCTTCGCGTAATGTATGATGAGCAAGAAGAAGAGGAAGGCAGACTCGAGCCCTGCAAAAAAAAATTAACGCATTGCCAGGGGCAATAAAATTTCGAGGCAAGCGTCATCTAATGATGCACGCGATATTGGTGCAGTGAAAAGCGCTCGCACTGAACCGAGCCTTCGCGAGTGTGACACCGCATCGAACAACAGCGAAGTAGGCGACTTCGGCGCGTCGGTCGAAAATGTAAACGCCGTTACCTAGGCAGCAACCAAAATCAAGCTCCCCCCGCTGGAGTTGAAGGTGGTCACTCTTGACAAACTCATCAGCGAATTCGCATCGATGGTTGGTACAGCAGAGTATAAGCTGTGTGACATAATTCAGTCTTTTCCCAAGCAGTTAACATTGTTTGTTTTCCGTCATCATAAGGGCTCCGTTGGTGCCTGTGGAGCTTCCGATATTCACTGCAAGGGTTCCTCAATGCCGGTAGTATAAGCCTACACCCGATACAGAGAGGAAATATTAAGTGTGGCTTACCTATTCGACCCAAGGAAAGTGAAGTGGAAGGTAAAACGTAATGTCGGAATTGCCGTTCGGACGTAAGTTTGAACTTATCTACATAGATGGTATCCAACCAACAATGTTTAGTGACTACAGTTTCGCCGGCACGGTTGATTGTCGTTATGAACCAGCACAAAAAACAGGAAGTGGGTTATATCTATGGTATAACCGCAAGGGTGACGTACGACTATAGTTGATTTAGAGATCATTTGTTTGAAGTTGATTCTGAATTCATTCTGAATGAATGAATATTTGGAGAACTTCGAAAACGAAAGCGTTACGTTGGAGGCACAAGTTTTTATGCATCCAATATTGGATACGGAAATATCCTACTGATGGGGAAGAATAATCTTCAGAAGCTATCCTGTTAATTTCGATTGATTGAAAAATCACAAAACCAAATGTATTTGGTCACAGTGTTACATGGATAGAAAACACTTACTCGATAACCATCTGTTAATAGCACTTGATTGAAACATATTTGGTCACAGTGTTACATGGATAGAAAACATTCAAATAAACTCTTTCACATGAATGTATTTTTAAATTCCCAGAGGAACTGGCAGATTATTTTCCGGATCTTTCTCGATGCTGAACGGCATCCAAACGGAAAGAATTCCGCTCGTGAATGTGTGTGTGTAGGTAGCGGCTGCTTCGAGATCTTCCCGGGGAACCGTTTGTGGCATCACTCTCCTCCTGATGGATTCCCTTCTGGCCAGGTGCACAAACAATGACACCGTTCATCCGCGCTTTCATGATAAATGAAGAACTTCACCACAACAGCGACAACATGCTCCAATCGCTGTTCAATTAGAACTGAGTGGATTTCCAAGCGGCGCTCGCTTATATACCGATTGGTGATTTCAATAGTCTGTTTTGAAAGCAAATTTAAGACTATTGAAACAAGTTTTTGGATCAGAAAGTAACAAGTATAGAACGCGTAGACATTTTATCTTTCGAATGAAGTGTTTATCATACCATTTCGTTCAGTTGTTTAGGAGCTATTAACACTCAAAATCTCGGTCTCCGGCGTGACGCTTTCGTTTTCGAAACTTTGATTTTACACCCCGGTATAGAAATGAAAGACGTAGTCCTACGTCAAAACAAAGCTGCAAATTATGCGCCAGTGTCGGTTCCACGATCAAAGCACTCCCTGAATCACATTAGCCGAGCCAGCTGGCGGAAGCATATGCATAAAGGTTACTAGGTTACTATTTTCAACGACAACTGTTTATTTATTGTACTGCTTCAAATACTTTCGACGAAATCAAGTGTAACCATACCAACGTAAGTAATAACATAAACAAATCCAAACTTTTCGTCTTGCCATTCCTCATACGTCTTTTCTATATAGTGTAAATTACGAGCCACCTGTTAACTCCACCATCTTGATTCGACCGTTGTCTGCTGAAGGAGGAAATGATGTGACATGTGTGCTACTACTGCTGCTATGATATAACACCAACATCACTGTTATACTCTCAGCTGCGAGGGGTAGGGCATTGTGCATTTAATATCTCTTCTACGCACCTCACAGTGCCTTTGAGAATGCATCAATGCATTAAACTGATGTTATGGCGAAGCAAGGCGTCAAGTCACCAATGTATGGTTCTGTATGCATGCTATGGCGAACGCTTGTTTGGCGCTTTGTTTACATTGTACGAACGATGCCTAGAGGTGCGATTCCTTCGAGGCAATACTAAATAACATGTAGCATGATATTTGATACTTGCAAGTGTTGTCATTGTTGTTGTTTTCATGCGGTGCCAAAGATATATTGATGTAGTTATGAGATGTGGAATAATGGTGCTGGTGTAACATGTATATAATTGACTGTAGCCGAGTCTATGTCAATTGCGAAAAAGGCTACCGGAATAGTGTTCGAGGTAAATTTTCAATGCATTGACACGAAATAAATTGCGACATACGATCAGCTAGTGTATTGTTTTGCGAGGGCAAGAATGAATCATCAATCAATTATCGTGAACTGATGAAAATGACAATGAAAAAACCATTTCAGAGATTATTCTACTAAGCAGTTGTTTCGAAAATTTCACAGCATTATAGAATAATATCCGAAGGAACAAGCGACTCATATAAAATAACAGCGTAGTTCTACGTCAACAATGCGGTCGTATCTTGGACACAACCTCCTATAATTTTTTTAAACGGATTATATTGTTTGTACAATTTTGAACAATTTTTGATTTATGTTTTTTTTTTGTTTTCAATTTGTATTCGTCTCTATTATGTCTATCATGAGCTTGATGATGACGGACTATTTTAATTTTTTGTTGTTTTTCTTTGGTATTAGTTAAAAAAAAAGTTTCTACAAAAGATTGAGCGCCGCGCGCGTTTCACAAATATTTAGTAAAAGTTTTTTTTAAGAGCCGGTCTAGGAATTTTTCGTGAATGAAAATGTCTCATATTCATTGTCAATCCAAAACAAGGCTGGCGGTTGGACTTGTGCTTTGGTGGACCAATTGGCTGCAAGAGTCTGGTTGGGACCGAATTGGCTCTGTGGCGGACACGACTGGGTATCGGCTTGGGTTGTTATTGACATTGTAATACTATACACGAATTTATATCTGTAAATAAAATCAGTTCGTTTTCTTTTGCTAAACCTGAGAAAAATAAATTATCTTTTTGATAACTCGTCCTGCTCAATCCTCTGTAGGGGAAGGAGGCGGGACCATCATTATCATCATCATCAACATTTTTATCAATGTGATTTATTTTTGACTCACTGATATTATGTGGTACTTTGAAAGTTAAGTAAGAATTCTCAAGTTTTAGTCCTGCACCTTTGTAAACAGTTGTTCTTCAGATGTTTCGTCTTTTATTACGGACTCTGCAGGTGCTGCTCTTGGAACCATTCCTTCTGCCATATCTGCAGTAATCTTTATCAAACACATCCCACTTGTATGTACATAACAGCAGCATGTCACACTTTATCAAAACTTAATTTCGCTAAAAAGTTCTCCGAAAAAGCTTGTCAAAATTCACTAGCTGACGCAGGCGACAGAAGCGACAGAATCCTGCTGCTAAAATAGTACTGTTGCCCTAAAAGCTATCATCAGTACAAACGAGACGACATCCGGTCTGGTAGCGACCATCGCCCTTCCTCCGCAGCCTCCGCCGAAGGAACTAATCCAATCGTATCCTCTTCCGGTGCACACCCTCTCAGGTACACACATACAAATGCACACAAACACACGTACCCCAGCAAGAGTACAAAATTGAAGTGCAAGATTACACCAGCTCACACTGCACCCGAACATGGACGCAATTTGCAGCTACCCGTGTGTATTTTCCGTGGGTCGACTGCAGCAGCAAGTACTGCTGCCACTTTTTGCATCACATGCAACCCCAACCCCGCGCTGTCTCCAGCTACACATGCGCCCACCTGAGTTCACGGATATTGCCACTGGATTTAGCAGCAGCAGCTGGTCGGCAGTTCCGGGGAAGACCCAGCTGGCCGACTTGATGGTCGACATGCTTTTTGTGTTTGCGGCTAACGACGCGAAATAGATATTCGCTGGACGCCGGTCGGAGGAAGGAGTGGAGCAGCAGCAGCACATTCCCATTCCCACAAATACGGGATGTGGCAAATTAAAATATGCACTCTGACAGCTTTACTCACCTGTCCTGCAATGTCCTCGCCTTGCGCCTCGACGAACGCTGAGAGCTGAGAGCGAGTGGCTAATGCCTTCCTGGAAGCGAAGGCAGCATCCAGCAGCGGAAGCGACAGCCAGTTACGAAGAAATGTACACATTTGTTGTTTTCCTGCTTTGCAGTCACATTCATCAAGGAGATTAGGAGTTTTGTTTGGTTTTGTTCCGATGGCTAGGAGTGAACAAGGCAAACGAGCTTTTTCTTCTACTCTCGGGTGGGATTGAACAATTTGTAGATAACGACATCTAATTTATTGGGAACGTTTCACTCCGGAATTGGTCGGCAGTGTAATTTCGTCTGCCTACAGCATCGTCATCCTTCGGTTGGGAATTGAAGTAACATTAATCATTGATCTGAATATATTGTACGTCCCTATTACCTTCACAGATTGAGTCCGAATGTTCGTAACTTTGTAATTCGAATTCGAACATACATTCTCATCATACGAAATTTTCTTGAATGTGTATTGATTTCTTCTATTTCAAAATTATAACTAGTTTAACTAGTTATAATTTAAAAAAACTCATAATCTATCGAAATTTTCTCAATTTTATGAATTATTGTTTTGTTTCTAAATTTACTTGTACCAAATCTTTCGAATTTTTCGTAAATTCTGCAAATTCTTTGGAGCTCGATTTATGTACTGTGATAGGAATGAAAAAGCCCACCTTGCATATTTAAAAAAATCTGAACTATTTTATCAAAAAATTCTACTGTAATTTCATAGAATTGTATATTAACTATTGCTCTTTCAAGCAATTAACAAGTGTCATTTTTGTTACATTTTGTTTACTTCCTTACATGATTTCTTCAAAGGGGGCAAATATGCGATGACAAAAACAGAAGCCCACCCCAAAAATTATATGAAAATCATTCAAAACATTCAACCCCTCATTTCCGCATGTTATGATAACTAGGGCTGTGCGATATTATTCATAACCAGTATTGCCTTACGTACAGATTTATCTGGAGAGGTATTTTTTCGTTATTTTTGGTACAGGTTCTGTACGGTACAGGGTACAGATTTTCGTCAAAAAGTACAGATTGGTACAGATTTTTTCCACCAGCAAATTTTTTTACATTTGAACGAAGCTACATTAAGGTAAACGATAACTTTTACGCCGCAGCATCGCTTGATGCGGCAGCTCAAAACCTTTAGTAAATGATAGTATGCAATCTAGATTCAGAAAAACTATGTATAAGCATCATAAAATACTCGAATGACTTTCAAATGTAAATATAGTATTTGTAGTAAATAAATGAGTATTTTTACATGCTAATAAAATAGATTTTTCTCGACAACTAATATTTTCGATGCTACAGAACACTGTTCATAACCTTTCAGTGATTCAGTTGACGCGATATAAACAAAGTGTTGCTTACGTTGGTACATAAAAGTCAATTGTTGTTGTCAAGACAGATCAAAATGGCTGGAAAGAAAATCAGCACGCAAGTCCGGATTCTCGACAACAAAGTGGTGAAAGATGGTGTCACTAATAAGGGATCAGACCAGAACTTGGTCGATAGTATGCCCAAACGTCATCAACGGGTCATTGAAGTTTCTGGAGGCCACACTAAATATTGATGCTAGTAGATTTTTTGCTTTTATTGTTTGATTTGTTATTACTCGAACTCGAGCTCTTATACTTGTTTTCTATTTTTATTTTACGTGCCATTGAAATAAAATTTTTGGTTTAATTTTTTTAATTGAATCCTGATAAACAAGATTCGAATGCAATGAAAAATGTTGTTTTTATTATAAAGACTAATGAACCTGCTATTTTTAGTTTAAAAATTTGTTTTTTATTCAAAAAAATTGAGAAAATCGTTGTCTAATGCTGTTTTTACTACAATGTAAACAACACTTTGTTTATTTTGCTTCAATATCGATTGCTAACAATACAGCACAGCTCTAACTGTTATAACACGAAGAAACGAGGGGCTAATCAAAGGTTTTGAATGATTTTAGTATATATATATATTTGTGGGTCATGCAAGGGAGTAAACAAAATCAAACTTGTTAACTTGAAAGAGAGACACTTCTATTAAATTACGGTAGTAGTTTTATCAAATAGTCCAGAAATTGAGAGAAGTTTCGAAACATTTAAGGCGGACTTTTTTATGGCTATCAGTGTAGGTCTAGGATTCCTGGTGATTTTCCAAACATAATGTCATTTCCGTATTTCAAAAAGCCAATAGATGTTCAAGATAGGGTTTCACGATGGAACTACACTTTCATTCTCTCGGTTTTTTTTTTTTTGCTCGAGACAATTCGGTATTCCGTGTTTTTGTTCAATATTCTGAAGACTCTACGGTTGACTAACTAATCAACAAACAGTCTAGATTTTCTTTTGTGTAAATCCATAGAATTTTTCGAACCTATGAACGTATTTTTCACAATACATCAAATAAGTTTAAAAATATGTAGCAAATAATCAAACCGACTAAATACTTTTCTGCAGAATAGATTTAGATGAAATAAAATACATTTTTTTAAATTCAAAAAAAAAAATATGAATAGTCCTTATAATTTCCAACAAGTCACCCATACATCGTAAGATGGGCACATCAACAGAGAAAAAGTTTTTCGAACAACTTTCTCGTGTTTTTCTTTGAAAAATTACTATTAATGTTTAATTCTTAACATTTATATGGATAAATTATCGCGATTCACATGCTCTGCTAACTGTTTCCTATTTAGAAACAGAACAAAAACATGTCAAAGGCGAGAATTTAGACACAAAAAAATAACGAGTAAAAAAATATTTTTTCCGGGGCCTCCATACAAAAATGCCTCATTTTCCAAAAATTATAAAAGATAGAAAGTCGACGTCTTCGATGAATGTTCATATTTTAATAAGATCTAGAACTTTGTCGAATACACTATATCGCTATCTTGACTTTAAACAAAATTGGGATTATTTGTAATTTTTTCAAAGAAAACATGAAAAAGTTGTTGCTAGAAAAAGTTTTTTCCTATAAAAATGCCCATCTTCTGATGTATGGACGACTTGTTGGAAATTGTAAGGGCTATTCATATATTTTTTATGTAGAACTACGTCTTTCAGGAAGGGTGATATATCAGAAAACAGGTCACATTTTTATGAAATAAAGTTAACGTTAATAACTATTTTCACTGTGAACGAATTTTCATGATTTGCATACCAATCGAATCTGAAATTCTCTAAGATTTGTTCGATATGCTATACATTACAGTTCGCTAATCTCTAAATGGTTTAAATTCATGAAAACAGGAAGAACTTCCTTTTTCCCCATAAACTTATTCTGCCGATTTGTGTGCTAACCCTACCCGTATTTCGTATGCTCATAACTCGAACATTTCTTAACAGATCGTAAAGATGTTTGCATCAATTGATAAGAAATATTTCTGCGCGTCTATAAAAAAAATGTTATTTTCCATGAGATGAGCAATTGAATAACTGAAAAATGTCAAGCGTTATCTGAACGCCCTACAAAGTTTTGATTGGCCAGATCTACGGTTTCCCCAACACAGACTTCAAAATCGATGAACCTGTGCAAATCCGCTTTGCTAATATAAATGCAAGTCGGGAGTATTTTTGTTTCCCTAACACGGACTTCAAAATTAATGTGCCTGGGGGAATCCGCTTTGCAAATACATGCAAGTCGGGAGTTTGTTTAGGTGTTGAGTACTTTTGCACTCGCTTGTCGTTGTTCAGACCGGAATATGTTTCCCCAAAACGTACTTTTAAACTGAGAGGCATGTGAAAATCGTCATTTCAGATACTAGAGGTGATTGGATGATGCATTCTAAAATAATATTCGAAGTGGTAAACAAGTGGATTGCATAATGTAATTGCGTAGTTCTACGTCGGAGATATGCGGTCGTGTGATAGATACAACCCCTTACCATTTTTTTTTAATTTGAAAGAAAAACATATATAATAATTTTTTTTTCAGCGAAACTCGTTACAAAAAATATTTGGTATTTTTTTATGTAAATTCAAACAATTTCCTACATTTCATCCTTTGAGCCATATTTTGGAGGTTTTATAGTTTTTGAGTTATGTTTTTTGTAAAAAAAATCAAGAAAAAATATGTTGGTCCTTTTCAAAAAGAAGTCTAATTCTTTTTTTAATATTCCAAGTATGCAAAGTTGCTTGAAATACCCATGTGTTTACACCCAAAACCTTTCCTTACTATTTGAGATGGTGCTGCCAACGGCCAGTCGAGTTGGCATGAAATGCGTCATAGTATTAGACAGTATTTAGTATTTAGACAGATAATAGTGCTTCATAAAAACAATGTTTTTTTTCAAATCTCTAGACTAGAATATTGTCTTAAGGGTCTTCACGTACAATCCACTGTCATATGAGTAAAAAATTCTAGATTGCAAGATTTCAAGATTTGCAGAAATTTAGGTCAAATGAATTGTGTCAACATGGATTGACGCATTGTGCTCAAAATGGGACATGTTTCAAAGGGATTTGATATCCAGACCAAACAATGAGTTGAAAACGTTCATGTTATTTTAATAGTTCTTAAATCTGATTTTCTCTACAACACCTAACAACCTAACAACGGATTTGGTTGTAAAATTGTGCAATTGTGCCTAAACTCGGAACAATTTTAAGAATTCCGAAGGCCATTTCCGTAAAATTAGTTCCATTAATGTTACCAGTACAGCTTTTTATGGCAGCGTGTTAGGATTTTTTTTTAAATCGGCATATGGTTTATTTATGTTTCATTTTTCACAGTACTTAAATTATGAAACTGTCAATTTGTATTTCAGTGTGACATGTAGTCCCTCTTGTATTGGTTTGAAAAGAAAAAAAAAGTTCTGATTGTTATTTGATTTGCTTTATTTTAAAAGGCTCAGATACTTAGGATTTAGAGTGTTGAGTATTATATTATATAGATTAGCTTTAAACAAACTAAAATAAAACAAATTTCACTGTTCAAAATATGTTATTAAAAACAAAACTTGAAATTTCAACAAATATTTACAATTTTTATCGCAATTTTTTCATACAAATTTTTCAAAACGAAAAAAAAATTACATAGCCATAAAAAAACTACATATTACATTTTTCAGACGAGTACGAAATTTCAACCCGATTGATAAAGAACTTTTAATGTTATCGAGAACGCCGAAATATAGTTCTGCGAAAAATTCTGGCTCATAAAAATTCAGCAATTGCGATAATATACCGATACCGATAACATAGTAAGGAATTCTTACTACAAATCTCAGCAATCATTCACCCCAGCAACAGCAACATTCCACAGAATTCTGATTCATTTCCATTTGTTCGAAATGAGAACCTCCTACAATCAAAATTATTCCAATCATCTCAGAGATCAATCCCAACTCCGAAAGTGTGACACTTTTCTGTCGTTCCCAACCAATATTACAACCCATCTTACCCGAAGCAAGGGTAGGAAAGCAATTTTGAAATTAATTGTTAATAGAAAAAGTTTCCCAAATTGAGGAAGCTTCTTCTTCGCGCGCGCACTCGCTCTCTCTCTCTCCTCGGCTTGAACCCGGTGTCGGTCCGGGCAACGGAAACGCAATGCTGACTGAAAGTGACATCTCACGCTGCTGCCCGGTCAACCTGTTGTTGCTGCCGCTGCCGCGGAGCGCGCGTTCGGTCAGCATTCCGAATATAGGAACGATGCGAGGCGCGAAACAGGACCAACAACCAAAAAAAAAAAGAAAGAACAAGAAACCGAATCATTGGGAGGATGCTCTCGCAGAATCCTACCGACCCGAAAGGTACGTATCCAAGGCTTCCCCAAGCTGGCTTTTTGGCAACGGAATGCAGCGAAAAGAAAAAGTTTATTCTTAGAACAAAGATTCTTTTAATTACTTTTAAGATTATTAAAAAAGTTTCTGCGATGGGTGAGTGAATCACGCGGTGAGCTTAGGGCGTGAAAATTGAAAGTATGTGAGAAGAGTGTGAGAGAGGGGGAGAGAGTGGGTTGAGGAGGGGCGTGAAAAGAAGCAACACCTCGTGGAGGTGTTGGAATGGGGCCGAAGTTATGCGCGCTGAAATTGAATACTGCCGACTACTGTGGATAAGTGCTGTCCGGGTGTTTGCCGTGTGTATCGATGCGGAAGATTGTTCATATTATTCGCAGTCGCTTACAACTTGGGAAAATATAAATCATCCGAGTTATTTCGATGGAAGTTCGTTTTTTTGACGTAGAACTACGTCTTTCATTAAGGGTGCCTAATTAGTAAACGGTTTTATGAAATAAAGTTCACGTTGATAACTATTTTTGCCGCGAACGGATTTTGGAGATTTACATACCAAACGAATCGGAAATACCCCAAGATTTGTTTGATATGCTATACATTACAATCCCATGGTCTGTATATGGTTTAAATTAATGAAAATTGGAAGCATTCTTATTTCCTCATACATTTGTTCTGTCCATTTGTGTGCTTTCCCGAACAGAGCTGTCAACATCGAGCAACTTATCGACGAACAACGAAGGGGAAATCGTAAGATATAAAGTCACCGTGAACAAAGAAAAAGAAGAATAACGAAGGGGAATATTTGCCTAGAGTATAAACAGTGGATCTTGCTAAGGCAAACTTTCATTCTTCGTGAGGAAATCGACTGAACAACATCGTTGCTGGGCGAGCTGAACGGCGAGGGATCGAATGCCTTTCTTAAAGGCAATGAGGGTGGAGGAGTAATATGATGGATAAAGTAAAGTTTTCCAAGGGCCTGTTTGAAGGTTAGAGACGAATGAACTGAAAGTTTAAAGTCTCTTTAATTCAACAAACAAGGAAGGAAGGCAAACTTTCAGTTTCGTTCTGTATTCAAAGCAATGAATATCGCTTGTTATTCCTTATGTTGCTTCATAACATGTCTTCGTTTCGGATTGAGCAATGGACGCGACCAAATTACTCATTGTGTCATTGATGTCTCTGGCATTGAAATCATTGCATCAAACAGACGCCATTGTATTGAGGTTCTGAGCTACTGAATTGTGTGGGGAATCATCAAGCTAAACTATCGTCAGTTTACCAAGAAAATAAATGTTCTGGAATTTTGTCAGTGATTTGGTTTCACATGACGGTAGGAAAACTTTCTCCTCTAATTATCGTCAAATGATTCTACAATAAAAAAAAGTTAGAGTGACCAAACTGGTAGAATAGTTATTTAAAAATTTTCTAGCATTATAAAATAATATCCGCAGTTATAAACGAGCGACTTGGATTAAACTACAGCGTAGTTCTACGTCAAGAATGCGGTCGTGTCTTGAACACAACCTCCTATAATTTTTTTGTTTTCTGGTTACACGATTTGCGTGTTCCATACTCAACTGTTATTACGGCAGGAAAAATGTTTAAACTGTTCACACACAAAAAATTTTATCAAATGAAGGAATTTACACGTTCGATTAGCCTCAAGATATAATTTAACCTACGATCGAAGACAAGCAAATATCAAGTTGAGGAAAAAGAATCCCATTAGTTTTGCGTGAAATTCACAACTTTAACCCGGCAACTCGGCAAACTACGTCCCGCCCCAAATTTATTTTTCGTTATCACATCCACGCTTTCTTACTAAGCGCACGTTCATAAGTCCAATCGCAGAACTGTTAATTGTTTGATATTCTAATCTACCCTTTAATATTATTTGTTACTATAAAATTTCAGTACTTCTACCATCATAATATCAGATTATTTTTATTATTTTCAAACACAATTCTCGTGCAAGAGTTTTCATCCACTTGCAAATAACACGTTACTCCGTTACATGGAATAAATGTTTGATACAAAAAATATGATAGAATGAAGACAGCCCAAAATCGGACAATTCTTTTTTCGAGTTTTGCTCTAATCGACACATTCGACGATCCATTTTTATTTATATAAATTGAAGACGATACAGGAATGCGTTTTATTACATTCAAATCCATTTCCACTTCCGAACGAAGATCAATTTCGTTACCACAAACATCAAATGGACTAACAACGCTTGTCAATATGTAATTGTAGAACACATGCGAAAACCTCTATATTCCAAGATTGATTCCATTAGGTTGATTAGTTCTCGAGTTATTCGGCGCAGTGTCAAACCACTTAAGAAACCTTTCTTGTCTCCTAAAACCTCCACATGCCAAATTTGGTTCTGTTTGCTTGATAAGTTCTTGAGTTATGCAGACATTTATTCTTCATTTGTATGGTAGAGGGGGAGGAGTGCCAAACCACCATAGAGACGTTTCTTGCCCACACAAACCTTTACATGCCAAATTAGGTTCAATTTGCTTGATTAATTCTCGAGAAATGCAGAAATTTGTCTTTCATTTGTACGTCCCGCGAAACTTCCCGCATTTGGCAAAAGAAACGAAAATGTCACGCGATATTAATATATTTCAATATTACAACTTGATTATGTTGATTTTCTTAAATGGATGAACCTCAAAAAAAAAACTTTTATTTGACAGTTGAGCTGTCGTTGAGCTGGTTTCATCGCACCGACAGTGGGCTTTTTGTTTAGAGAGTGTCAACTGGAAGCGACAGCAACAAAATTGGAAAATGATTTTTATAAAAGCTCCCTATTGATCCGCAGGGACCAACGTGAGTCAGACGAAAAGTTCATCTTTGGTCCTCTAACTCGGTCTGGGCTTAACGTTTTAAATAAGTCCGAAGAACTAGTGTATACTCGACAAGAAGAGGCAGGGTTGTTTGATGAAGCATCGTAAGTGAAGCGCGGGGCGGTCTTACGGAAGTTGGTCGGAACCTCAACCATGACCGATGAATAGATGTATGTCGGCGTGTTCTTTTACCTTTTCGTGGCTTTGGTGGTCGATTGTCTCTCCATTTTGGCCATTCGCCCGATAGATTTCTATAGGTCGCAGCTGGGGAATGTTCGGAGGGTTGGCGGTCTTCGCGACAATGTTCATCTCCAGCCGATCCATCCTCCAGTGATCTTTTGACATAATGGGCTGATCCCAGGTTCGGTATAAAAACCACATCACCTTCGCAACTTCCAGTAAGCACTTCGTACTATATATCTCCCCGTTCACCATATGACTCGAAAGAAGAGCGGCTTCGACATTCCCTTCACGTCTGTCAGAGAAGGACCTTCTTCGAGAAATTGATGTGGATTCGACGTAAAGTACCCGTTGAATTCTAGCATCAAGTACGTCTCGTCTTTCATTATGAGCACGAAAAGAAGTTTTTCACGAGTGAAAAAAAAGAGTTTTCCACTTCTTTCACTGGGAAGAAGTTTTTCACCAGCACCTCAAGCTACTCCTTCTGTGCGATTGCCTGCTGCTCAGATACGGCCGGTCTCGTCTGACGCTTCCGCATAAAAATGTCCATTTTGGCCTGATTGCCCTTCACCGTTTGGCCGGTTGCTTTGATCTCCCGGCTTAAGGAGCGGCAGGGAAATGATGTTGTAAACACCGGATAGGCTATATCTGGTGGACACAAAATGTCTCAGGAAATCCTTCACAGTGGGGTGGAGCTTGCAGTATGATAAAATCATTAAGTTGCTTGACAGTGCTGCTGCTGCGAAACAAAAGCCTTAAGTCATTTTTTTGTAGGCTTAATCAACGTGAGATTTAAGGAAAATTTGTTCCATTAAATTATTTTTCATCGCAATCCGAAATTAGTCCTTTTTTTGAATGCATACGTTAACACTAAAATTTATGAAAAATGAATTCGAATTTTCGAGCATTCCATTCGGTAATTTCAAGAAAATTTTAAAATTTGAATCATGCTTGCCAGGCGTAAATACTCTGATTGTGTTATTGATTTTCATGCGTATGCAAAATCTAAACCACCGAAAAATCACAATCGAGTGACGATACTTAGAAAGAAATAACACAGATCAGTTTAGACTCGCTAAACTATGGTTTATGCTCACAACATATACAACATAACGTTTTATTTTTTGTGTCCCGCGTTAGACCTCTGATCATCTGGTCACTTTAGCTTAGAATAAAGTATATTCAACGTCAATTTCGTTCAAAACAGTTGTTTGTTTGTTTATTGTGCTTAATCATGATAATTTAAGCTGTCCAGTTTCTATAAGACCATTTCGAAATTCATATAAGTATTATCAATGAAAAATTCAAAACGACCCGCTGATTTACAGACAAAAAGTTGCAACCTCCATGCCATTTCGGCTAATAACCTGGAAAATTCGTGTTGGAATACTATTTACCAAATTCTACTGAACGAATTTCTTGATATTTTTACATGTTTCCGAAATTGTGACCTTGTGCTCTTCAATCGGGGTATACCGTTTTCCCTCAGTGTAGATTTGGCGTACAAGGATCCCCCTAAGATTTTCAACAGGATTAAAGTCTAGAGAGCGAGCCGACCAGTCAAAAAAAAGAAGTTTTTGGTTCTTAATCCATTGCTTAGTTTCCTTGATGGTATGAATAGTAGCATTGTTTTGCTGGAATGTGATTTTTCGTGACGATATTCACGCAAAAACTGTAGGAGAGAGAATTGCAGAACATGTATGTAATCTATGAATGATGTGAAAGTTATGTTGAGCTTTCCGGTTGCAAAGAATCCCGTCCAAACCATACACGAGCCACCACCAGAATTCCTGGTTGAAAAATACTTTTCCTCCGTCCGTCAATCATGTCAGTACCCGCTGAAACCATCAGGACCTACGAAATTGAACTTTTTTTATCAGTAGAGAAAACCTATACATTGAAGACTTTTTCGTTATGGTATAAAGCTAAATGAATTCTTTTGGAAACATTCTTTGTCACAAAATACCATGTCCCACTTTCGGTTCATGTCAGCTTTGGCGAAACTCAGACATCTTCCTTTAACCTTTTAAGCCCTCTTTATGTGGGAATTTTTAACCATAACTTGACGAATTTCCACCCGAGTAACGTTTAAATTGAAATATTACTTTATTTGCATCAGCGATTTTGAGGTATTCGAAGCTGTTCTAGTTATTTCCCGCTTCTCCCGATCAGAGAGCTTCGATTTACGTGGATCTTTCTACTTCATACCGTGTCCTTGAAGATTCGCCAAATAATTGAGCACTACTTGATGGGATCGTCCAATCCCACTAGCAATTTCTGTGATACCAACATTTTTTGTTGTTGAAATGCATCGATATGTTTTTCTTCTCTCTCCATGAGCACATTTCCCTTCGGCATTTTTCAGATTTATTGATCAAAACAACTAAAACAACGGAAAACGTAACTGGTCTTATAGAAACTTGACACTTGAAAAGTACAAAAACATTCGTTTACGCTCAGCGATTGCATGCACACATATGAAAGTCATGCAGTGTATGGTAGGCACCAATACCTAAACAATAGAATATAAATTGCAGCATTGTTTGTTTGACACAAATCAGCAGCATCATCAACTGGTCTTATAGAAGTTGGACGGAGTGTAGATGTGTCATGCACCAAACATTTAATTTAGAGTGGGAGGGAGGAATTTGGATGGGGATAAGGATAGACATGGAAGACTATTTCATGGAACATTTGCTCTTCGTTCGCACTGTAGGGCACGAAGCTGTTATTTTCATTTTCAATTTTTTTTTTCCATTAGACTTCAGAACCATTTTTTCCGATTGACTCCAGTTTGAACGAATAGCATTCCATGTACATGGTTTTGAAGTTATTCAGAACCTGAAAATCGTAACATTATTAAGATTTTTTTAGCATTTGTTTAGTAGCATAGCTTGCCATGACGTAATCTGAAAGCTCAGGATTGTCTGCCAAACAGTTGGCAGCGTCTACAAGCGCGTGGCAGGCTCTTCCAGTAAACCCGTACGTCATCTGTTGATGCCTCACCTGCGCTTGGTTCAACCACAAGTCTACCCAGTCTGGCGCCTTCTTTTCGACGGACTTGAAAAGCGTATTAACGAGCCCAAGCGTGATGTGTAGTGGCGGAGGCGGGCAAAGGTTCAGAATTTTGTCTCCATCGTCACCGGAAACTAGAGGGACATTGACACAGCTTGCAGAGTTCTTTCCAACCATTTCCATTTTTCGGTTGCAGGGATCTTTGAAGGTACCTTTTGTTCTCGAGATACCATTTGTTGTCCCGAGCTCACTTTTGAGGACCTCGCAATATGGACACGGGTTCCTCGAGGAGTGTGCCATAATGCCGATAATAATGTTGATTATTTTGGAGTCCCCGGCGACCAAACTATCGACCTCGTGCAGTTTGAGTAGATCCGTCCAGATAGGGGAAATATTATCGTATTTTTCTGCGAGATTTGGCGAAAGAGCCATTATAAATAGCTTCTTTACGCCACCATCCTTGAATCTATTCTCAGCAGGATTCTCCGTTGGTGAGAAAATCAAAGATAACGTGATTTTAAAGAAGCTCCGACCTCCGTCAATTCCAATTTTAACGAGACAATCATCTCCAGCAGTTGACCTTGACAGCTTAATACGGGTTATGAGCTCTGGTACATTCGTGCAATACGCAACAACATGATCTGACGAAGATGCAACCTTTTCCGTGACGCTGGACAGCTGAACTACTTCGAACAAATCTTTAAGCTGTCGGTTCATCTCCACAAGCTTGTTCCTTACACCTGGTTCGATTTTTACCCCCTACACTCGAATACTTTTTACATACCTATATAATGAACAGATTGCATAACACAAACTAAGTTCTAAATTAAATACTAGGGTGAAGGGCTTATGTACATGAAATTGGGCTCCTACCTAAAATCCTTTAGGAAAGCATTTTTTTACCAATTTTTCACCAGGGTCTAAAAATTTACATGTTTTTGTTCCATTAGGTTAGTTGTTTTAATCAAAATATTGAAGATTTCAGTTTTTTAGGTATGTGCCCAATTTTATGTAGGTACATAGGCCGAAATTAGATCCCTTTACCCTACATACCCAAGGTTTTCCTCATGCTCAGATTGTTCTCGCCTTTGACCTTAAACAAAACATCTGCTCGAAGATTCATGAACGGTTCTGGACGACCGGAAGCTTTCTTGAAAACAGACTGTTTTCCGCGAAGGTTTCGCAAAATGCATTTGCCATCTTGATGGAGATAATATGATATTTTTAGATCAGGTGAGCAAAATATATATAAATATTCATATTTATAATCTATATATAATTGTACCTGGTGTTTCTGGTTTCGAACGCATATAGTCAGCAACAGCCGCAAATCTTTTTCAAATTTGACGCTCGGGTGGATTGAGTGCAACGGAGCCTTTTTCCTCTTCCATATTCGCTGTAGCAAGTGTTACAAATGACCACTGCTTGGCACCGACCAATGTCTTCAGTGTCTGGTGTGGATCTAGGTCTTCCGAACTTGGGCTTATGGAATCAAACTTCTGTTCTGCAATCATATGTACTGGCAGCGACGCAAATTTCACACTTGCATATACCCTGGGATCGCGTGATAACTGAATTTTTGAGCTTGTAATTATGAATCCTGGGGACCCTAGTACCTCCCTAGCTGTACTCCCCACGCGACACGCGACATGTTGTGCAGATGACCGACGGATACAGGTTTTCTCCAGCTTCGAAACCTTGCAGAAATTGTCCGACAACAATTTTTGTACTTTCACTTATCGGTCGTTGTCCTTGAAAGACAAATGACACACACCAATTTTCTGTTTTTTTCATGACGATCCATTTTGAAGGAAAAACTGCACACACGAGATTATCACAAGAAAAAATACAACTATATCGTAACCACGTGCTCAATGTCTGTCAACGTTTCTGGAGCTTCATGATTAGGGATATTTTAAAATTTCATAGCCTACTAATCCCGCTGATTTTTTTAGTTGGTCGGCAATAAAACAAAGTAAGCTTGAAATATTTAGCCTCTTCCTCTTCCTCTGTATTAATTATTACAAAGTAAACCGTATAAACACATATTAGGCTGTCAAAAAAGTCCTGCGGTATTTTGTTTGAATTTTCATTTGTTCATAAAATTAGTTACAATCATCTGTTTTAAGTGAAATATGCGCCGTTTTGTTCGATGACTTGTTCCCAACGAGATGCCAACTTCATAATACCCCTGTTGTAGAAGCTCGCTTCCTTATTGGCTAAAAACTCGGATAGCCAATTTTCACAGGTGGCTAACTTCTGACTACCTAGCTCGTTCGCCATGGACAAGACAAAAACAGGTGGTAGTCACTTGGTGCAAGGTCCGGACTATACGGCGGATGCAAAAGAACCTCCCATCCGAGCTCCCGGAGCTTCTGGCGCGTCACCAAAGAAGTGTATGGCCTGGCGTTGTCCTGATGGAAGACAATGCGGCCTCTGTTTATCAAAGATGGCCTCTTCTTCATGAGTGCTACCTTCAAGCGATCCAGTTGTTGGCAGTACAGGTCCGAATTGAGCGTTTGGCCATAGGGAAGCAGCTCATAATAGATTATTCCTTGACAATCCCACCAAACACACAGCAGAACCTTCCTGGCCGTTAATGAGGGCTTGGCCACCGTCTGAGCCGCTTCAGTGGGCTTCGACCACGACCGTTTGCGCTTCACGTTGTCGTAAGTGACCCACTTTTCATCGCCAGTCACCATCCGCCTCAGAAACGGGTCGATTTTGTTGCGATTCAGCAGCGATTCACATGCGTCGATACGGTCAAAGATGTTTTTCTGCGTCAACGTGTGTGGCACCCATACATCGAGCTTCTTTGTGAATCCAAGCTTCCTCAAATGGTTAATAACGGTTTGATGACTTATCCCCAGCTCTTGGCCGATGCTACGGCTGCTACTATGCCGGTCTTTCTCGGCTAATTCAGCGATTTTGTCGCAATTTTCGACGACAGGCCTTCCGGAGCGTGGCGCATCTTCGACGACCTCTACACCAGAACGAAAACGTTGAAACCATCGTTGTGCGGTGGAAATGGAAACTGTATCGGGTCCATAAACTGCACAAATTTTATTGGCAGCTTGAGATGCATTTTTGCCTTTGTCATAGTAGTACTGTAAAATATGTCGGATTTTCTCTTTATTTTGCTCCATATTTGCGACACTATAACTCACGAACGACTTAACCAAACAAAACACTGTCAAGGACTATATTATAGCGCGCAAAAATACCTTTCCAACAAGCTATAGTATGACTCGATACAATGAATACAACTAGAACTACGCGCTTACAACGACACCTCGCGGAAATACCGCAGGACTTTTTTGACAGCATAATACTTAAGCCTGTTTAGTGCGTTAAGTCAGTTGTAAATAATTACAATTGTAACAACGGCAACATGTACCTTCCGGTTGAAAACATCTCGGACAACTTGTTGGACCTTTTTGGAGGTATCTTGGCGATATTAAGTACATAGAATTATGATTATTTTAGTTTTTTTGACCTAAAAACTTCAAATCAAGATTTCTCGAAAATTCGACTTGGGATTTTTTTTTAAATTTGCCCAGAGGTGTAAAATTACCTGGGTCATTTGGCAAAGAAAATATTAATTTTAGGTAGCTGCTAGTGTATGTACATTTTGTTTTAAAATTGAAGCGAGTCAGGTCAAAGACAGTCGTTTTTGGACAAACTCGGCGTGAAATTGCCCAACAGTACTACGGAATCGTTTACGTAGAAGTAAACAGTACGTACCAAAAAAAACTGTAAAAAGGACACTCCGCTACTTTGGTAGTAAATCCGAAAATACGACACAGTACAACGGTTCATAAATCCAAAATTAAGTCACAAAAAGCCATTCCGAGGGCTATTTTTCCCGAGCATGATCTACCAGATGTACTCTATCAATTACTTTCGCACAATTAAACCACCGGGCCGGGACAGGCTATGGGGCTATGTGAGTGCCCCACCGACTTGCTCGCGCTATCACTATCAGCAAATCAAACATCGCTCGAACACCGAAAAGAACACTTTTATTATGGGTGGAGTGTTCGTGATTAATGACCCCTGCTGGTCTCCAGCGCCAGCCAGCAAAGCGCCCCATGTCGGAGTGAAGCTCATAAAACCAAACTAGCGAAATCCCTGTAATGCGAGCCACATTCCCCCGTACTCACTCTTGTCCATCTGCCTTGGGTGTGCCTTGGAGCTGTCTGTCCATCCGTCCGTCGGTCCGCCCGCTTCGCGACTATGCTCTCGGGGGAAAGCAATCAACGCTGGAAGCAGATAATTATTTATAAACGCTGTTAGTGGCCATTGTGAGGGGGTGGGAGTGGTGGAGAGGCGATACTTGTGAGTCCGTATGTGGGCCCGATGTGTTCCAGGGTAGCACTGAATCTTCGCTGACCGAGAAGGTTATTTCTCTTAAGGAAAAAAAAACGATGCCGATTACAATTCCTCTCGCTTGCGGCCACAACATAGGTCCTGATTGATGTCAACATTTAGTCTCATCACCGCATGAGGAATGTTGACAAGGCTTCAGCAATTTGGTCGATTTATCAAAAGGGCTTCCTCATGCAAAGAGCGAGAGTAAAAATCACCCACTCCATCATTATTCGACCAGCGCTTCACATGGTGCGTGAGTGAGCCGGGCACCTTTATCATCGCCAAAGCAGACGCTGCCGATAGGGGAAGCATCCAAAATAACTCGCATTCCACCGACGATGTCAGCGACAGGAGCACAACAGCAGCATTCGCCAGTTGGCAGCCTTCCGGGGGGGAGTGGGATCCCTCCCGGGAGAAAGTAGAGGTAGCGCATAAAAAAAGTGTCACAAATTCCCACGAGACATCCCCGCCAGGTGCTAAAGCTGCCGATGCGTGTGGGAGCCCAGATACCGGGATGTCCATAAATTACCTTCCGAAATGTAAGGCGTTCAACAAAACACTCACCTTTTACGACACCGTGGGAGACTGAGGAGATTTGGGGAAATTCCATGCTGGGGTTTTACATCGCCCTCGCAAAAAAAAAAAAATATATATATATATAAAGGAATGTGGAACGAGGGGTGTCTATCGCTTATTCGTGGCACGGCTACTTGTCCTCCGGAGAGTTAAAGTGGCGTTGGATATGAGAGACCGGCGAGGGCGTTTAGCTATGCGTATCACGAAGTTTTTTCCTGACGCGTGTAAGTTCTTCGGTACACTGATTAGGACGGAGCAGAATAAATGGATATGCCACCGAGCGAGTGACAACCATGAATCGACCCGGTAGTTCGTCTCGGGGAGATGGTCGAGAGAGGGTAGCTTCAGGAAATCCATATTTGAAATGCAAAACACAACATGACGACGCCAGAATTCAAATTCTATCTTCTGCTGCTTTTTTCAAAATGTTTAAACTCGCGATTTTTCAATCTTTTAAAGCCCGCCGTATCGCGGAAAATCCCATCCACACATTAATTGGTTAATTGAAGCTGCTTCGAGCGAATTTCTCAAGTGAAATCATCGACCGATTCAGCCATACGTATGGCACCTACGTGCGAAATTCCAACTCTCCAACATTGGATTCGTTTTCCAATACGCAGCACATCAGCAAATCAAAATGATTACTCCCGTCGAACAGATTCCAAACTCCGATAACGACCAAGTTATCCCACGCAAATCAACCTCTAATCAGCGCATACATGTTTTCGTGTGTAGAACAAGAAGTGGCAGCAAATCTACCCGCAGAACCATCATCTCACACGCCTCCTCCTGCGTTTCGCCCACCCATCTCCAGTAATCAGAGTAATGATGATTTAAGACATTCGTCCCACCTTATCCAGCCGCTTATCGCACAGGGGACACCCGCGCATCCTATTCTCCCACATGGGCCCATACCCACCCCATCGACGCCAACGTTCGCGCGGATTATGCTCCACATGAATAATAGCGTGAAAAATGAACCACTCATGATACTGCTTATGATTTCTTGCCTACGGCTTACAGCGGAGAGGACTAGCAGCCTGGCTCAGCCTGCGTTTGGCTGCGCGTAGAGATGAGGGAGATAAATTAGATCTCGGCATTATTGATGTTGTTCCGCCGCTACCTCACACGAATGAATGGTGCGTTGAATGCTAATCCCGGGTACATAGCGGCGTGGCATCACTCCGAAGAACATCTCTCGAAAGAGACGGTTTGCCCTTTCCAAATGCGTAGGGCGCCACACACACACATACCGGTGTCAGAAACAGAGCAATTGGTGTACACGCAGAATTTCAAATGATGCCAACAAATGTCAACGCACAAAGGCGACGTGTGATGATGCTATTCGGGATCTTTTTTCCAGTAGTTTGTTTAAAAATGACAAAATTTATTTCTTTTAAATTGTTCACTTTCAAGATGTCTTTCATTCCTCGCTAACAACTTGATGGAGCTGGATGTGCTATTCATCACTCCTCAAGCATTGTTCTCGAAGTTTTTTTTTTTCTCTTCTCCCCAACGAGTTGGTTTTTTTTTTCTCGTGTGTTCTGTGGTGAATTAGTGCCCAAAGTGCCCAAAGCAGCCAGAACCGAGGAAGCAGCGCCTCTGCATTTGTCTGGATCGGCGTCTGTAGTGGATCAATAACCATAACGGCATCGTCAACACGTGGTTGACAACAATAACAACAATCAGTTGAGTACAACAATAACTTCTGCTATTGTGTTGTCTCCGTAGCGCGTGACTTTTGTGTCTCCCTTAATAGGGTAACAGAGCGCATATCGGAACAACAAATTTATGTGATTATTTTTATTTTATTTAAGTTTTTTTTTTTTTACAAGTGAGATAAAAAAATTGTAAAGATAATAATCGTTCGTTCTAAGAATGGAGGAGGGTGGGGGTCTAGACATGGACATTTCAGACTCCCCCTCGCTTGCTCAAGCAGGGTGTAGTAAGTCCCTTAAACGGACTCCTATGCCCGAAGATTCTTCTTCTGGGGACGAGTCAACTCACACTACCAAGCCCCCCTCCAAAAAAAAGATTGCAAACCTTTCCCCTGATTCCTCCAATACTTCCACCCAATCATCGACATCCCTTCCCCCCTCTGATGTTACTGTCCCCACTCAAACCTTGTCCTCGAATTCCTCTCCTATTGTTTCCGCTCCCCGTGTCAGGGTTTATCCGGACGATGCGCCTGACGCTGGTCCTTGGGTTGTTTTTTTCCGGCCCAAACCTAATGGTAAAGCCTTGAGGGTCGTACAGATTATGACAGATCTGAAAAGATACACCTCTGTTTCGGAAATTTGCAAAGTAAGACCGAACAAACTGCGAGTTGTCGTGACTAACCGAAAGGACGCGAACGATATTGTTGCTGATAAGCATTTCATCCTCGAATATCGAGTTTTTATTCCCTCCCATAACGTAGAAATTGGGGGCGTTATATCTGAAACGGGTCTGACGTGCAAAACTATAGAAAGTATGGGAGTTGGCAGGTTCAAGAGGCTTCCTTCGATGGAAGTCAAAATCTTGGAATGTCGCCAACTTGGAAAAGTTACCCAGGAAGGAGTAGAAAAGAAATTTACGCCGTACGACTCGTTTCGAGTCACTTTTGCTGGTGCCGCCCTCCCTGACTACGTTATGGTGGACAAATTGAGGCTGCCGGTGCGACTCTTCGTGCCAAAGCCCATGACTTGCAACAAATGCAAGTCAGTTGGTCATACAGCAGCTTATTGCGCCAACAAGGAGCGCTGTGCCACATGCGGAGAGCAACATGAGGGGAAATCCTGCAGTGCGACTGAGCATAAGTGTCCATATTGCGGGGGATCCCCACACGTGCTCTCAGCTTGTGAAACTTACAAGAGTCGCTGGGATAAACAAAAGCGCTCTTTGAAGGAACGCTCGAAACGCACTTTCGCGGATATCTTAAAGGGCGCTTCCCCACTGGCTCAACAACAACCATTACCAACAAACAATGTCTTTGCTTCACTGCCAGTTGACGAATTGGAAGCGGATACAGCTAACGAGGGCACACCGTTTATTTTCAAAGGGAATTCCCGGCGCAAAAATGTGTCCACTCCCAAAGTTCAACGACAAGTCCCATCGGTGGTACCCCATGTTAGCTTGCCTAAAATATCGAGTGCAGCGGACAAGCAAAATCAGGTTCCTCCTGGCTTCCGTGGGAATAGTTCACCTTCGAACGACCCAGCACTCGAGGGGACATCAAAAACCCCAACTGTCCCTTTTTTTGCGTCCAGCTCAACTTCCCAATCGGGATTTATAAAGTTGACTGACCTTGTGGATCAAATCTTCACGTGTTTTAATGTTTCCGATTCCATCAGAACCATTGTCATCTCAATGCTTCCAGTACTAAAGACAATTTTGCAACAATTGATGCAAACATGGCCCCTCCTTGCAATGATTATCTCTCTTGATGTCTAATTTGAATAGAGAGGTCGGAGATATCACTGTTTTACAGTGGAATTGTCGTAGTCTTATCCCTAAATTGGATGCTTTCAAATTTTTAATTCATAAGTTCAATTGTGATGTTTTTGCTCTGTCCGAAACTTGGCTTTCTTCGCGAGATGATCTCTCTTTCCACGATTTTAATATTATACGCTTGGACCGTGATGACAGATTCGGAGGGGTGCTATTGGGGATCAATAAGTGCCACTCATTTTTCCGAATTGACCTTCCACCTATTGGAGGGATCGAAGCTGTTGGTTGTCATGCAAACATTAAAGGCAAAGTCCTCTGTATTGTCAGCTTGTATTGGCCTCCGAGAGCTGCGGTTAGCCGCAAACAACTTGTTGACATGTGCTCACTCCTTCCTGAGCCACGATTGATCTTGGGAGACTTCAACTCTCACGGAACTGCCTGGGGGGAACAGTACGACGACAATCGTTCATTGTTGATATATGACCTTTGTAACAGCTTCAATATGACCGTTTTGAACACTGGGGAAACAACACGTGTGCCTAAACCTCCTGCTAACCCAAGTGCTCTTGACCTCTCGCTTTGCTCGAATTCACTATCGTTAGATTGCAAGTGGAATGTAATCCAGGATCCCAACGGTAGTGATCACTTGCCAATCAAAATTTCCATCACCATTGGGTCGAATTCTTCTGAATCTATAAACATGGCATATGACCTCACAAGACACATTGACTGGAAAAAATATGCGGAGCCATCAATTCCAGAGATGGTTTACCTCCATTGGAGGAGTATAACTTCCTTTCTCGTTTGATCCATGACAGCGCGGTTCGCGCTCAAACGAAACCCATCCCAGGTTCCACCATTCACCGAAGGCCTCCCAATCCATGGTGGGATAGCCAATGTTCAAAGCTTTATGTAGAAAAATCGAATGCATTTAAAGCTTTTCGGAAACGAGGAACCATTGACAATTTTCAAACGTATTTAGACCTTGAAAATCAATTTAAAAACTTGATCAAAGGTAAAAAACGTGCTTATTGGCGAAATTTCGTGGGAGGTTTGTCACGAGAAACGTCAATGAAAAAATTATGGAAAGTGGCTCGAAACATGAGAAATCGCTCTTCATCGAATGAAAGCGAGGAACATTCACATCGATGGATTTTTAATTTTGCGCGAAAGGTTTGTCCCGATTTCGCTCCCGTGCAAAGAATTGTTCGAGATATACCACAAGATAGGTGCGATCTTGATTCCGAGTTTTCGATGGTAGAATTCTCTCTTGCTCTCCTTTCAAGTAACAATTCGGCTCCAGGATCGGATAGAATTAAGTTCAACTTGTTAAAAAACCTCCCCGATGTGGCCAAACATCGCTTGTTGAATTTATTCAATAAGTTTCTGGAGCATAATGTTGTTCCGGATGATTGGAGACAAGTACGAGTTATAGCTATTCAAAAACCCGGAAAACCCGCGTCCGACTTCAATTCGTACCGCCCAATAGCAATGCTGTCTTGTATACGGAAATTGTTGGAGAAAATGATCTTGTTTCGCCTTGATCGTTGGGTTGAAACGAATGCCTTACTCTCAGATACACAATATGGGTTCCGCAGGGGCAAGGGGACGAATGATTGTCTTGCGTTGCTTTCTTCAGAAATTCAAATGGCTTACGCCGAAAAAAAACAAATGGCTTCAGTATTCTTGGACATAAAGGGGGCCTTTGATTCTGTTTCAATAGAGGTTTTGTCAGACAAATTACACTCTCGGGGTCTGCCGCCTCTATTGAATAATATGTTATATAACTTGCTTTGTGAGAAACATTTGAACTTTTCTCACGGAGATTCGGCAGTAAGTCGGTTCTCTTACATGGGCCTCCCCCAGGGCTCATGTTTAAGCCCCCTTTTGTACAACTTCTATGTAAGCGACATCGACAATTGCCTTACACAAAATTGCAGCCTAAGACAACTTGCAGATGATGGAGTGGTGTCTGTCGTAGGATCAAACGAATCCGACCTGCAAGGACCCTTACAAGATACTTTGAACAATTTTTCAACCTGGGCCATTGGGCTAGGGATCGAATTCTCCACGGAGAAAACAGAGATGGTGGTTTTTTCTAGGAAGCATAGACCAGCAAAACCAAAGCTTCAACTTTTGGGTAAACCGATCACTCATGCTATGTCATTCAAGTATCTTGGGGTCTGGTTCGACTCCAAATGTACTTGGGGGGTCCATATTAGGTATCTGAGTAAAAAATGTCAACAAAGAATAAACTTTCTCCGTACAATTACCGGCACCTGGTGGGGAGCCCATCCCGAAGATCTTATAATGTTGTATCGAACAACTATTCTCTCAGTGATGGAGTATGGCAGTTTCTGTTTTCAATCAGCTGCCAAAACACACCTCATTAAACTCGAGCGAATTCAGTATCTTTGTCTCCGTATTGCGTTGGGATGTATGCCCTCAACGCATACCATGAGTCTCGAGGTTTTGGCAGGCCTACTCCCACTAAAAGATCGCTTCAATTTATTATCTCTTCGGTTCCTCATCCGGTGTAAGGTTATGAACCCATTGGTGATCGGGAATTTTGAGCAGCTGATCGAGCTAAATTTTCACTCCGGATTCATGAGTTCATATCATGAATTCATCTCCATGCAGGTTGATCCTTCTTCGTATATTCCCAACCGTGTTTGTTTCCCTGACTACATCAATTCCTCTGTGCATTTTGATCTGTCCATGAAGCAAGATATCCATGGATATTCAGATTACCAACGATCGAGGATCGCTCCAACGATCTTCGATGAAAAATATAGGGGTATCAATTGTGATAATATGTACTTTACTGATGGGTCCACTATAAATGAGTCCACAGGATTTGGAGTGTTCAACGAAATTTTTAGCACCTCCCACAGTCTTCAGAATCCTTGCTCAGTGTATATTGCTGAATTGGCAGCGATATACTGGGCGCTGGACAGCGTCGCCTCACGACCTGTTGAACACTATTACATTGTAACGGATAGTCTTAGCTCTGTCGAAGCTATCCGTTCAGTGAGGCCGGAAAAGCACTCGCCGTACTTCCTTGAGAGAATACGAGAAATTTTGAGTGCTTTATCCAGACGCTGTTATGTCATTACCTTTGTCTGGGTCCCTTCACATTGCTCAATTCCGGGTAATGAGAGGGCCTACTCATTAGCAAAGGTAGGTGCGATTGAAGGCGACATTTACCAGCGTCAAATCGCCTTCAATGAATTTTTTTCTTTAGTCCGTAAAAATACCATCGCTAACTGGCAACGCAAATGGAACGAAGATGAATTGGGCCGGTGGTTTCACTCGATTATCCCTAAGGTTAGCCTCAAACCGTGGTTCAAAAGTCTGGACTTGAGTCGGGACTTTATTCGCACCTTCTCCCGACTCATGTCCAATCACTGTTCGTTAGATGCGCTTCTCTTTCGTTTCAATCTTTCCAGCAACAATCTCTGCGTCTGTGGTCAAGGTTATCACGACATCGAGCATGTTGTTTGGTCGTGCGAGATGTATCTTGTCGCCAGATCGAATTTAGAAAACTCCCTTCGGGCCCGAGGAAGACAGCCCAATGTGCCGGTGAGAGATGTGTTGGCTCGGTTAGACCTTGATTACATGACCCAAATATATGTTTTCCTTAAAGCTATCGATCTTCGTGTGTGATTGTACCTATGTCCTTATACCCTCCTTTTCATCCATTGCGAGCGATTGGCCCCCATGGTATAAACAGTAAAATAAGTTGAAATGTAAATATACAATAGATTTAAGAATCGAGTGTGATCATCAACATTGTAACAATTCCCTTATATCCCATCCCTTTCCTGAAAGATGTCACCCTCTAAACTCGAGTAAACCGCGAGTAATCGGTTTTCCACCTTACTAACCATAGTGTTAGGAAAATTATTTATGTATAGTTTTAAAACATATACTTAAGAATTCGGCTCCTTTAAACTAATGTAACTGAGCCTGTAAAAATAAACGATTTATATAAAAAAAAAAAAAAAAAAAAAAAAGATGTCTTTCAGTCAGCCAGTTGTTATATCAACGTTCTGGAATCTGTTTTATGTTCCTGGTGTGATACTGCGTCTGTATATTAGGGTGCCAATGAAAATGGTCATCTCCAATTTCAAAAAGTTACCCTATACAAAATGTTCACCACCTTGAAAAAGTACCCTATGCGAATTTCAGCTCAATCGGACTTAAGGGAGAGTGGCGCAAAGCGGTCAAAGTTTGAAGTTTTTGAAAATCGAAAAATCACCCAAGGAATTAGTACAGGAAATCGGGGTTTTCGAAAATAAAAATTTTGATGCCAAATGTCTTGAAATTGCATGAAACGTCGAGATCTAGTGTCATCTCGAAAATATTTTTTTTTTGTCAAAAATCGGAATATTTTGCATAGGGTATATTATCGTGCAAATAAACGTTTCGTAGCAAGTTTCGAATGAAAAATCGAGATAACTATTTTTATTGGCACCCAAAAATATACTTTTCTTTTCGTACTCCGAAAAAAAGCCGATTTTTGACAAAAAAAAATCGAGATGACGAGATTCTCGACGTTTCATGTAATTTTAAGACATTTGGAATCAAATAAAAAAATCGAAAACCCCGATTCCCTTTACTCGCTTCTTTCGTTTACCATATCTAGTCAAATGACTGGGCTTAATGTTTCCTGATTGAATTGTGTAATTTAGATACTAGGAAGAAAATAATCAAAATTAACGTTATTAATATTAAACGAATTTTTATATTGTCGATGCTCGTTTCCAATTCGGATGTTAATAACCGTTAATAACCGAATGACAAACTCAAAGCGTGAGGCTCGTTATTTTTTACATTTCTAAAATGTTCTCTTTTTTTCTCCACGACTCTTAATTATCCCCCAATTATGCCTTAATATATTACTCTTTTGAGAGCTCTGAGCAAATAAAACAAAAATCATCCTATTATCTATTATTTCATCCTTTTTCAAAATTTTTGATAACACAACAAGAACTAAACTGAAACTGAAACAACAAAATCGAACAGATTCTGGATCAATAAAGATACCGTTGTTGTATGAACCTCGGAAAAGTCAATACATTTTTTTGTTCAAATAGGCGGCTTGTTTGTACGTTTTTTAAGAGGATTATGTTTTTAAAACAAAGTAGAATTCAAAAAAATATATATTCTTTTATGGATTCATGCGATAAAGAGATGTATGAAGACTAGGGTGCCAATGAAAATGGTCATCTCCAATTTCAAAAAGCTACCACATAAAAAATGTTCACCACCTTGAAAAAACACCCTATGCAAAATATCAGCTCAATCGGACTTAAGGGAGAGTGGCGCAAAGCTGTCAAAGTTTGAGTTTCTATAAAATCGAAAAATCACCAAGGGGTGAGTAAAGGAAATCGGGGTTTTAGAAAAAAAAATTTGATGCCAAATGTCTTAAAATTGCATGAAACGTTGAGATCTATTGTCTTCCAAAAAAAATGATTTCGGCACTCTGGGACTTTTTTTTCGGAGTACGAAACGAAAAGTATGGTTTTGGGTGCCAATAATAATAGTTATCTCGATTTTTCACTCGGAACTTGCTACGAAACGTTTATTTGCACGATTATATACCCTATACAAAAAATTAGCTCATTCGGACTTCATTTACTGGTGCCACAAACGTTAAAGTTTGAGTTTTTTAAATGAAAAATCACCGAAAATCGAGGTTTCCAAAACAAAAGTTTGGTGCCAAATGTCTTAAAATTGCAATATTCGTCGAGATTTACAGTTATCTCGAAATTTTTTGTTGGTAAAAAAAAATGTTTCGCACTTGGTCGGTTTTACGCCTGAAAAATCAATTGTTGATAAAACAATTCTTTTTTTTTGAGATAACTGTAAATCTCGACGTGTCATGCAATTTTAGGACATCTGGCATCAATTTTTTCCAAAAAAAAAACGATTTCCGGTGATTTCTCGGTTTTCAAAAAACTCAAACTTTTACGTTTGCGACACCAGTAAATGAAGTCCGAATGAACTAATATTTTGCATAGGGTATATTATCGTGCAAATTGACATTTTGTAGCAAGTTCCGAATGAAAAATCGAGATAACTATTTTTATTGGCACCCAAAACCATACTTTTCGTTTCGTACTCCGAAAAAAAAGTTCCAGAGTGCCGATTTTTAACAAAGCATTTTTTTTTTTCGAGACGACACTAAATCTCGACATTTCATGCAATTTTAAGACGTTTGGCATCAAAATTTCGAAAACGCCGATTTTCTTTACTGTGTATCCGTGCATCACCGGTTTTACTCAAGAAGAGAACAACGGATTTGAATCATTACTATCAGTTCTGATGCGTTCTAGTCTTCTCCATTATGAATATGATAATCTATCACCTACTGAAATATTCCGAGGCAACTACTCAACACCGTGTATATTCACATTTAGTTATTTTTTGACACCCATGAATAGATTTTCCACGTGGATGTGTACTGTTCCAATAATTTTCTAAATAAGTAAAATATTAACATCACGGTTCTTCTATCGACTCTAAATAGAAACAAAAATTGTCTCAAGGTCAATTATGTTCAAGTTGGCATTTTTAAAGGGTGTGTCACATCAAATTGCATCACGGAAAAAATGCTGTAGAAATTCGCCCAGTAGACCGATCCTTTTGAAAATTTTAGACAGTAAAATAAAAACTATTAAACAACTTTTGGCATTTTCTTTTTATTCATACTTCGAGCCCAAGCCCGATTGCTCGCACCTTCCTCTTTACCCCGTCCATAAGGTTCTGTACAACGTCAGGTTGTAGTTTTTTTTGAACAGAAATCCATTTTCTCTTGAAGTCCGCCTCCGATTTGACAACTTTTGGGTTCTTCCGGAGGGCCTGCTTTATAATCGCCCAATATTTCTCTATTGGGCGAAGCTCCGGCGCGTTGGGCGGGTTCATTTCCTTTGGCACGAAGGTGACCCCGTTGGCTTCGTACCACTCCAACACGTCCTTTGAATAGTGGCACGAAGCGAGATCCGGCCAGAAGATGGTCGGGCCCTCGTGCTGCTTCAATAGTGGTAGTAAGCGCTTCTGTAGGCACTCCTTAAGGTAAACCTGCCCGTTTACCGTGCCGGTCATCACGAAGGGGGCGCTGTAAATCCGAACCGAACTTCTCGGATCACGTCTAAACTGCTTAACTACGCGCTTGTGATCTTTTTCACTGACGGAGCATTGAAGTATCGTTTTAGTACTCTGCTGACCGTGGATTGGACGATTCCCAGCATCTTACAGATGTCCCGATGTGACAACTCCGGATTCTCGAAATGCGTGCACAGGATTAATTCACGACGCTCTTTTTCGTTCGACGACATTTTTCCAAATTTACGAAAAATTGACAGTGAAGCATGGCCAACGTGATCTATACACTCTTATCTGATTATAAGCGAAAGCTGAAGATATAATTCCTAAAAATTAAATTTCTACAGCGTTTCTTTCGTGATGCAACTTGATGTGACACACCCTTTAGTAGAATTAACAGTAGCGAAATTTGGTAACATGTGATCTATTTAAGTCTCACCATATTTAGAGATTCGTATTGGAGCATCGTTCACAGATAGTTTTAGGTTGAAGTAATGTTTCAATTGATTCGTAAGCCGCGCTTTGAGCCAGTCACTGTTGAAATCCCAACGTAAAGCAATTACATTTCACCTACTGCAATCAACGATACTCTTCCATCAGTTCTCCACAATATCTGTGAAAAATCAGAAAATGCTTTTTCCTGAACTATCGAGTTTTTGTGTGGGTTTCATGCTGAGAAACAAAACATAATGCTTTTGATGTTTGAATAGAAATATAAGGTTGCTATTCCCTGTTTAAGAAAAAACAGAACAGCATTTGACTTTCCGAAGATCGGTTCCTTGGTAACGATTTAATCGGTGAATGGATGCCAACTCCGTTTTGAAAATCAATTCATAAAGATTGATCTTTCCATAAAAATCGCCCAATCCTAGTTCAAATTGCTTATTGCCAACATACTCTGAAATGAAATTTGATAAATTGCGGATTGATAAATTACATTTATTACATACATTACATTTTGTAAAGCCTGTTGAATTTTCTGACAAGTTCAGAGATCAGACAAGTAGTAATCGAGATACGATTTTTTGTAGAACAGGTGTTTCTATTGTAAATACAAATAAGTTTCCAGAGTTTTTTTTTCTGAAAAGTTCAACGTTTTATTATAAAAAGAAGAGAGTCACAGATTATTCAAAGTAATGTCCTGTACGTGTGCCCGACACGGGATACTTCCTATTGGGATGCAGCTGACCATTAATCAGCAACGCCCCCATAGTCTGTACCCCATATCTAGCGTGGTGCGTCTTTCTCGACTCGAGGAATCCAGGATAGAATGGTCACTAGCCGGCGCAATCATCAGTTCGTGTAGAGTTGTCATGAGCGGTACAACCTTTGGCTCTTGTTGAATGATCAGTGGACTGCACAACCTTCGGCCCATGCATCTGTAAAGAGTGTGTGTATGTATTGCCGCGACTAAGTAAAAGTTTATCGATCGGATAGGAGGGATATGAAACGGGGACACAACGAAGGAAACATCATTAAACGTTGACATCGGCGTTTCTGAGGAACAGGTATAGATGAAGCAGAAGATCAGGATCCCGGCTACCTAAGATGTCCCGGACGGGGATATCCGATTGTCTGCCTTTTGCTCTCAGTGCTCTAGAGAGCTGAGAGCGAGCAGCATGGAACCAGATACACGACCAGACAACATGCTCGATGTCGTGGTAGCCATCGCCACAATCACAAAGATTGTTTGCTGCGAGCCCAATGCGATAGAGATGCGCGTTTAGGTTGTAGTGATTGGACATAAGCCGAGATATCACGCGAATGAAATCACGACCTACATTCAATCCCTTGAACCATGAACTCGTCGAGACCTTAGGGATAATCGTGTGTAACCAACGACCGAACTCATCTCCACTCCACATGCGCTGCCAACTAAAGAGTGTGTCCTGACGAGGAATGTGAAAAAATTCATTATAGGCAATTTGCCTTTCAAAAAGTGTGCCTTCTGAAGCGCCCACCTTAGCTAGCGAGTCCGCTTTCTCATTCCCCGGAATCGAGCAATGAAAGGGAACCCATGCTAAGGTAATCTTGAATAATTTTTCGACCAAAACACTCAATAGATGTCTTATTCTTGTTAGGAAATAAGATGAGCGTTTATCAACTTTCATTGAGCGGATTGCCTCTATTGAACTGAGACTGTCTGAAAAAATAAAATAATGGTCGATGGGCAGTGTTTCAATGATCCCTAGAGCATAGTATATCGCACCCATTTCTGCGACATACACGGAACAAGGATCTTTGAGTTTGAAAGAGGCACTGGAATTTTCATTGAAGATGCCGAAGCCAGTGGACCCGTTTATGTATGAACCGTCAGTAAAGAACATTTTATCAGATCCAACTTTCCCATATTTTTTCCGAAAATATCGACGGAATAACATTGGAGCGAAGGTGATCTGGTATTCCATGGATTTTTTGTCGCATGGACAGATAAAAAATGACAGAGGAATTGCAAAAGTATGGGAAGCAAACTTGGTTGGAGATGCCTGGTGAAGGGTGCACGTCGTGGGTAAGGTACTCATGGTATAAAGACATAAAACTTGACTGAGGAGTCAGTTGTAGTAGATTTTCGAAGTTATCAATCACCAATGGATTCATGATCTATGGATATATATATATATATATATATATATATATATATATATATATATATATATATATATATATATATATATATATATATATATATATATATATATATATATATATATATACATATATATATAAACATTTTCCTTAATTCTAATGTTAATAATGTACGAGGGTCGTTCAAAAAATAAGTTTCAGTGCCTCAGAAATCGCGGAAAAATAAAGTTAGGACAAAAAACAAGGTGATTTTCGTAATCTACGTTTTATTTTCTACTTTTCTACATAATCGCCGCAACATTCGAGGCATTTTTCATAGCGTGGCACGAGTTTTTCTGTTCCGAGCGCGAAGTGCGTAGCGTCCAACTTTTTGAAGTAAGATGTAACTGCGAATTTATTCAGTGTTATCGAATCGTTGACCACCAGACGCCTGTTTCATTACCATACTATTGTGAAGTTTTGGACCGATTAAGAACCGCAGTTAAGAACAAAAGGACAGGTTTATTGACGAAAGGAGTTCCTAGTGTACCAGTTTTTTGTCTTAACTTTATTTTTCGGTGATTTCTGAGGCACTGAAACTTATTTTTTGAACTACCTTCGTAGAAAACCGATTATTCGTGGTCGACTCGAGTTTAAAAAGGGGACATATTCTCTTCAGGAAAAGTAGGGGATATAAGCATATGTTGACAATGTTCACACTCACACTCAATTCTTAAACCTATCTTATATCTAATATGTATTTACATTTCATCTTATTCTATTGCCATGTACAATACATGTCCGAATCAAAACATCTACCACAGGAGAACAAATCATAGCTGTTGATAGATCCCTGCTAGTCTCACCAAACATACAGCAAAACCTTTCCAGATTGGCCATGGTTTGTACCGGATCATGTAAGTGATCAGCAGTATTCAATGTTTTGAGGCGGAACATATTCTTAGGCATATCAGGTGTACAAATATGAAACCGGATTTTTGGCGTAGGGCTACGTCTTTCATTTGTATACAGGCGTGTAAGTTTAAAGTTTTGAAAACGAGAGCGTTACGCCGGAGCACCAAAATTTTGAGAGTTAATATCTCCTAAACAACTGAACGACATTGTATGATAAACACTTCATTCGAAAGATAAAATGTCAACGCGTTATACGCTTGTTACTTGTGGATCCAAAAACTTGTGTCAATAGCTTTATAATTGCTTTCAAAACAGGCTATTGAAATTACTGTATATAAGTGGGTGCCCGCTCGAAAATTCACTCAGTTATGATTGCGCAGCGGTTGATGTACGCTCGGAGTGCTGGAATCTGAGAGTTTACCTTACACTGAGCCTTGGGAAATCGGCGTTGCCAAATAGATGCAGGTGCGGGTACCCGCATGCTTTTTTGCACTCCGAAATATGTGTGGACTTTAAAAGCGGTATGAAAACAACGCTTTGGCTCGGTTATTCAAGACTGTATCGGAAGATATCCCTTCATGTCTTCAGCTCACTGTACTTCTACCGTTCTACCGTTCCGTTTGGCAAAATGTTGATTACAATTTGCTGCGATAACGTTGATTGAACCATATGCGTTCAACTTACATATCAAAATCAAAACTGAGTGCCTGAAGTTTGTCAAATCAAACAAATTTGCGGTTCGAGAAGTACGTGACTTGGGAGATGGAATAACTTCAAAGACAAATGTAAAATACATTGATCGTTTAGCTATTCTTCCGTTCACGTATTTTTTTATGTCCACGCTAAATGAATGAAATGAAAAAGACATCATGCTATACGTCAAACTTGCAACGAAGAACGTAATGTATCACAATACATGAATTGACCTAAATTGAGATTTTTTCGCAATTGAAATCGGAAATCGTCTTATTCAACCACTGGTTTAAACAATAATTTAATCAATACACTCAAACGATTACTAAGCCAATGGAAGTCCTACGTCAACTCTGCGATTGATCTTAGGTATAACCTATCCATAGTTTTTTTTTGTAAGAACTTTAGCTAATTCATTCCTGTACAGTGACAACTAGATGAAAAAAAACTCATGAAAAACAATAGGGGACAAATTAATCGGTGGTAAATTTGAAAAATGTGGCTTGTTTGTAACGGTGTCCGACTATTAGAATTTCATAGAAAGTGATCAATCTTAGACCAAAACTTATTTATTCACTCTGAAGAACGCGCAGTATAACATATAACAGAAAATTAATCCTAAAAATTTATGTAACACTAGCTGACCCGGCAAACTTCGTCCCGCACAACATTTGTTTTTTGTTATTAATACCTTCAAACATTCACTTTTTCTTACTATGAGCAAGTTCATGGGTCCAATCGCAGAACTGTTCATTGATTGGTCTTCCATTCGACCCCGTTGAATTAACCTTTTACTATAAAATTCCTAGTATTTCTAACAAAACTCATCATTATAATATCAGATTATTTTCAGACACAATTCTTGTTCAAGATTGTTCAATCACTTGCAAATAACATGTTGCTCCGTTACATGAAATAAATGTTTGATACAGAAAATAAGATAGAATAAAGACAGCCATAAATCGGACAATTCCTTTCTCGATCTTTGCTCTCATCAACAGATTCGGCGACCCATTTTTTTTTATATAGATAGAAAAAACTATAGGAGTGCGTTTTATCACATTAAAATCCATTTTCACTTTCGAACAAAGATCAATTTCGTTACCGCAAACGTCAAATGGACTAACAACGCTTATCAATATGAAATTGTGGTACATATGAAAATTGAATTTTCGCAAATTTTCCATTTTTCTTCAGAGTTTTCCTAATATTTTCAATTGTCTTGTTTGGTTGGAATATGTTTAATTGAAGTATGTGTATTATTTTTATGGGACCCCCCTCCATTCCAGAGGAGGGAGGGGTGTCATACCCTCATAGAAACATTTCTCGTACCCAAAAACCCACAGATCCAAAATTTGGTTCCATTTGCTTGATTAGTCATTATGCAGAAGTTTGTGTTTCATTTGTGTGGCAGTAGAGAGGAGATAGGTGTGTCGAACCACCATAGAAACATTTAATGCTCCCTGAAACCTCACATGCCAAATTTGGTTCCGTTTGCTTGATTGATTCACGAATAATGCAGCCCCCCTAGGGAGGGGAGAGAAATGTCAAACCTTCATAGAAACTTATATTGCCCCCTATAACCTTTATATACCGAAATTGGTTCCATTTGCTTGATTAGTTCTGGAGTTATGCAGAAATTTATGCTTCATCTGTTACGATAGTACCCCCCCCCTTCCTTAGAGAGAGGGGAGGGGTGTTGATTTACCATAGAAACCTCCACATGCCAAATTTTACTCGATTTGCTTGATTAGTTCGCGAGATATGCAGAAATTTGTGTTTCATTTGTATGGCAGCCCCCCTTTAGAGAGGGGGAGGGGTCTCGAACGATCATAAGAACCTTCCTCGACCCCAAATGCCCCTAAATACAAATTTTCATGTCGAAGGGTTCAGTGGCTTCCGAGTCCATAAGAATTAGACAGACAGACAGAAATCCATTTTTATATATATAGATAAACACGTCGAGTCTCGAATTATTCTTACTACGCTTTACATTTTGCCCGATTCAAGCGCATTTGCACAATATAAGTGTCGGTCCCCACTTCCAAGGATATTTATTGTAAAGTAAATAATTCTTTGGTGTGCGTTGTATAACTCTTAGACATTTTATATTTCGAATAAAAAGATTACCATATGTGAGGCGTTTGGGCGTGACCATCCTCATGTTACATCGCAATCACAACTGAATAGTTTTCCGAGCGGGTGCCAACTTATATGCAGATTTATGTGATTTCCATAGCCTGTTTTCAAAGCAATTTTTAGGCTATTGTAACAAGTTATCGGATCAATAATTAAGAAACATATAATTCTTGGATATTTTATTCTTCGATGGAAGTGATCATCATACCACTCCGTTCAGCCGGCAAAGAGATATTAACGTTCAAAATCGTGCAACGTCTCGTTTTCCAAATTTTGAACTTACATCTCGGTACAGAAATAAAAGACGTAATCGTTAGTAAAAAACAAATTGATTGACTACAAGTTTAGAATATTTCTAAAAATGACTTTTTTTTTGTATCAAGGGGGTATTGTGCTTCCGTAGCCGGGGATTCGAGTCCGATTCCCGTTCTGGTCGGGGGTATTTTTAGTCATAGAATTTCCTCCGACATGCACTCAAGTCTTTCCGAAGGCTTAAATTTTGAGATTGTATTTCCTATTTAATGTTAAGCAAGTGAAATTTATAAACGTGAAACCCATAATAAGTAATCTGAAATAGAATCAAGGATTGAATAGACTTTCAAGGATGGATTTTTTTCCATAAGTTTTGGTGAAGGGAAACAAATTTAGATAAGTGATGCCTATGTTGCGCATTTTTGTGCTAATTTCGTGGAGTGCTCTCGTAAGTGTTTCTTTTCATGAAAAATTATTCGTTTTCTGATTGGCATCCTTACTGGAAAGTAGATATTTCATGATGACTCACCTCATATCTGCCTCGTTGGGGAAGACGATTTCTAGACGTTTCTGTTTGTACCTTGCAGAATGGTCCAGGAGGTGCATTTAAGTGGAAATTAACATTTAGAGCTCGACAGTTAATCTCTAGACAAAACTGTCTTAGACAAAGTTGTTATATATAACATATAATAGAGCGCTCATTTTTATGTTATCAAATACAGGGTGACTAAAATTGTCGATGAAATAAAAAATCTAAATTTTATATATTTATAGACAGAGGTAAACATAGTTTGACAATGTTGTAGTTCGAGTTATTTGAGACATGTTTGTAGAACTTTTTTTTTCCTATCTCTTGAAATATCCGATATAGCGCCTTTCTTATAAGTTGCGTTAGGGTCACCATGAAAAAAACTGTTTTTTTGCTCTAACTTTTATATTCCAAATCCTTCTAAAGACTTTTAGAACATACTAATACAAACATTTTGCGATGCAGGACTTGTCAATATCTCAACTTCACTTAAAGTTATTGATATTTCTTCCAAAAAAATACGCTCTTTCCTATTGCTTGCCATTCTTTCTGGGCAAACATAAAAAATGTTTGGTGACGGAATTTGAAAGAACAAATTTCACTCTATATAATATGTGATTTTCTAAGATATGTTATTTTTTTTTTTGTATTTGAGTAAATTAAAATTGAAATCATGATGTTTTGGGTGAAAACCCATCAATAAATTTGAGCAGGATTAAGATATTGACAATTTCTGCATCGCAAAATGTTGGTATTGATAAGCTCTAAAAGCCATACGAAGTCAAATTGATGTATTTTTTAAATATAAAAGTGAGAGTAAAAAAATCGTTTTTCATGGTTACCCTAATGCAACATAGTTAAAAAAAACTTAAATACATCTCCTGGACCACTGTGCATTGGAGTAAGATTCGGTGTTTCGTTGACTTTTGATCAAATTTCGAATTATCTTGGATGCTCTGTTGGATCTAAAACAATCTGAAAAAAAAAGAAAGACCCTCGTATACATTAACGAAAACAAAGGATTGAAAAACACAAGTGTATCGATTTGAGAAATGTGCATAAAATTGTTATAGACGCAGAATCATGGATCTATGAAGATAAACGGGGCACTAAATAGCGATCGACTGTATAGGTTGACAAAAGCTGTTCTCACTCCAAGAATTTCGAATTTCCTGTAAATTGTTATTGATTTTTCGAAAATATAGGACATGGGGCAATACTACCTTTTGTTGGAACGTGAAACACCCAAGTTGAAACGATCCACAGTCACTCGTTATCCCGAAGTTTATCGCCGTCAGATCAACATTCATCAACAATTAAAATCGTCTAACAACCGATTATTTGACTCACATTGACGAATGAAAGCTCGTACGAAGCCATCAAAATAGACACGATATTTGAACTGAACGACAAACGAGACCTTGAAAGTCAAAACAAGAAGATGCATACAAAAATCACTTCCCTAATAGCCTGCAGCGGGGAAAGTCGAGCCCACTTCCTCGGGGTTTAGCTCCAATCACATCCAGCCACAGAACGGGATGTGACAATCGTATCTTCCAATCGGTTCGGCTGATTCAAGTTTGATCGTCCGTTGTGAGTTGCGTGCATAAAAGTCTGCCGTAGATTTGGCGCTCAGCCAATAGGTTCGTTCTATCTGGTGGCTCTATTACTACCCGCTCGAGCCCAGCTTTCACCGACGGGAACAGGTGGCGTCACTTCTCAATGTCTGGCAGTAGCAGAGCAAAACTTTTGCTTCTTCGATCCGTGTTTCCGTTCGGTTGCGGAAGCCCCTTTAGACAGCAACTAAAACGGGAAGATTGAGAGCAACAAAAAAAAAAGCCTAGCAACACCGTGGCGAACACCTGAAACAGTTTGCCTTTTGAAGTTGCAACTTATCGTGGACGTGAGCGAAAGAAGAGCAACGCGACGAGAGTGACAGAAACAATTTTCGCCACAAGTTTTGTTGGCTGTTTTCCGCTCCTCGTTTTTTTTTGTGCCACGCGACGCAACCCAGCCCATGGCGTACGGAAAGCAAATTTTCCGGCAATCAAGCTCTGACAAGGAGAGAATGGGAGACGGGAAAGTGGGGGCATAAAGCAGCTTACATCGAACGGAGGATATGAAACAGGTAATAATAGCTTTCTTTTGTGGTGCACCTGGCAGCGGACTTTGCCAAAGTATTTAACTATTTATGGCAGAGGCGTCACTTTCTACTCAACGGCTAACTGCAGAAGTTTTAGCAATGCAATTAATGGTTAATCGAGAAACATTCTCCACGAGACTTTGCGCGCTAAGTAGCCATCGGCGGAATGGTTCAATAAATATAAATATTTTCTACCTTCTACGTGAATTTCGTCTAGAAAGTATACTTTGAGCGAAATCACTCTAATTTTTATAATTGATTTAAATCATTGCTCCGGCGCTGCACATCAATCTGCATACAATTTGTATAAATTAAACGATTTCTCTCGCGACAAGTGCTGCTTCAAGATACGAACGGAATTCTTGTTCCTCCCTCGCTTTGCTTTTGCTTCACGCAAATATTTCCCGCTTTGGTGGACCGACTGCACAAATCGGCTGGCCATTCAATGAATGCGCATAGTTGCAGTTGTAGTAGTGGTTGTAGTGTCAGTGGTAGTCCTGAATGACGGTGCTCAGCTCAGCTCCGACGGGGAAACTTTTCCACTTTTTCGCCAACTTCGGTCCGTTTGGTGGAAAGCCGGCGCGCGTCCGCCGGAGCGAGCTGGTGAAGGAAAAACATCCTAACAATTATTCTTCCTCACTTGCCTAGCGAACTCGCAATTAAACTAAATAAACACACTTCAAGTTTTAATTGTTCGCACTTTTTGTCACATTTTCTCCGTCTCTCGCTTAAGCGCACTTTTAATGGTATTCATGGAGATTAGTTGAATGTTGCACGACGGCAAATCGACAAATAGAGAAGCACTGCTCTGCAGCTATTTCAGTGGGAAATGTAGCGAAAAAAAATCTTAATGAATCGTTTGCTGCAAATATTTCGAATTAAAACTTTCCAGTCGAATAGCACTACCACTGGTCTCCACCGCAGAACGATTACCTCTAATCCACCCCCCTCCCGAGGGAAAATCATCCATTTTCCGCACAATCGGAACCCAAACCAAAACGCGCAACGAACAATAGGGGGTGTGATTTCTCATAAAAAGGTGTAACATATAATATCCGCATTGTTATTGTCAGTTTTCCTTAGGATTTTCCTCCCGCCCTCCGCCTTCCAGCTCCAACGCAGGCACGCGTTTTGGTGTGTGAAGACACAGGTTGTGCGTGCCGTGCCGTGACGTGACGTGTAGAGTGTGTGTGAAATTTAATAATCAGATAAACACCGTTCACTCGGTCGATCTCGTGATCCGACAATGGCGGGGGGAGGGTGATACGATAGATTACCGGGTTCCTCCCTCGGCAGAAAACGGCGAGGAATGAGGGAAACGAGAAGGCACCATCAGCGCATCTCAACAATTGATCCGACCGAGGCGGCTGGGGAATGGAGACGCCCAGTATCAGACGGGAAGAGAAGCTCGAATTACCTACAATACAAATTTAGCCCCATTTGGAGCAAACAACCGCCAATATAGACAACAATGGACCCGACACTGACGCTGGAATGAGGCCGGAGTGTTGGCAAATATTACATTTGTAAACATGCATGGAAGTTTGGGTATGAGTAAAACTAAGTACTGAAAATTTGTTATTGAAATGCGTCTACGAAACTATAGGACATGATATAGAATGTTTATGTTCCTTCAACTGTCTTCTATCGGACACAAACCCAGTGATAGTCGAGGAGAATCATGAGGTGTAAGAGACTTCGAATAAGGAAACAATAAATATTTTTTTGAACTAACTCATTTTCTTTCGAACATGTTTTTCTTCAAAACGGGTGCACCATATGGTATCGATTGAGTTTGACTGTAAATGCGATACGTCTTAAAATTTTACTATTGGTACAACATTCAATGTGTTTCAGAAGCTGAAGTCAAATCAGAAATACATTTGAATGCTACATCCAAATGTTTAAGTGTTTTTGGTGCACTATAACTTTATTAGTTGGAAGAAATAGGACTTAAAATATACAATATTTTCAAACTTCTGAGTTTCTAGATATCGTAAGTTTTCGATCAGACCTTGTGCCATCGAAGGCCATCGCCATCGAACATGTTTGGCAACGAGATGTCATGCGTTGTCATGCTGTGAAATTACTATTTTCGCTCAGTGCTTGACTAAATTGCGTCAATGAAATTCGATATTGTTCCTCAGTGAATGGTTTAATGTTTAGTTTAATATTAGGGTCCTGATAATGATTTACAGGCAAACGATTCCTCATTTGTGCGGTAAGTTTAGTGCGATTTTATTATCAAATCGGAACTTGAATAAAAAAAAACTTTGCACATATAATAAAATCACACAAAAAGAGTCACACAAATGGGGAGTCTCGCAAAAACCCAACGGCACAAAAACAGGTTTGCCTGTACAGTGATTTTTTTCATGTATGTCTCGTTATTCTTGGCAAAAATGGTGTCATACAACTTTCGGTCTTGATTTGCTTGCTTGCTTGGAGTGTGTTTTCGGTTTTCTTTGCTTCCTCTATGTCTTGAACACCAACCTTTGGCTCGATCGATTTTGAGAATGTTTTTACAAGTTCTCAATTTTTAGTTGAATCACGGTCTGATATCCATTTTTTGAATTTGTTTATTTTTTTATCCCTTTTGTTTATTTAAGGCTCATTAGCATTTTAGCTGTAACAGAGCCGAATTTTAATCGTGTACATGTCACATGTTCCAATTCCAGCTTTACCTATCCGGCAAAACGATCCAACACTCTATGTTTTTCAAATACCTGGGTGTATATTTTGATTCTAAATGTACCTGGGGGAGACACATTGCGTATTTGAAACAGAAATGCCAGCAAAGAATCAATTTTCTCCAAACAATAACCGGAACATGGTGGGGTGCCCATCCAGGAGACCTCATTCAGTTGTACAGAACAACGATATTATCAGTGTTGGAATATGGCAGTTTTTGCTTCCGATCAGCTGCCAGGATTCATATTCTCAAGCTGGAGAGAATACAATATCGTTGCTTGCGTATAGCAATGGGGTGTTTGCATTCGACACATACGATGAGTCTCGAAGTTTTGGCAGGAGTACCCCCGCTTACTCTTCGGTTCACAGAATTATCCTACAGATTTCTCATCCGTTGCAAGATCATGAATCCATTGGTGATTGATAACTTCGAAAATCTACTCCAGCTGACTCCTCAGTCAAGTTTTATGTCTTTATACCATGAGTACCTTACCCACGACGTGCACCCTTTACCAGGCATCTCCAACCAAGTTTGCTTCCCATACTTCTGCAATTCCTCTGTCATTTTTGATCTGTCCATGCGACAAAAAATCCATGGAATACCAGATCACCTACGCTCCAATGTTATTCCGTCGATATTTTCGGAAAAATATGGGAAAGTTGGATCTGATAAAATGTTCTTTACTGACGGTTCATACATAAACGGGTCCACTGGCTTCGGCATCTTCAATGAAAATTCCAGTGCCTCTTTCAAACTCAAAGATCCTTGTTCCGTGTATGTCGCAGAAATGGGTGCGATATACTATGCTCTAGGGATCATTGAAACACTGCCCATCGACCATTATTTTATTTTTTCAGACAGTCTCAGCTCAATAGAGGCAATCCGCTCAATGAAAGTTGATAAACGCTCATCTTATTTCCTAACAAGAATAAGACATCTATTGAGTGTTTAGGTCGAAAAATTATTCAAGATTACCTTAGCATGGGTTCCCTCTCATTGCTCGATTCCGGGGAATGAGAAAGCGGACTCGCTAGCTAAGGTGGGCGCTTCAGAAGGCACACTTTTTGAAAGGCAAATTGCCTATAATGAATTTTTTCACATTCCTCGTCAGGACATACTCGTTAGTTGGCAGCGCATGTGGAGTGAAGATGAGTTCGGTCGTTGGTTACACACGATTATCCCTAAGGTCTCGACGAGTTCATGGTTCAAGGGATTGAATGTAGGTCGTGATTTCATTCGCGTGATATCTCGGCTTATGTCCAATCACTACAACCTAAACGCGCATCTCTATCGCATTGGGCTCGCAGCAAACAATCTTTGTGATTGTGGCGATGGCTACCACGACATCGAGCATGTTGTCTGGTCGTGTATCCGGTTCCATGCTGCTCGCTCTCAGCTCTCTAGAGCACTGAGAGCAAAAGGCAGACAATCGGATATCCCCGTCCGGGATATCTTACGTAGCCGTGATCCTGATCTTCTGCTTCATCTATACCTGTTCCTCAGAAACGCCGATGTCAACGTTTAATGATGTTTCCTTCGTTGTGTCCCCGTTTCATATCCCTCCTATCCGATCGATAAACTTTTACTTAGTCGCGGCAATACATACACACACTCTTTACAGATGCACGGGCCAAAGGTTGTGCAGTCCACTGATCATTCAACAAGAGCCAAAGGTTGTACCGCTCATGACAGCTCTACACGAACTGATGATTGCGCCGGCTAGTGACCATTCTATCCTGGATTCCTCGAGTCGAGAAAGACGCACCACGCTAGATATGGGGTACAGACTAGGGAGCGTTGCTGATTAATGGTCAGCTGCATCCCAATAGGAAGTAGCCCGTGTCGGGCACACGTATAGAGCATCGAAGACTGCAACATACCAATTATGAGAACACTTGTAATACTAACCTCGAGCCAACCGCGAGTAATCGGTTACATATTACTAACATAGTTGTAAGACAAAAATTGTCAAAATATTGGACTCCCGGCCCCGTCAGGCTAACGCCACATGTGCCTTAATAAACAAATATATTTTGGAAAAAAAAAATGTCACATGTTTATCGTATCTATAATTAGCACATTACACAGTTGTCATTTTTCGGCGTTAGAGTATTCCCTTCTATACCATTGCATATGGTACACATTCACACAGTAGCCATTTAGGCGTAAGAATTTTCCTTCTGTTCTTCCATTATCCAGTTAGACCGGACAGCGGAGACAGTTGATATGATCATTGTTGTGTTATTAATAGAACAGCAGCCCGATATTTCTTGCAGAGCAGAGCAGTTGTATGGATGAATAGATCTTCATTCGACCGTGGATCGATCTCCATCGCTGATGATTGTTACGTGGACTTAGTTGTTCTGTAACAACCCAAAGATGGCCAAATAAGGGCCCTGAGTTTTGAACTCACGATCGATCGCTTACTAAGCGAACGGGCAACCAATGTGGCTACGGAGACCCTCCTTGAATTTGTTGTTTAATTCTAAATTCCCTAGAGCATTAGGCCTTTTTTGGGCCCACTGCAAGGCAGGTTCTCGAAAGAAATTTCCTTCCCCTTATTTTTTTTACTGCACCACGTACTTTTTGACGTAGGATTACGTCTTTCGGGAACATGTTGGGGTACAAATTGAAAATCGAAAATCGAGCACATCGTGAAAATTGTCCAATTTTAAACGCTTATTGCTCAGTCATTTCATGATGGATTGATGAAATTTTTGCGTCAATCGATTTCGGCACTCCATAACAATTTTTTACATTGTATGAAAAAAAATATATGTCATGAAACTAACATCAAACAATTGAAAAATCTCAACCCCTGTCCTAACGGAAATACCCACATTGGACAAAATTGACGACACATGCGGCGGTTCCCTAACAGAGACATCAAAACCAAGCTGCCTGGGGGAAATTGGCATTGCAAGTACATGATAGTAGGGGTAGCTTTTGTTCCCACCGAAATATGTTCCCTAACAGAGACATCAAAACCAAGCTGCCTGGGGGAAATCGGCATTGCAATTACATGAAAGCAGGGGGAGCTTTTGTTCCTACCGAAATGTGTTCCCTAACAGAAACATCAAAACCAAGGTGCCCGGGGGAAATCGACAATGCAAATACATTACAGTATAAGAAGCTTTTGTTCCTACCGAAATGTGTTCCCTAACAGAGACATCAGAACCAAGGTGCCCGGGAGAAATAGGCATTGCAAATATATGCAAGTCGCATGCATTTTTATATTGCAAGTAAGGTGAGTGACACTATCAATTCTAGCAAATAAAATTTAAATTTGGAACTTTATCATTGGTTGCTTCGTAAAATTTCATATCAATGCGCGATAGTGTGTTGTGAAAAATTTAGCACAAGTGTAAGTGTAAAATTGTATATGGTAGCAGTTGTGTTAAAAATGTTAAGAATTAGGAACGATTCATTTCAATTTTCGTAAATAATATCCAAGGTGTGTTACTACTCGAGAACGGGTCGTTCGGTTAAAACTGTCTGTTCTGTTGTGTTCATTTTCTTCCAAGGAATGTTCATACGGCGAAAAAAATTGGAAAAGTGAAGAAATATTCGAAAAAGAGATTTCCCATATGCTCTTCATATTGTATTAGGAGTTGTAAGTCAAATAAAAATTCGCATTGGGTTGAAAAAAAGGTTAAATAAACACAAGTAAAAGTAAAAATTTTAAAAGAAAATTATCTTTTCCATTTCAAATATGTTTTCTCTATACGGTAGAACCCTGATAATCCGCGGTATAGTCAGGCTAGCTCACCGCGAATTGCGAAAATCGCAGATAACGCAATGAAGGGCTAAAAATTAGGTGCAGACACAAAAAAGATATCTAAGCATCGATACAGAAATCATAAAACTATCCATCTGTAAGGCATCTCGTCTAGGGTTACAGAGGGCGGTTTCCATCATGTCTCATTCGGCATCTTTTTCAGGGTCCCCAAATCATTACCAAAGAGTTATATGTAATTCTTCAAGCATATCCAAAATAAACAGATAGCCTAACGAAATCCTACATCAACTATGCGGTCGTGTCTCGGACACAACCTTCCTGTGACTTTTTCCATTTGTTTATTTAGGGGAAATCGGCATTGCAAATATATGCAAGTCGGGAGCATTTTTATATTACAAGTCAGGTGAGTGATATGATTAATTGTAGCAAATAAAATTCAAATTTGGAACATTAATGTTGGTTGATTCGTAAAATTTCATATCAATGACCGATCGTGTATTGTGAAAAATTCAACACAAGTGTAAGTGTAAAATTGCATAAGGTAGCAGTTATATTAAAAATGACTTTATGTATGAAACGATTTATTTCAATATTCATAAATAAAAACCAAAGGCACAATCTTATTTTTTGTCCATATAAATTGAAACGAAAACTTAATTTCTGATGCAAACAAGTAGTTACACTATCAATGGACGATTTGTTGTTCACACACCGTGAACTCAAACCAAGGAATTTAGACAGTATGCTATAAAGGTCCTCGCGTTAGTATTAGTAAATAGCGTGCAGTTGGGAGGAATCCTAAACAAAATTTGAATTCACTTTGTCTTCGAGTTCAATTTTGTGAAAAAAAACATAGAAAAACGGGTTTATATATATAAAAAATCACAATTTTGTCAGTGTTTCTGAGCACAACACTGTACGCTACTTTATATGTGTGAGTAATTTTCGTGTACGATACAAAGAGATTCAGCTCACTTGTAGTATATGTCAAACTACGTTGAACTGAAACATCGATACATGCAGACGAGATACATGAGAGAGAGAAACGAATCCATTTTGGGTGGAATCACTTCAATTTGCAATGAAATCCATTTGACGGGGAAGAATAAAATGTCGAGTCGTTTACTCAGATAGCAACTAAACGCCCAAATGATTTTTGAGTCATCTTACCGAGCCCTTCTAATATATAAAACAAATAAAAAACGAAGACATTAATCTGTACTAGAATCGTTTTCTCAAAAATCGATAATCACTATTCTGATTATGCAAAGCAAAAGAGAAAAAATGCAGCTTAAACTCGATTCTTGCATCGGGCGCAAGCATGAAAGACATTTGATTTGAGATTTTCATTCCAGTTTTTATTGATATAAAATCTATATAAAAAATACTCAACTTGCAGAAAAAATCGATTTTGTTTTCATAATTTTTGTTTTTTTTTTAATGGTTTTCATGGTTTCGGGACCGAGGCAGCTGTATTTTTTCATATTTTTCTTGAAAGCTGATGTTTTTTTCGCATAACATATCCAGAAAATCAAAGAGGTGTTTTTATCGTTTTGAAGTTACGATTTTTTAAATTTAATCGATGGTCAAAAAATCTTTTCAAAAAAGCGAAAAAAATCATAGCTATTGAAACAATAGAACGATTCAGATGATCGACATATCAAATTGAATTCAATGGGACAATCTTCTTGAAAAAATAATACACTATCAAAAATATTTTATTTAGTTTTCATATTTATTGATTGTATTTGTTTGTTACAGTTGAAATGGTTTCGGGACCAAGGCAGCTGTATTTTTTCATATTTTTTCTTGAAAGCTTACGTTTTCTTTACATAACATATTAAAAAATCAGGTGGGTGTTTTTTCTCGTTTTTAAAGTATGACTTTTCAAATCATAGACAAAGTATAGCAGCATGATAAATCCAATTTCTTGCAAGTGTAATCTATTTTCAAAAAATGTTAGCTCATTGGCTTTAATTTGATACGTAGATCATCTGAATCGGTTTTTGGAATGAAGGGGATAATTTGATTTTTTGGATCATCGGTTAAATTTAAGAAGTCTTAACTTCAAAACGGAAAAGACCACCTCTCTGATTTTTGGATGTGTTATGTAAAAAACATCAGCCTTCAAGACAAAATATAGAAAAATATAGCTCCTATGGTCCCGAGAACATTAAAACTATAAAAAACAAATACATTCACGAAATTTGAAAACAAAATCCATTTCTATCCAATATGTTTTCAAAGAAGACTAGTTCATTGTCTTTAATTTGATATATCGATCATCGAAATCGGTTCAAAAGCTATGATTTCTTGGGAAAGTGTGAAAAATAGTTATTTTTCTTACCACCCTAGAATGAAAATAGTCACCCAAATAAAAAAATTTAATAGGAGTACCGGTAAGTTTTTTCGTTTTTTTTCTCAAAAATTAATAAAGCCATAATGCAAAAATGGTTACAAATTTAAAGTATTATAAAGTAAAATAAAGTATTGTCCATCGTTAGTCACAACTTTTTCCCATCTTTCTGGCAATTCACGGATCCTTTTCCGGAAATAATCGGTCGGTTTGTCGGCTAACCACGAATCGATCCAATTTTTGACTTCAACCCCATGTTGCATCGATCGAGTAATCGGACGGAGCAATGTCTGGAGAATACCGCGGGTGGGATTTCAGCGTTTCCAAGTATGTTTTGACCGGTTTCGCAACATGCGGCCGAGCAGTGTCATGCTGCAAAATAACTTCATCGTGTTTTTGCTCGTAATATGGCCGTTTTACCTTCAGTGAACGGTTCAAGCGCATCAATTGTCGTCGGTAGAGATCCCCCGTAATGGTTTCATTCGGTTTTAGCAACTCATAGTACACCACACCCCGCTGGTCCCACCAAAAATACAGCATAACCTTTTGGCTGTGAATATTCCGCGCGGCCGTCGATGTTGATGCATGGACGGGGTGTCCATACGTTGCCCGACGTTTAGGATTATCGTATCGGACCCACTTTTCATCGCCAGTAACGATTCGATGCAAAAAAAAACCCTTTCTTTTATGCCGTTGGAGCAGTTGTTCACACGTGCAAAAACGGCGTCCGACGTCTCGTGGCTTCAAATCATATCAATGTCCTATCTTTCGGATCATTCTCATTGCTTTTCAACGATCGGATATGGTTTGCTGAGCTACTCCAAGTTCTTGTTGCGTTTGTGACGGATCTTGATCGAGTAAAGCGTCCAATTCTTCATCTTCAAATTGTTTGGCGGTCCGGAATGTTCTTCGTCTTCCAAGTCAAAATTACCACCTTTAAACCGTGCAAACCACGTCTGACACGTTTTCTCAGTTGGAGCATGGTCACCACTAACTTCCACCAAAATGCGATGACTTTCCGCAGCTTTTTTCTTCATATTGAAGTAATGAAGTCACACTCCCCGCAAAAACACTCTCCTTGGTACGAAATTCGACATATTCGAAGTGGCAAAAAACTATGTTGTTTGCGCTTCAACTTTTTGACATATACTCAAAAAGACGCGCAATGACAGTAGCTTTCCAACGAATGTCTGGAAATTTGATTCACTGGAATAATAATCAAGTTACGCCATCTGTTGTAAAACCGGGGAAGCTTACCGGTACACCTAATTACTGATTTTCTCGATAAGACTTTGTGCCCTCCCAGCTTCCCGGACCTCAATCTCCTGAACTTCGGTGCGGCGAAACAAAAATTTTTGTGGGCGACAATATAGTCGCCACGGCCTTATAAAGGGTTAAGCCAATCGACCAATCAAAACGCGGGATTTTCATTTTGATAGTGATAGTGGGTAATTTCGAAAAATATTCAATTTCCGACATTATAATACTTACGTAGAAATTTCGATTAATGCATATATATCTGCGATCCATCGAGAAATGGCCGAATTATAAGCATGCAATATATTTCATTATTCATTGTGTACTTTCTGATTTTCATTTCACACCCTCCACCGTCCTGACAAACGTAATCCTTCACTAAAAGTAGCGTTATGAGCACTAACTTGTGATTACAAATCAGAAGATGCGTCATTCGAGCGTTTTAATAGGAAACACAAACCCAAGACTGGTGCTACAATGTGACGTGGTAATTCGCTGCAGTAAATTCCAATTTCCGCTGTCATCTTCGATATCCTAGCAATTAATTTACAGGAAAAAAACCAAAAAAAAATTCAAACATAATTCAATCTATACAGTAAAGCTCACGTTGTTCAGTTTTCCATCGTTTTAGGTGAAAAAGTCAGTTTCATAATATTTTTTTATATTTTATCATTTCGATATTCGATAAAAAGTCGAGGTATTCGATAAAAACTTTACACAAGACTTTTTCTATAAAATGTAAATAAAGCTGCCATCACTTCCCCCGTACAGTCCATTAAGGGTGCGATTGGACGAGATTGACAATTCAGCATCCAATGAACTGCGAAAGCAGGCAAGCTTCGGTCCACTAGGCTCCCCATTGTAAGGACCCGAGCGACGCAACACACCTCAGATTCTCGTCATACTCGAACACAACAGAGTGGTACATGTCGTGTGAGGCAGACATTACATTTATCCCGAAAATAAATCACAACGCCCTTCAGCTGTTCGGCGCATTGTAGGTATTTATTCGCCCAGGTAGAGAGAGATGGCTCATGATGGATGATCGATGAGGATGAAAAGCGAGCCCTAGTGTTGTTACTGGTGGTATCAGAATGAGCTTCGGACCTCTGCTCGTTCCTCCCAACCTCCCAGGGTACTTTGAAGCTACTGTTGCTGCCGCATTCATCGTGTCCGACCCGTGAACGGAGCTGGGAACGAGGGCGACATTCGCACGATTCTACCTGTTTCCCGATAAAAGGGCCGGAAAATTTGATGAAGGTAGTCATTAGGATACACATTTCTCATACAATACTACCGGTGTGTGAACTCTGGCTGAACTCCACAAACGGTAGGCCGATCCTTCACGATGGGAGCAGATTCGATTGTGTACGGAAAATAAATGAACAGAATGGAAAGTGTCATCTGACATGGACTCGTTTCGGAGGGGGTAGTCGCTGAAGGGAGCGTGAGCGGCTACATAGTAACCGGGAGCATCATTTTGGTTCTAGTTTTATTTCTTTTCGATTGACACCAACGGAGAAAAATTTCATGCAAAAGTCGGAATGCTCGCTCAAATATCAGGTGAAACAGTTGACAAGAGATGCCAATTTGTTTCATTTCTACCCAGCGAAGCACGCTTGCGATCAGAAACAAATAACGCGTACACTGTGGAGGTTATGTATATCGAGCACCGATTTCGATTTCTGTTTCCCACCCTCGGATCCTGCTCACATTCATCACAGGGTAAATGACAGACGGAGCTATTGTGTTCTCTGATCAGTTAGAATGTTCTACGAGAAAGATTTTCCCACTTGACATGTTGCATTGTCTGATTTTACGCTCCAATTTTCCCCAATGAGTAGTCGCTGTTATCACAGTGTGTATGGGACACCCTGTTTACACTCTGAACCGAATTCCCTCCTCGTATGGGACCCAAATTCGTGGCTGGCTGGGGGGAGCGGAGCAAATGGAGCGTTAAGAAAATTTGTACCGATGAAATTGGAGCAATCGGAGATACGAGGGCGAGGACCAAAGTGGGAAAATGAAAAATAGGAATCGTGAAATGAACCATTATTCAGCATACTGAATGTAATTTGTCAACTTAAAAGGAGAACCTGTGAGCCCCGGGTGTGTAGTATTGTTGTGCTGTTTTCACAATAGTCGCTAGATTCGTGCCGTAAATGGATACACATATAGGTTCCTTACGCCCGATCAGAAACGATGAATGAAGGCGCTTTATATGTTTCTGTGTGAGAGAGCAATGCTTTCATTTTGGGGACCCTGACTCGGAAGGCCACCTAGGAGATATGTCCTGATGATTTATGGCACTCTAGCGTGTTTGCCGTACGATTCGATGCTACAGGCGGGAGCATTTCCCCAACCGTCACTCGGATTGAAACGTTCCTCTAAGTATTTCTTCTTATCTGTACGTATTCATCCAATCAAAACTCAATTTGTCGAATTAAGTAATAAGACCTCAAACTTTTGTTTGGTTGGGTGAACTGCAATGTGAAACAGAAACGGGTGGGATTAACAGGTCAGACAGGACAGGTCAGACAGGACCTGTTAATCCCACCCTATATGTAATTACTGCATCAAATTCTCGATTAACAATAGGTCCTTTAAGTATTCGTTCGAAAAATGAATTGAGTGGGCGTCCCCATATTTTAGCATGAAAAATATATGGTAATCGCTAGCCACTGCTTTTCTCCCATCTTTTTATGAATTCCGACGCGTAAGATGTGTTAATTTTTCGAAACCAAGAAAGAATCAACCATTTTTTAATACTATGTTCTGAAGTAAACCATATTCCACTTAAAGTTTACTGTATCGATCAAAACAAATTGTAGTCGCCAGAAGTGAGGTCTGGTTTATAAGGCGTGTGAACCCAGAATTTACCTTCCGCCTATTTCCAAATAGTTTTTAACTCGAACAGCAACATGAGGCCTTGCGTTGTCATTGTTGAGTATTATCGATTCCTGTCTGGTCGCTTAAACTGGACGTTTTTCGGCAATAGCTCGCTTTGAGGTGAAGGTGGAAGCTAGCCACAAATGGCTGCCACAATGGCGCTCATTTCTTTCATCTCCCTCCCTCACCCCTCGCCCGAAAACCAATAATTTTGCGAAACAGTGTGAAGAAAACGATCGTTTTCGCAGACTTCCCATCAAGTAATATCAACCAAACTCTAATCGATTACTCACATTATATTAAATTTTCATCTGACTTTCTGTATAGTGAAAAACGTCGGAAAACTCGAGCTAGTGATCTGAAAGTTAAATTTCCATTTATCAATTTTCGGCAATGGTTTTGTTTGTATTGGTGAAAGCATCGTTATTTTTACGACACTGATGCCAGACAACATCATCGAAACAGCTATAAAAACCACTCAATAAAATGTTATTCCTGAGTCATAGCATTTCATGTCATTAAAATCAATAGAATAAAATTGTATTGATATCAATACAATTATTAATTTTACGTTTAATGGGTCTATAATGTAAGTTTTAGCAACTTTAACATTGGTTAAGAAAATTGTATTGCAGAGCTCGGAACACTGCCACGGCTGCCTATGCTTTCAAAAACAGAAAACGGAAAAGTATTACATTCAATTAAAATGCCTCGGCCAAAGAAGAGAAGGGCTAAGGCTCTCCAACGTGAATATGTGAAAACAATAGGATCAACGAAGGAATAAGGAATTATCAACATCGAGTTACTATGCGGAAGAACCTGTTAATACCAAAAGAGCCGCAATTCGCATGTGTTATAAATCTGCTCATGTTACGCTCGCGTATAATCAGAATTTCATATGCAAATGCACCTTCTATATATATTTATATTTGCAATTGTTCATCGGAACATATCGTTCATACGTTTTACTTTAGTATTGAATTGTTATTTCTTTTTTTCAAATATATTCAAAGACTCGTGTCAATGAAGCGCTACACAGCCTGATAAGTGAATTGATCTGTTTACGTGTGCTTTGCTCTTCTCTCACAAACGCTATTACCCCATTTTTACACGTGGGTTTACCTATACTACAACAATGGCTAGCTTCCACCTTCAACTTAAACGGATAAATTGTTGCCTGTGAAGTCTTCAATCATCTTTTGATCAGGTTTTAGCAGCTCATAGCTTTACAATGGATACGTTTCGCATATTTCTTTGAACATAATCGAAATGGCTTTAAAAGATAACGTAGTTATTTTGAAACTCACCCCTCATACCAGACACCTGCTCCAACCTATGGATCTTGCTGTTCAAGCCTCTCAAAATTCGCTGTCTTTGAATGGCAACGCTAATACTAAGGAGTTAAAATGTCAACAACAAACAATTTTCGACCATAATTTCTCCAATATCTCCAGACGAACTCGATCCACATGTGATCAAAAGTGGTTTTTCAAAAGACTGGTATTTCCCCTTTTGATAACAACGTGATTCTGGAGACAACATTTGCGAAGGATCGCAAATGAATTGGATTGTTGGAAGAACAAGATATCTTGCCCTTATTATTGAAGTTTTCTTTTTGATGAATGAAATGTTGAGTTTTTTTTTTTTTTTGTTTAATTGAGTGTTTGTCTGCAGGTTTTGATGTATGGACTGACGATTATTGAACAACCTTCCTAGTTTTTCTCCCAGGCTCATCAGTTGATATGAATTATAGTATCGGTTTGGCATGGAATGGCTGTATTTAGGTGTCTATTCCATCAAATTCCGTTTGAAAACTCTATTAAATTAGAACGACGAAAAAGTCACATCATATCTGGGTGACGGGGCGACGAACTTGTTAATACGCCTTATACAGTTATACATTTCTTTCGACAAGTGAAAGATAGATCTCGATTTCGCTTTAAACCAGCCTAGTAAATAGATTTCTATGCATGGAATATAATAAAGCTGGACCACTTGTAATTACCCTCACATCACAATAAGATTGAAGGCAGTATTCTAGTCTAGAAATTTGAAAATATCATTTTTTTTCCTTCATATTTCTGTAGATTAGGCATTCAAAAATATACTCTAGAAATGAATTATCAAAAAGTTGATGGGTCTGAGCCTATGGGGCACGGACGGGATCTTGACATAGGACTGTGGTTGTGTGTAGTAATTGCATTTAAATTGAGGTTTTCATTGTTCAAAATCTGTATTTTTTTTCTTTTTTGATACCTCAAATTGTTGCCCTGGAAAAAACCGTTTCCTGTATGTACTTGTATCCTTTAAACGGGTTAGATGACATAACGTGATAGAAGTCGGTACCGTATTCTGTCCAAAAATGTACACAAAAATACCATAAAAGCCATTACTACCCTTTTTTCTGTTTATTCAATCATGCAGAAGAAGACAAAGAGTCATCATGTGTCACTTTTAAACACAAGTCTAAATAGTTAAAACCTACATAAATATAAGCCTGAGTCAAATCAATCTATGACTACAAAAATATATTATAGATAAAAATAGCATTATCTCCTTCGTTACCACGTTGTCCGGAACATTGTTTGTAATAACTTTATAGCCCTATAAGATCTCAACTACTCAAGCTATCATAATCTGATTCATGTGGGTATACCCTTTTCTAAATCAGCAGCCATTTAAATTCATTTATTGAATTTTCACATAACCAAACAACATACTCGATATTATGACATCCTGGACCACAATTACACAAATTGTTAGTAGTGAGACCTATACGATAAAAACATGAATTGAACACAAATTGATTGGACAACATACAATCTATATAAATAAAAATGTAAGGGAAAAACTGCTGGTAAGCGGAAAACCCGAAGAAGGGATGGTCCGATATTAGCCTCCTGTATTTTGTTGTATTCGTCTCTTCCCGTAGATCAATATAGTGGAAAGAAAAATCGAAAAATTTTCGGAAAATTCGGAAAATTGAATTCCCACATGTTCGAAAATTACATCATAATAAGCGTCGTTAGTCCATTCGATGTTTGCGCTATCGAAATTGATCTTTGTTCGTAAGTGGAAATGGATTTTCAGGCGAAATAACGCATTTCCATATCTTATCTATATAAATAAAAATGTAAGGCAAAGTCTACTGGTAAGCGAAAAACCCGAAGAAGAGGTTGGTCCGATTTTAGCCTTCTTTATTTCGATGTATTCGTCTCTTCCCGTAGATCAATATAGCGGAGAGAAAAATCAGAAAATTGAATTCCCATATGTTCTACAATTAGCTAAGCGTTGTTATTCCATTTGATGTTGGCGCTAACGAAATTGATTTTTGATCGAAAGTGGAAAAACGATAGTCCGATTCGAGCTGTCTTTATTTTGTAATATTCTCTGTATCAAACATGTATTCCATGCAACGGAGAAACATGTTATTCCCAAATGCTTGAAGAATCTTGAACGAGAATTGTGTCTGAAAATAATTTTATATTATAAGGACGATTTTTTGTTGAAGTACTAGACAACTTATAGTAAAAGGAAATTGTAAAGGGTCAAAGGGTAATCAATCAAAGAAGAGTTCAGTGATTGGACTCACTAGTTAAGACATTTCGAACTCACTTAATTTAAAAAAATATTTTTTCTTTCGGAGTGAAGCTCCGTCTTTTATTTTACTGTTTGAAATATAACTTTAGACTGACTTTACAATTGTTATCCCTGTCAAATTGTTATATTCACTTGAGATGGTTTACAATAATTTTATCTTATCTTAATTCAGCATATTTAGCGAGAACAATCCGGGTGGTCTGATGTGTTTATGTTTATCCGGGCCGTCTGGGAATGTTTATGTTTATCGACCGCTGGTCGATATTGTGATGACTCGTATTTTGTTTATCTCGAGTGTCGTATGTTGAGCTGGCTGGTGTTGCGTTAACTCTTCCCCTCTTAAGTAACTTTGTCCTCAAAGTTGGATTGTTCGAAATGGTGATGGCATATTGATAAATGATTGTATTTCTGTTTTGCGTTGTTCTGATAATTCTGTTGTTGTTAACTCTGGATTTGTGATGATGGTTTCATCTTTTTTGTTGACTGGAGTTTGGATTTCCTCAAGGGTGATATTTTCTCTGTTGATATCTGGAACCTTGAATTCGGCTTTGATGATTGGTTTTCTTGAATTATATAGGAATATTCCGATAATGGCGATAATAGATATGAATGTTACTCCTCCTAAAGATCCAAATAAGTTAAGCTTCCAGGTAAGTGAATTATTTTGAAGACTTATTGTTTCTAATTGTCTAATATGTTTTTTAATGTTAGATGTTGGAGATATTCGGCAGGTGGTGCATCAAGAGTGTCAATTTCAGTGGCTAATAAGCCTGTTGTAGTATGATATGGTCGTCCAGGTATGACGGTTTCAAAATTTGAGAAGAATTCTCCATTGATTTGTAGGCTGCATTCTTCAAACTGGATTAAGAATGAACCGTTAAGTTGTTGGTTTGTATTGCTGCAATTTGATGAAATTGTCACGATTGCATTATTGATGAGAATGGAGGCGTCGTTTATTCGTTTGATTAATCCTTTTGAATATACTTTTTCAAAGGTGCAATTAGAATGTTGTCCGCGTATGAGGCGGATTATGTAATCATTGCCTGGGGTTAATGTGTTAATGTGAGTTTCACATAAGAAGTAGTTTCCTTGGTCTTCACATGGTTGGCTTGATTCATATACATATGTGGTATTTCGCATAAGATAATTGTGTTGTAATGCGATTCGTTTATTATTGCTTATGATAGAATCAATGTACTCATATTCATAAATATTTTTGGAAAATTGAGGAATTTTCAGAATGTATGCAATATGTGTTGTGTTTAACATCACCTGTGCTGTTGATTGTGATAGGAGTTCTTCGAATGATGTAACATATACATCGTGATTTCCCAAAAAGGTTGCGATTGTGTTAAAGTCGCGCATGGATAAAAGTTTGCTGCTTGGTATGCCATGTTTTGCCATCAAGATTGCTTCTTCAAGTGTTTCTATTTGGTCTTGAAGTGAATCTAAATTTGATTACATCATAAGGTGGTTGATTTCAATAGAGTGATTCTTGATTCTTTGATTTTCAATTGTAAGGATTTGGTTAGCTAGATTGGTTACTTCTTGGATCCTGTTACTTATGGCTTCGTTGATCATAACTTGTTTGTTTTTTTTTTTCCAAATATATATTTTTATAAAGGCTCATATGGCGTTAGCCTCACGGGGCCGGGAGTTCAATACAATTTTTCTTATTATCTATGTTAGTAATATGTAACCGATTACTCGCGGTTGGCTCGAGGTTAGTATTACAAGTGTTTTCGTAATTGGGATGTTGCTGTCTCCAATGCTCTGTACGTGTGCCCGACACGGGATACTTCCTATTGGGATGCAGCTGACCATTAATCAGCAACGCCCCCTAGTCTTTACCCCATATCTAGCGTGGTGCGTCTTCTCGACTCGAGGAATCCAGGATAGAATGGTCACTTGTTTGTTGTTTTGTGTAATGAGGGAGTTAATCGTTGCGTTGATGATGCGTAGGTCCTCTGCATCCGGATTGCCTGCTACCCATTTCCAAATGGTGCCTAATGTGTCCCATCTCTTTTGTCTTTTTACAAATGGTTTAAGTTTGAGGAATGTTTCATACAATTTATTATTTTTGATTTGTATAAGTTCGTACAACGGATTGTTTGATGGTTCTAGTTGTATTTCTTTATTTACATGAGATATTGTGTCGCCTATTTGGAATAAATCAATTGGATGTACAATGCGTATATATCCTATTTTTGTTCTAGCTTTTCCAAGAAGTATAATTGCAAGTGGATTGTTTGTTAGATCGTGTATTTGGATTCCTGCCAGTGTCTGAGATACGCAGAAGGCGAGTCTGTAAGAAATGTTTTTTATTCGTTTATATTTTTTCGTAAGTTACATTTGTGAATTTTTCTGTTATTCGAATCTATGATATATGTATCGTGGTTTTCTTTGATTTTTACAATATTGTATCTGCTTTTGCGTTTATTGTGAGAATTAGTTTTTTCATATGCATAAGAATTTGGTTCATAATGTTGATAAGTTTTTGGGATTATTTTTTCTTCTTTGTTTTTGAAAAGTTTAATTATTTTGTCATTGTTTTTATCTCTTATTCTGGCTATTTCGTTAAATGATAAATTTTCTCTACTTTCACCTATGTAAATATTTTTGGGTGTGTTTTTTATAAAGGAATGTATTGTGTTATTGTATCTATGTGCTGCTTGTTGGATTAAACAATGTATTGTCATACCGGGGTTTAAAGCTTTTATGCATCTGGCCATTTCTCTAATGGTTGAATGGCATCTTTCGATTTGACCATTGGTTTCTGACCTGTTTACTGGTGTTTTAAAGATTTGAACGCCTAGATTTAATATTTGTTGTTCCATAACATTGAAAACGAATGTGCTTTCGTTATCAATGACTATTTGAGCTGGTAAATCCCAATCGAATAATAACTGTAATAATACATCTTTTATATCTGTAATGGATTTTGATTTGATGGGTCGAATCTTCAGATATTTAGAAAATTTGTCTATTGATGATATAAAGAGAAAATTGGAGTTGTATATAAATATGTCAATGTGAATAATTTCTCCAGGATAGTTTGGTATTGGTGTTTTTACAGGTATGAATTGTTGTGGGTTTCTTTCATATTTTTCTGTTTTACATATTTCGCAATTTCTTACAACTTTTTGTATTAATTTGTGCATTCCTGGAAAGAAGTATTTTTTTATGATTTGTTGAGAATTTTCTTCAGCATTTCTATGAGCAAAATTGTGTATGTTTTTAATTTCTTCTAATTGTTGTTCTTCATTATTCAAATCTGTTACTTGTGTTTGTGAAAACCTAGCTTTGACAATTTTAGAATTAAATTGTTCTTTGTATATTTCTTGTATTTGACCCATTATGTTTTCATTTGTTAAAATTCCATTTACAACTCCTGGATTTAAATATTGTTTAAGTGTATCTTTTAAGAATTGTGGAGTGAAATTTGGTTTGACAAATATGTGTCGACTGAATTTTTCAAAAGGAACGTTGTGTTCATGCGATGAAGTTTGTCCGATTTGAAAAATTAATTGATTCCGAAAAACATTGATTGGTGCTTCTGTAGATGGAATGTATGAAGTGTCATCGTTTTCTCCTGAATGAATGGTTGGGGTTAGTGAGTTAATTTGGATTCGTGATAACGCGTCTGCTACTACGTTGGATTTTCCAGGTTTGTAATGCATTTCGTAATCATGCTCTTCTAAAAATGATTTCCAACGTTTTAGTTTGGAGTTGTTGTTTTTTGGTGATAGTGTAAATGTTAGTGGTAAATGGTCAGTGTAGATTTTTAGTTTTGCTCCGTATATGAAGTTTCTAAGAGTTTGTAAAGCCCATACAAATGCTAGCATCTCCTTCTCGTTTGTCGCATAGCTTTCTTCTGTTCTCGAAAGAGTTCTGGAAATGAAGGTGATAGGTCTTTCTCCGTTGGAAAATTGCTGAGAAAGAACAGCTCCTAAGGCTTTATCTGATGCATCTGTGGTGAGTATAAAGGGTTTTTCGAAATCGGGATACGCTAAGACGTCGTTTGAAGATAAAATATTTTTTAGAGTTTGGAAAGCAGCTCGTGCTTCTGTGTCTAATTTGATTGAAAATGCTTTTGATTGATTTTTTGGAATTTGGCGATGGCCATCTTCCCCTCTTAGAAATTTTGTCAAAGGTTTTGCAGTTGCTGCATAATCTTTGATATAACGTCTGTAATAACCAGATAGTCCAAGAAATGCTCTTAATTCTTTCAAATTTGTTGGTTCTGGGTATTTTTCAATGCTTTCAACCTTTTTTGGATTTGGTTTTAAGCCGTGTTCTGAGACAATAAATCCTAAAAATTCTACTCCATTTTTCAAGAATTCTGATTTGTCTGGTTGAATTTTGAAGTTTGATTTTCTTAGTGTTTCCAGTACAGTTTTCAAATTATTCAAGTGTTCATTTAGTGTTTTTCCGAATATAATAATGTCATCAATATAAACATGACATATTTTGCCAATGTGTTCTTGAAGAATATCATCCATTATTCTTTGGAAGATGGATGGTGCATTTTTTAAACCGAACGGCATTCGAACGAATTCGTATTTACCGTTGTTTATAGAAAAAGCTGTTTTTTCTATGTCAGATTTTGACATAGGTACTTGATGAAATCCTGACGCAAGGTCAAGTGTGGTGAAATATTTGTTATTTCCAAGGTTTGCTAAAACTGCAGATGTATCCGGGATAGGATATCTATCACTTATAGTTTTTGCATTTAGTTTACGATAATCAATTACTAATCTGTATTTTTTTTTATTGCTTGCATCGAGTTTTTTTGGTACTATCCAAACAGGTGCGTTGTACGGAGAACGCGAAGGCTTTATTATACCATCATGAAGAAGTTTATTAATTTGTTTTGAGACTTCAGCTTTCAAAGTTTGGGGATAAGGATATGATTTACAATATACAGGATTGTCATCAGTCGTTCTTATTTTTGCTTCTACTCTGGTGGTAAATGGTAATTTTTGGTCTGGTGGCTGAAAAAGATCCTGAAATGAGGTTAATATTGCTGCAAGTTTATGTTTTTCTTCAGTGTTTAGATGTTCGTTCCTGATGTGAATTTTATTGATTTGCTGAAAATTATGTTGTAAAAGTGGAATAATATTATTGTTCGGCATAATATTTTTTTCTCCAGAGACATCGATGATTGCTTTAAGTTCTTTCAGAGTATCATGACCTACAATTGCGTCAAATGTTTTTAATTCATGCATGTGGTAAAATTTTATTATTTTGTCGGAGTATGGTTTAAAGAATTTTCCTTGAGAGTATTTGCTGATGGTTATGTTCCCTCCTATTGAAGAAACTGAAAAGGGTTTTGCTACATTGTGTGATATTTTTGTGAATCTGGGATGTATGAAATTTTTATTGGAACCTGTATCTACTAAAACTTTTAATGTTTTTTTTTTCGTTGCCATAATATAAGAAGTATGGTAACGAAGATTTTATCCTAAAAAATTGAATTCTGCATTTTCTAATTCTTCGTTTTCTTCATTGTCGTCTTGAGTAGTTAATTGCTTCATGTATCTTTCAAAGTATGGATCTTATTGTATTTGTTTATAATAATTCTCTTCTGATTCTTCAATGTGTTCTTCTATGGGTTCCTCTTGTTCTTCTTTAATTTGAGATTCTTGTGGGTTATTTGTGGAAATATTAAACATTCGTTGGCGTTTGGGGGGTCTGTTCTGATTTGAATTCTGTGGCCTGTTTCCATAATTTATCATTCTGCTTCTAATAGATTGATCTACTTCCATTGGTTCTGGTGGTGGTTGTTGGAAAGGATTCCTGGGAGGTAATGGTGGTTTTGGAAGGAATTTTGTGGGAATGCTTGATTAAATCTCTGATTGTTATATCCAAATGGTGGTGGTCTTTGATTATTATATGCAAATGTTGGTGGTGGCCTGTATGGAAAAGGTTTTCTTTGGATTGGTTGTGGGATAATTCTTGGCGGAATTCTAGGTGGTATTGGAATTAAATTTCTTGGTGCTGATGGGAGTTCTGGAAGTTTTGGTCTTGTTAACATTTTCCTACATTCAATGTTTTGAAAAGAAATGCAGTAGCCGTAAGCTGCGGCTAATGATGTTGGTTCGTAGTTTCTGATAAATTTATAAATGTCTCCGTCCAATCCTCTTATGAAAGCATCTATGGCTTTTTTATTATATGTTTCAATCAATGCTCGTGAAGCTTCGGGGTGTACAAATCTTTCATCAGTATTAATTTGATTAGCAATTAGTGAAAGAAGTCTATTTACTTCGTCATAATAAATTTCGAGCGATTTTCCACGTTGTTGGACACTCATTAATTGATAATCTAGTGTCTCTAAATCTCTCTTTTCACCATAGTAGGTAATAAGAGTTTTTTTAATTGAAGGCCAATTTATACCAATATTTGAAGCTACCAAAGCATCATTGGCTTCACCTCTAATTTTGCGTCTGATAGTTTTGCAGACCATGTGAAATTTGTTCTGCTGTTCAACGGAATTTCTTTCGTTTGTTTGGTATAGTTTAACCAAACTATCAACATCGTTGAGCCAGCTATTTAATTCGCTAGGCTCTCCGGTGAAAATTGGTAAATCTTTTACGAGATCCGGAATTTTTTCAAATGATTCAGGATTAACTCCTGAGCCATCTGGTTTTGTGAAATACAATGGGGGATCACTATAATAAGGATGAATTTTTGGGGAGGCAGCGGCTTTTAAAGCGGCAAGCCTGTTGAGAATTTGATCGACAGCGTTTTGTTCCATGTTGTTTATTGTTAGTTGATTAAATGCTTTTAATAAATTATCCAGTTTTCAAAGAATTTTATAAAATAGAAAAAATGTAATAAATGTTTATTTTATCCTGAAAGAAATGGTTATATATTGTATTTAGTATCAAAAATAATTGTTTCACAGAAAAGTTTGTTGAATATTGTTCAAAAAGATTTATATGATGTTAAAAATTTAACCTTACCTGAAAAAAATTATTTAGTATTATATTGTATTATATAATATTTATTATATAAATTTATTATTTCAGATGTATATAATTTTCAAAAATTACCTTTCCTTCCACTGAAATAAATTATTTATTATTTATTTTTATCAAGATATATTTTGTTAATTACCTTGATTTTTCCTGAAATCAATTATTTGTTATTATTTATTTGTCATATATTTTGTTGTAATTATTATTCACTTTGATTAAAATTATAGAAACTTACTTACATGAATATTCCTAGCATTCTAACTTCCGACTTCTTCCAGTGGAAGTGCGAGTTTTCGAAACCTCTTTCGGTGAAAGTCCTCGTCTTTGATTTTTGGAACCGGAGCCTCTGTCGGTCGGTATCTTCCTCGGGTCGAGACCAGGCGGTGTCCGAAATCTTTCCGGTGTGGCGGCTGGTTCCCTTTTGCTTGATTGCTACTTGTGGAGCCTTTCCACACGGCTGCTCAATGGCGGTCGGAGTTTCGGATTTTTTCGGATAGTTTTTTGTTCGCGTCACTCTTCCGTGGCGAATCTTACTATCACTCACTACACTCGCGCTGGTCCCTATTCGGGCGCCAGTTAAGACATTTCGAACTCACTTAATTTAAAAAAATATTTTTTCTTTCGGAGTGAAGCTCCGTCTTTTATTTTACTGTTTGAAATATAACTTTAGACTGACTTTACAATTGTTATCCCTGTCTTTTATATTCACTTGAGATGGTTTACAATAATTTTATCTTATCTTAATTCAGCATATTTAGCGGGAACGATCCGGGTGGTCTGATGTGTTAATGTTTATCCGGGCCGTCTGGGAATGTTTATGTTTATCGACCGCTGGTCGATATTGTGATGACTCGTATTTTGTTTATCTCGAGTGTCGTATGTTGAGCTGGCTGGTGTTGCGTTAACTCACTAACGTTCATTTAGTAAGAAAACGTGGATGTCTGAAAGTATTCAAATCAACAAATCTATTTTGGGCGGGACGAAGTTCGTTGGGTCAGCTAGTATAATATAAAATTAATGCCTATTATCGGTAAATGGAGAATAATTCATTTTACGCATCAACTCAAATTATGAGCTAACGCCCGAATTTAGGCAAAAAGATTGTTCGTTGCGTCGGGAGGAAGCGAGCGGATAGTGCAATCGCAAGAAAACATACCCAATTAAATCGTCAAATTGTTAACTTGTTTCGCTATATTCGCTGTTCAAGTTTCAAGCAAAAAAAATCTGAATTAATTTCCTGTCTAATGATATATAACACAACATATGTCGCAAAAACCATTTTAATGTAATATGCGTTTGAAAACTCTTAATAAATTTTTCGTATTTTTCGTAGAGTGACCCCCCTATATAGAAATCAAAGACATAGTCTTATGTCAAAATCCTACTATTAACCGAGCTAGAGTCATTTTAGAGATGCAGTATCTAACCTGGTACGGTCATAACAATGAACTTCAAACGCGTTTTTCTCGAAGCTAGTTTTTTTTTCCAAACTGGCGTACACTATATCGCAAGTTCTACTGGACCGATTCCGACCGAATCTTCATGCATTTCTCTATTGCATGAGCCACTAAAAAAAATATTTTGAAAATTTTCCTATTTTTAAAAAATCGGAAAACGTAAGTAAAAACTTTTTAAATCGCATTTTGTTTTTCAAACGGCCGCTATTTTGTAAAAAAAAATGTTTTTGACTTGTCCGAAGTTCATGCGATAGCGGCACTGAACCAGAATCTGTTCGATTTTTTTTGTTTCAGATAACCATAAGGGCTGGAATCGCACAACTTTTTTCGAACTCTGCTGATGAAGAAGCTTTTAACTATTTTAGTTATGAATATGTTTTCTCCGTTTAGTTTTTGTTTTATTGTCGAAAGATAGATTAACAAATAATGATATAGAGGATACAAAAAATATTCTTCGTTTTATTTTTACGGAGCTCGAAAAACCCTCCGAAATTCATGTCTCTACACTAGATTACCCCCGTAAAAACGAATCTTGAAAAATAGGATCGAATGTTCAAATATTCATTTAGCAATCGTTTTCATTTCGGTAAGTTATTTCTCTGAGAAAGATTCATATCCCTAATCTAATATCCGACCAAAAAATAATTGTTTTAAACTCACACTCGAATCAACTCCCAACCGAACCGTGCGAAGTGCATACTTTCACTCAACCTTCTCACGTATTTTAACACGTTCTCTGACCGGGACTAGGAGGTGGGTTTTTCGAAGCTGGCGCGCAAAAATGCCATTCAAATGCCACCGCCAGCGCTAGATAAATCCATCATTCTAGAAACACCTCGCGATTTCCGCCTCCACACAAAAAACTACTCGGCGGCGGTATGCGTCGTACCACCTTCGCACATAAATCCAACCGCACACGAAGCGGCGGCGGCGGTGGCAACGCGAGTGAACGAGCCTTGCGCTGCCTGTGCATCATACTTCAAAGATCCAAGATGAATCCCTATTTAAATTCATCTCACATTCGTCTGCTCTAGCCGGCAGCCATTTGCTAGCATAATGATCATAATAATAATCACCAGCGAACGCAAGCCCGACTGAGCCGTGCGCACACAGAGAACAACTACCAGGAAGCACCTTCGCTTTTTCAGTGCCCTATCCGCCCTCCCGCGCTTCCTTCTTGGCTAGCACACTTGGCAGCCCACCCAGCACCTGGGCTCTCACCCGCAACTATTTGCGAGGAATAAATTATTCAAACGCTGCCTCTAGTCATGGAGCGATACCTCGTAGATTAAAATCCATAAATCACTATCACTTTGTTTCACCGCCCACTCCATAATGTCGCGCAGGCGGACGATTCGCTCACTGAAACCGAACGGATTGTGTAAACGGGGCATGCTTCCAATCAACAGATTACAGTAGCAACGGCAGATAAATCCTGTTTTCATTAAGATATCGATTTGGACTATTAATCAACGTGGGGGCGCTCGCTTATGCGAACGGTCCGCCGAGTCGCGTTCTAATCTAGATCTCATGCTTGATTCCTGTTCCTGACTGGGGCTTACATTATAGCTTCTACTGGGAAGTGGCAAGAAGCGTTCGACTTTTGACTGAGGAGATGCCTAATCACGTTTGTTCTTTGCTACACTTGCTGCCGCTCTATTGACTTTAAGCTGTCTTCCGACAGTTGTAGCTGACACAGCTGTCGAAACTTATTTGCCACCTTTTAGACAGCTTCATTCTGTTATTCTGAAGTTGTTCTTTTTTTGTATTTTTGACTGTTCAGTTATTATTCGTTTATTTTTACAGGCTCAGTTACACAGGTTTTAAGGAGCCACACTCTTGAATATATTTTTATACCAATGTATATATACATCCATTCCATGCCAATATATATAGTGGTTCTCAGATTTTCGTGGAAAGTGGTATATTTGTTCTTTATCGCAAAATATTACTATTACCATTACCATTACCATTACCATTACCATTACCATTACCATTACCATTACCATTACCATTACCATTACCATTACCATTACCATTACCATTACCATTACCATTACCATTACCATTACCATTACCATTACCATTACCATTACCATTACCATTACCATTACCATTACCATTACCATTACCATTACCATTACCATTACCATTACCATTACCATTACCATTACCATTACCATTACCATTACCATTACCATTACCATTACCATTACCATTACCATTACCATTACCATTACCATTACCATTACCATTACCATTACCATTACCATTACCATTACCATTACCATTACCATTACCATTACCATTACCATTACCATTACCATTACCATTACCATTACCATTACCATTACCATTACCATTACCATTACCATTACCATTACCATTACCATTACCATTACCATTACCATTACCATTACCATTACCATTACCATTACCATTACCATTACCATTACCATTACCATTACCATTACCATTACCATTACCATTACCATTACCATTACCATTACCATTACCATTACCATTACCATTACCATTACCATTACCATTACCATTACCATTACCATTACCATTACCATTACCATTACCATTACCATTACCATTACCATTACCATTACCATTACCATTACCATTACCATTACCATTACCATTACCATTACCATTACCATTACCATTACCATTACCATTACCATTACCATTACCATTACCATTACCATTACCATTACCATTACCATTACCATTACCATTACCATTACCATTACCATTACCATTACCATTACCATTACCATTACCATTACCATTACCATTACCATTACCATTACCATTACCATTACCATTACCATTACCATTACCATTACCATTACCATTACATGAAACAAATGAAAGCTAGTCTATAAGGTTAACTGAATTTAGTCGATAAGATAATTGAAAGCTAGTCGATAAGGTTAATTGAAATTAATTGAACATTCGGACACTTTTTTATAAACGTTAAATAAAATCCTGAATTCATCCTGGTTGTTCTGCGGACATCGAAGGATCATATTAGCGTGTTAGAGCTGTGCGTTGATGCGATTACAAATGAATTATTCGAGGTTTTTGAAAATTGCTTTTTGTCCAAATGTGCCCCATGTGTGAGGCAGTTTCGGGCAGTCCTGGGGCACTTTCCGTCAACAACAAAAAACTTAGCTAAGTTAATGATGTAAATCATGTAAACAAAGACTGAGATCAGACGTATTAACAAAACTTAAATCTTATCCATTTCTTTCAGATTCAATTCAAAACATAAAGAACTGATCAATTATTGATTAAGATGAATATTATTCAAAATACCGTGGCTTCGCCGTAGTCTTAGAGCTTCAGTCTTTTGGCTCTCTTGTATTTGGTTGCCTCTAGGATTTGGTGTTTCCTGTTATTTCCAACATTTTCTGCATTCTTTTGTCCATCAATATTCATCTGAACGGAATCTGCTTGCTGTGGAGAGTCTGTCAAAATACGTGATTTCCCCTTCTTCCGTCCTCGAGTGGTGGTTTTTTCGCGGTGAAGCTTTTGGAAAAGGTTGAACATTTTCCGGGGACAAAGTTTGCAAAATAAAATTATTCTGTGGCGTAGACGCAATGTTTTGCAGCATTGTTATATTGTCCGATGAGTCAGTTGCTACTTCCGCTCCAGTAGGTAGGTTTTTTGTACGATTAGTTACTTCTGAGCATTGTCCTTGTCCGAAAAAACGTTTTTGAGAATGGATAGTGTGCCTACCTCCGAGCACCATATAAATATCTTGCGACGGGTCCGACCTCATAAGAAGGACGTTGGTGCTGAACGTCAGTGGAAGAACGTGGGTGTGTGCGTAAGAAATTTATAAACAAAAATAAATTGTAATGGTATATTCAGCCATTACAATTTTTTTATTATTGGATTGCTATTGCTAAGTGAATTAGAAAGTTAAGAGTGAAAAATTAGATTGGAACAGATTTGTGGAGAGACGCAGAATTTAAGAGCTACGAATAAGTTGTAGTCGTAGAAGTGTAGAAGCGTAAGCTGTCAGGAATCGCGAGCGCCATAGCTGACCTGAAAATAAAGAAAAGAAAGGATTAGGTGAATACTTGTAAAAATACTATAAATACAAATACTATAAATATAAGTAAAAAGATGAACCTGAAAAGAAATAGAAAGTAATAAAAAATATTTCAGTTTAAAGCTGCTAACAACAAAACGCTGCTGTTGAAATTGGTGTTCTAGGTTGGTCCGAACAAACTTTAAAATTTATAATGAGTCGGCCAAGTCCTAACCCTAATCCAGACCAAACGGGATACAGTTGCGCGGCATGTGATCGTCCGGATTCTGCCGAAAAGGAGATGGTGCTTTGCGACCGCTGTCAGCTGTGGTATCATTTCGGTTGTGCTGGCGTGTCTGACGACATTCACGATGTTCCATGGCGCTGCACGGAATGCAGAAATGATGAAGAGAATGATGCTGCACTGCAAGAGGAGATAAAAAAGTTTGAAGAAGATAAAAAGAGACAGAAGCAGAAGATGGAAAGGGAGAAAATTTTGCATCGAAAGCGACTGGAGATGCAGCAAGAAATGTTCGAGATGCGTCAGCAGTTGGAAAAGGAAAAGCGAGAAATGGACCTGGAGTTTGAAAAGGCGCAAATGCAGAAGAAACTTTCCGAAGTAGAAGCTCACCAGAAGAAGCTTAAGGAAATGCGGATAGAAATGGAGGAAAAGTTGAGACGTTTAAAATTGAAGCGGAACAAGGATGCTGACGGTAAAATTGAATTAGAAGAAGAAGGTACAAAAAAAATATTTCAGTTTAAAGCTGCTAACAACAAAACGCTGCTGTTGAAATTGGTGTTCTAGGTTGGTCCGAACAGATAGCAACCCGTCCTTTTGAATCCAGCTAGGATATTACTCGGAGTGAAAGAAGCATTTTAAACCGGCGCAACTATACCTGTAAGATCGTGTATTGAGATAGTTTTTCCAGCATTGCTCAGTAGCCAATCGTTCTGGGAAACTGAAAGCTTTTGATTGAAAGGGCCCATAACTGAAACATCCAGCGGCCGTAAGCGATGTGTGCAATGAGGTGGGAAGGATACACGAATTATGCCATTATCTTGGCAATATTTAATTGTTTCCAATGTGCAATGACTGTCGTGATTGTCGAGCAATACCAAAATTGGTTCACTTACGCTGCTTTTCGCTACATTTTTTAAATGTTCTAAAACATTGAGAAACAGTTTTCCCGTCATCCAGCCGCTGGTTGGGCAATTGGTAAAGACAATGGACCCAGTTGGACCACCTGTGAGCATAGAATCATGAAAACGTGCTCTTGGGTAAATAAAACCAGGTGGTACAGAATTTTCAACAGCATTCACAATTGCACACATGGTAATAAGCTGTCCTCTTCCAGCGGAAACATTTTGCTTTTGTCCACGAGATGCTATAACCTTTGGGGATCTAACCACAGTTGTGATACCGGTCCCGTCGAGATTGTAAACTCGATCCGGAGTAAATGTTGCTTTCTGTGATGCTTTTTCCAAGTTATTTTGGAACTCAGTCAAATTATGTCGATTGAAACTGGAGGCTCGTGACAAAATCGTGTTTTCTGGTTTGCGCAACGAAAGAGCTTTATGTCGATTCATGAAGTTCTTCATCCATTCCATTCCGGCAAATTCATGCATTTCCCATTTAGGGGGACATCTTCCAATCACCTTAGCATACTTGAAGGCCAACGGTCTTGCTTGCGGGTACGTCAATCTATAATTCATCTGGGAGCTTTTAATCAAATATTTCTCTAACAAATTTTCTTCCACATTTGTAAAAACTTGTTGAGAAGAGTATTTGGACGAGAAGCTGTCTGATTTTAGCGCCTTCTCGTTTTTATGATTTTTTCAGACGACTGACCAAGGTGCTTCTTTCAATTCCACAGGTATCAGCAGCTTGTCTGAAAGACATTGTCCCGTTCGAAACTAGTTCAATAGCCCGTTTCATCTCATCTTCATTGATGCTGGCTCTATCGGCTTTCTTTTTGTAGTTCCGAACCATCATTGGACCTGAGAATCAGACTAAACTGATATTCGTTAGTAAACAACGATCACACACATGTTATATAAGGTATAAAATAGTGTCCGAATGTGCCCCACCACCATTCGAAGACAAATCCTAATTTTATCTATTAAATAACATCATTGTTTCCCCGTGGTATGCACTTTTTATAATTTCATCTAAGTTACCAACTGAGGTGGTGTACTCAAATTTCTAAATCGTTCACAGAGGAATTGGTGAAATACTTACAACTTCAAGCTTAAAACTTTAGAAACGTGTACGAAAAAGGGCACTGTGTTGTTTTCGTAAGTAAATAATAAGTGACCAGGAGCTGTCAAACTATATGCCTGCTGTTGTTGGAAGGGCTGCCAACTTACTTATATTTTTGATTTGGTAGAAAATTGTACCACTTATTTTTTAAAAGCCTTGTCCGAAACTACACCCCCCCCCCTCTCCCATATGTATCATTATCTTAATATAATAGATTGTTTCGAATGCTTTCTATCAACATTGAAAAGTGGTGGAAAGAGATCTGCATGGAGGGGTACGATTACGAGTTTCATTAATTTCGATCGCAAATATTTGGAAGACTTTGTAGAGAAAAACCAAATGCACCTACTAGAACGAACGAATGTCAATAGAAGGGAGACAAATCAGTGGGAAAATACCGTTTTGTCTCATATTCCGAACAGTCTCAAATTCCGAACACTTAATTTTTAAATGTAAATTTACTACACTTTATTGTTATAAATAATTGAATAATGAAAGTCCTGACATTCGTTGAGGTATAAGCTACATTTTAACATCATTTGGAGGCATTGATTTAGCCAATAATTTAAAATATTAAACATATGCAAAAATGTGACAGTGAAAAACAAAGCAAATTGCGTAAAAAGCAAGCATCGTTAATTTTTTTAGTTTTTGTTGTTCTTTCAATTCCTTTGTATGCTTTTTTTTCTTGTTAACTGTTAGAAAAGGTGAGAATCTACAATAAATGGATGAAAAAATGATATTTTATGCAGAAATATTCATTAAAATTAGTATTGAAGTAGTGTTTGAAATTTGAATCAAGTTTCTATGCAAGATTCAAATTCCGAACACTTCATTTGAAATGTGAATTTACCAAACTTTAATGGTATAAATAATTGAATAATGAGAGCCTTGACATTCTATGGCTTATAGGCTTCATTTTAACATCATTTACAGGTATCGATACAGCCTATAATTTATAATATTAAGCATTTGAAAAAAAAGTGACAGTCAAAACCAATGATAAAATGTTTACGTTAGCAAATTCTGTAAAAGACACGAACCATTATTTTTTCAGTTTTTGTAGTTTTTTTTTTTCAATTATTTTGTTTGTTGTTTTCATGTAAAGTGATAGAAAAGTAAGAATCTACATTAAATAGAATGATATTTTATGCAGAAATATTTATTAAAATAAGTATTGAAGTAGAGTTCGGAATTTGAATCGAGTTTCGACGTATGATCCAAATCCCGAACACATCATTTTTAAATGAGAATTTACTGAACTTTTATGTTATAAATAATTCCATAATGAAAACCCTAACATTCTTTGGTTTGAAGGCTTCATTTTAAAATCCATTTACAGGTATAGATACTGTCTATAATTTATAATATTTAACATTTACAAAAAAAAAGTGACTATCGAAAACTAGTGATAAAATGTTTGTATTAGCAAATTCCGTCGAAAACAAGCATCGTGAGTTTTTCGATTTTTGTATTTTAATTGCTGTTTAAATGTTCGTTCGGTGAGAATCTCGTAATGAATCTACTATAATTTTTTGAAAAAAATCCGGCAAATACAACGATAGTTCACAAATTAGGTTACAAGGACGATCCAATTCTGGGGCAACAGTATAAAAAGAACATTTGTTAACAAATGTTTGCATGCTCTTTCCTTGCAAAACGCAGGTCGCATGTGCAAACCAACGAGAGTAAAATTGATTTTCTTGGCAAGGTCTTCGACTAAAACCACAATAACAAAACCAGGGTCCTGAAGTAACAGGGCGAACTCGATTATTATATTACATTTTTATATAACATATCCAAAAATCAGAAATGTGCTGTTCTTTGTTTTTGAATTATAATTTTTCAAAGTTAGTCTAAAACTCATGTTTCCCTTTTTTTTCCAAAAAATTACGTTTTTCAAAAAAAAAGTTATGAACTTTTGAACTACCTAACAAATTTGGATAATCGACACAAATTTAAGTCAATGAGCTAATCTTCTTTGAAAAAATATTCAATTTGCAAAAAATGGAATCCTTTTCGCATAGATCTCGTCTAGTCGCATAGAAATATCGAACGAAGACTAAATCAATTTAACTTTGAAAAATAATAACTGAAAAGCGATAAAAAACACACCTCTGATTTTTGGATATGTTATGTAAAAGCTCCTTAGCTTTCAAGAAAAAATATTAAAATAAATAGCGCCCTTGGTCCCGAAACCATGTAAACTAGAAAAAACGAACACAATCGGTAATTACGAAAACCAAATCAAATTTTTTTTTGTGAGTAAAATATTTTTCCGCAAAAGTCTTATTCGCTTATTCGCTTTAGTTCGATATATCGATCTTCTGAATCGGTCCAGTAGTTCAAAAGTTATGATTTTTTTTAAACGAATGCATTTTGGCTGTTCGGAATTTGAGACAAAAGTGTTCGGAATATGAACCAGTGACATAAATGGTGTTCGTTTTGTCTCAAATTCAATTTTCTTAAAATTACGCGATTTGCCACTGAGAAAAATTCTGCAAATGTGTATGTGCAAGTGTGACACGAGACACTCTTTTTTACGCGGGAACGCATCAATCGCGTTAAAAAAAATTCAGTATACCCCGCGTCTCCATACAACATTCAAGTCACTTCTACCAATGGAGACGCACTGTAGTTCAGAGGATTTTTTTTTATCAAAATACCTTTTATTGCACTGCAGAAATCGTAAATCGTCTTTGTAAAACTACGATTTTTTCCGATCATTCTAATTTTGAACGATGTCCCTGAGAGTAAAATAAAAATACAAGTCTGATTTTTCTCGGTAGATCTCTTTTTCATGGAATCTGATTAAGAAAAGTTTGAGCTGTATCAAAAATATATATAAGTAAATTTTTTTTGTCTCAAAAACCATTAAAATGAATGTTTCGGTCAAACATAGAGATTATTAGTGCTGTAAAATATTTGATTTAGAAAGTTAATCTTAAAACCATCGCGTCGCAATACTTACAAGTTTTCATAAATGGTTATATTAGTAAATTCAGGATGAGGCACCTAGAAGCGTAATAAAATACCGGGACTAAATTAGACAAAAGTATAAGGTTTAATCAAAATTGGGCGTATTCTTTTAGTATATTTTTTCTATAGTGTTGCCATATATTTATTTATTTATTTATTTATTATTTATCAATTTCATCTGACATCAAATTGTCTTAATGAACCTACTTAAATCTAATACAAATACATACATTGCGATTGTCAACTTCTTCTAAAATATTCTTTAAATCTACTTCGAAGCGCTGTGCTTGCGGGGTTAAAATCAAAGAGGTGAAAAATCTTATTGAAGGAAGCAGACATGAATTGCAACGGATCATGCTGACCATACACACTGTTCTGGAAATCGAGCCTTAGGAAATCACGGTGACGTAGGGTGCGCTCTGGAGCATACATATTGAGGTTAGCTAGCAAGGAAGGAGAATCAATGTCACTCCTCAGCAGTTTCGCAACAAACATGGCTTGTGCAGCAGATCGCCTATTCTCCAGAGTATCAATTCCCAGTAAGTTACAGCGTTCCTCGTAAGGCGGCAATTCCCTTGGGTTCCGCCACGGAAGATTCCTCAAAGCACGACGCACGAACTTTCTTTGGACAGATTCAATGCGCGCTTTCCAAATGCCGGGGAAAGGGCACCATATGACAGAAGCAAATTCCAGGATAGAGCGAACTAGCGCACAATAGAGAGATTTCAAGCAAAGCGGGTCCTTGAATTCATCGGTGACCTTCAAAACGAAACCGAGCTGTTTCTTTGCCCTGAAGATGATATCGTTGTAGTGGTAGATGAATGTGAACTCCTCGTCAAGCATTACACCCAAATCGCGAACTCGTTGAACACGCTCCATGGCTTCACCGGACAACATGTAGGGGAAAGTGATGGGATTTCGCTTTCTGGTAAACGAAATAATTTGGCAATTTCGTGCACACCACGTCTCAAAAATATTCAGCAATCCTTGAAGATGATGACAATCATCTATGTTCTCAACGATAACGGAGACCTTAGAATCATCAGCATAGAAGAGTCTCGTTTCTCGGGGCAAGATCAAGGACACGTCATTTATGAACAATGAAAAAAGTAAGGGGCCTAAATTGCTCCCCTGAGGTACTGAGGTGGTGTAGCCCCCGACAAAACCGGGGGCTACACCACATTTCGCTAATTTTTCGAGAAGGATTCGATGATCGACCCGGTCGAAAGCTGCCTTCAAGTCCAAATAGACGGCATCCGCTTGCTTACCAGCATCCATGGCGCGGATACAACGCGATGAAAACTCAACTAGATTGGTGTTCACGGATCTTTGTGGGTAGAAACCATGCTGATTCGTTGATATGCACTGCTTGCAACTGGCAAAAAGCGATTCATTTATGATGATTTCAAACAGTTTTGAGCAGGCGCAAAGAGAAGTAATGCCGCGATAGTTTTTAGCATCTCGTCTATCTCCTTTCTTGTGAATGGGAAATAGATTCGATTTTTTCCAGCTCGAAAGAAACACACGCTGCTGCAGTGATCGATTAAAAAGTTTTTTTTTTTAAATATATATTATAGGATAAATGGCAATCAGTCTCGATGAAGCTTCTCTAAAATAAAACATCTAAAATCACCATTGGTACAATATAAAAATGACAAATACATTTGGCCGACACATGATTACAATTACATTATCTCATGTGAGGGCATTGTAACGGTGACATTTCCACTGATGGGTCGCATAAAATCAGATTCTTTTCAATAGACTGCTCCGCTGTAAGCCCAAATCCATGCAAACGAAACGCTGCAATCACAGTCCAACTGTACGAGGGCTTTAATTACATCCGACAGAAGCTCCCCGCCTGTGTTCTGTACGGTTTTATTCATTTCTCTCCCTCGAAATCACCACCGGATAGCCACTTGATCTTCGAAGCCGAAAATGACAATCACTTTGAACGAACATTCGCGCTCCGACAGAAGCGGGCGGGGTTCCCTCCGGACTCCTTTTGATCCCCCACGTATTACAGGTATTTCGGATAACATTTGCTACATTCAGAGAGCACGGTTTTTAATGTAAAATATATCAGTTTTTATTACAATTACTTTCAATTATCATAATTTATAATTCATTTAATGCGTTTTTCATGTGACCGTAGGTATGTGTGTGTGTGTTTACATTTCTCCCCATTTTTTTTTTGTCAGTTGCATTTTCCATTTGCTTGTCTGAAATTACGGATTAATATCTGTTGGAACGCTTGTTCACGTTTGGATTTTGAGATTTAATGCATTTTACTCGTTTACTTCGTGATTATTTGAACAGCTTTTCACTTTTCGTTCTCATGTTTCTGTTTAAATCCCATATAGTTTCATTTCGTCGTCTGCGGAAAAAAAAGGTTGCACTGTGTACCTTTCCATTATCAACGTGACTCTTTGTTTTTTTTTTTCCTTTTTTGTTTCGTTACGACTGCTGAGCGTATTTGTTTCAGTATTCTGAGTTTTTTTTTTTTATTTCGGGTTTTTTTCTCGTACCGCTTTTTGGTTTAATTCTTCTCATTTCCACGCGAATTCGGAATTCAATTAACGGCGATTAAATAAAAAAATTGAATACTCGCATAAATCCGAACTGCGGCTCCGCTCGCCGAGGAGAGTTTGACACTGATTGTTGCTGCTTGAGCTGGATGTGAACCTGTTTAACGTCGATGCTCGTTAAATGGATACTTGTTTGGACAGAAGAAACAAAAATCCGTATTTAATGAAAGTTGAATTGTGGATTTTGTAATGCAGTTGATTTCATTGAAAATTTTAAAAAGGAAACTCCATTCAGTAAAACATAGTCAATGTCTCTAACCCGGAGGCGCAGTCAAATGCTACGCTTCCCAGAACAAATCTCCGCCGGAGCTTCAAAGCACTGTCGAACAGCACCGTTCAGCTACAGCATTGGGAAGGTACCTAAAAACAACATTTTGCCCCTGAGCACCACTCACCTGAGTACAAACACACCCAGCGAGAGCGATTCATGGCGAGGTAATTTTTCAATTATTTTGACTCCCATTATTCTAATATTTATTTATTCTTTTAAACGTTGATCCGTACCAAGTACTCCCGAAGGCAGCATGAAATATAATGAGGCAGCGACTGTGTAATGCATATCCCGAGCCCTGGCAACCCACACTCCGCCACGTTGACCCGTAGAAGCGACGGAATCTGTACCGGGACGCTGGGCGCTGTTTTCCTTTTTTTTTTTTTCGCTTGGAGGGTAACCTTCGCCGTTTGAAATGTGTTCTGCTACTCTCTTTTTTACAATATTTATACGTCCTGACTGGAGGGAGGGGAACGGAACGCAGCGATAGGGAAATGGAGCTTTTGCCTGGAGTCGTAACACAAATGACATTGCGCTAGTCGTTCGCGTTTGAACATTTAATTCAATGAAGTGGGTTTCTTGCTTGTTTTCGAGACAGTCTGATTCATTGAACATAGCTTTCTGTCGAAGACAGAGACAGTAATATACCGGAATCGTTCCATTATGATGCGTTATACGATATCTTTTCAAAAATATATGAGAATGCTTTGTCGCGTTTCTGTAATTATTCATTAGGCTGCTTTCCTGCTTCTTTCAAAATACAGGGAGAGTTAAAATTCTCAAAATATTTCCGCCTTGTTTCTAAGTCATTGTGTCAATATTCTGGGGTCTTTCCTTTGTGCAAGTATACTTGTTGGTCATTAGTTTCAAGCATCGCACAATAACATTGATGTTAATTAACTGAAGTCATATGAAAATGTTCGATAAACAGGTAATTACCAGTCTCTAGCTTGGTCATAAATGTCAAGATAAATTCTGTTGTTTGTTGGAGGCTGTTTGACTACGATCTACTGCATCAATTTTTTATATGTAGTTCAGCCAAATCAGCGACGAGAAAGCCGCCGCGATAGATGTTGCCTTTAAGCTTCTAGAATGAAGAAAACTTTCGCAATGCATTTTCAGTGCGCATGGACAAAAACGAAACAAAATGCGACAAGTGACCAGCTTGTGTACTTCTACAACACCAGGTACTCATTACTCATAGTTATTTTCGGGGCCACTTGAAAATTCTACTGAATTTCGAGGTGTTCTAAAATAATATTTAATTCAAATGAATTGTGTGAAATAATTCCGCAGCTCTACGTCAATAATGCGATCGTTTGCTGGATTTCACCCTCTCTCATTTTTGTATCCGCCCTGATTACACATGGTTTCTTATGTAATATTCAGCTCCAGGGCCACCTGATACTGTGCTAGAATGCCTCAACTTCAATCATATTTGCGATTTCTCGACATTTTCGATGACGAGCATACTACATGGGCTGGAAAGTTTTTAATGGGGATTTTTAATGAAAATAATCGTTTTCTGGGCAAAGCTGTATTTATTCCTCAGCACAGTTTCCATCGAGGGCAATACACTTGGTATAGCGAGTTTCCAACATTTCGATTACTTTTTTTGTAGAACGAAACGTCTAACTCTTCGAAAATGCCCAAATTACACTCTACACACTGCATACTGGACTCAGGAGTGTGGTAATGGATCCACGTTCCATCAATTGTCACAAAACTTCGGAAGAAGTTCACTCAATTACGCTTCATCAACACCGAACCGGCTGTTGAATCATCAACGCGTCGCTGTGTTTGGTCGACGGTCAGCAAACGCGGCACCCATCGCGCGGATAGCTTTTTCATATCCAAAATGCAGTGCAAAATGTTTCCTTCTGGTTTTTTTTTTAAATGCCCTCAGCTAACTCGCGTAACTTTACTTTACGATCGTTCAAAACGAGTCGATGCACTTGTTTTACGATTTCTGGATTCGTAGCCTCTTTTGGCCGTCCAGAGCGAGGTGCATCTGCGGTGCTTGTACGGCCCATTTTAAATCCACTAAACCACCGATAAACTTTTGTTCTCGAAGGAGCAGAAGTGGAATAACATTTCATCAACATATGCATTGATTGTTCAGAAGTTTTTCCCATCAAAAACAGTGTTTGATAAAAATACGATATTTTGTTTGATATGCAGATTTCATACGATGAATTTTTCCAATTACTGCATCAGTTGTAAGAAAAACATAACGTTCCGCATAATGAGGTTTGGTTTAGTTGGAGTGGCATATTTTCGAGGGTCAAAGCCACAAAAGAAACCCCTTCAAGAGCAGAATGTGATTAGGTATATCAGCTTTAGTAAACAGCACATTGTAAGTCGTTATGCACCTATGACCACTTTGCCCCCAAACATCAAAGTAATTTCTATGCTAATTAACCGTTGAGATTGAATGAAATATCTGTTCACCTCTCCTAGAAAATGTGAACAGTCGTCCAAACTGATGATTTGTCCAACATATCAGATTGAATACACTCAATCTCACGAGAAATTCCTTAGATACCATGCGCACAGAACTACGGCCGAATGGCTATCGAGAGAGCAATTTCTGTTTTTATTGATATTTTGACGTGCGACAGCTCTACTGAAGTACAGGGTGACTCAAAAGTCATTAAATTCTTCAAACATAAGGTGACTATCAATACGGCATCCATAGTCGATAGTTATACTACCAAACAAGCAGGTGACCACTTTGCCCCCCATGACCAATGTGCCCCCACTACACCTACATTACAATCTACTAATCCTTAAACGGTTTAAATTAATAATAACTGGAAGCATTTCAATTAAGGTGAAGGTGGAAGCTAACCATTGTAGTGGTATAGGTAAACCCACGTTAAAAAGGAGTAATAGTTTTTGTGAGGGAAGAGCAAAGCACACGTAAATAGATCAATTCACTCATAAGACAGTGTGGCGTTTCATTGACAAGAGTTTTTGAATACATTTGAAAAAAAATAACAATTCAATACTAAAGTAAAATGTATGAACGATATGTCCCGATGAACAATTGCAAATATAAATATATATAGAAGGTGCATTTGCATATGAAGTAAGATTCTGATTATACGCGAGCGTAACATGAGCAAATTTATAACACATGCGAATTGGGGCTCTTTCGGTATTAACAAGTTCTTCCGCATAGTAACTCGATGTTGGTAATTCCTTATTATTTTCCTTCGTTGATCGTATTGTTTTCACATATTCATGTTGAAGAGCCTTAACCCTTCTCTTCGAGGCATTTTGATAGCATGTAATACTTTTCCGTTTACTGTTTTTGAAAGCATACGCAGCCGTGGCAGTGTTCCGAGCTCTGCAATACAATTTTCTTACCCAATGTTAGATTTGCTAAAACTTACATTAAACGTAAAAATAATAATTGTATTGATATCAATACAATTTTATTCTATTGATGATGTCTATTTACATGTAATGCTATGACTCAGGAATAACATTTTATTGAGTGGTTTTTATAGCTGTTTCGATGATGTTGTCTGGCATCAGTGTCGAAAAAATAACGATTCTTTCACCAATACAAACAAAAACATTGCCGAATATTGAAAAATGAAAATTTAACTTTCAGAGCACTAGCTCGAGTTTTCCGACGCTTTTCACTATACAGTGCGACAGCAGATGAAAATTTAATATCTTGTGAATAATTGATTAGAGTTTGATTGATATTACTTTATGGGAAGTGTGCGAAAACGATCATTTTCTTCACACTGTTTCGCAAAATAATTGTTTTTCGGGCGAGGGGTGAGGAAGGGAGATGAAAGAAATGAGCTAGCCATTTGTGGCTAGCTTCCACCTTCACCTTAAGCCATCCGAGATTTGAAAGCACAGTCGGGAGCGAGCTAACACAACGAGCGAACACCATTCATTCCTAATGCTGATTTCACACACATATACACATACAGCTCGATACAAGAATGGAATGAATGGAAGATGTTGCGAAACAACAGCTTCGTTCATATTCACTTACACTCCCTCGATGAAAAGGGAGCTCTCTGTATCAAAGTGTGCCGCGACAAAGAAGATGCCTGCAGCATACGGGAAATTTTCGTGCCATGTGGATATGGGAGAGACTCTCCCGGAGAGTACTCAGACTTTTGAAATATGGAAGATGGAATGTGCATTTATTTAGACACAACGTATCTTTCATGAAAGTTTGCTTTCAAATTTCAGTAGGAAAACCTTACTATTGCATGTTCTGGGGTTCGATACCACATCAAGCGGAATATAGGAGTAGAAGTGTTTTGAGTGGGAAGGAGGAAGTCTGGTGCGAGTTGGCAGGGCAGTTCAATCGTAAAGCAACACGAAACCAAATCAACGAAATGCGCTGAAAACTTTCGACGATTCTCTTCATCAGTAATTTGTTGTAGAAGATCCGATAGATGCTGCCGTATAATGATACACGAATCAAATGCAGCGTTCGTTGTATATTTACTGAAATAGTAACAATCAATTAATAACCGAATAGAATTTCCAAAATTTCGATGCATTTCAAAATAAAATCAAACAGTAAGAAACAGGCGAATTGAATAATATAATTCCGTAGTTCTACGTCGAAAATGCGGTCGTGCCTTAATACAAACCCTTATAGTTTTTGCAGTTCATCGTTGGTCCATTGGCGTTCATCAAATCGTGTCCCGAGAAACTAAAGGACATGGTGGAGGGATTATTCCCGAGGCATATGGTGTAGGTAGTCCAACTACATGACCATGTACACCGTAACTACGCCGAGATAGCTGCTGAACAAGTTTCCTATGAGGAACAAATAGCAGTGGCGAAAGGATTACAGGTGAAGAAGGCGTCTGGCCCTGACGGAATCCCCAATATGGCCGTGGAAGCGATGATACAGTCGTTGCCGGACGTCTTCAGGCCAGCACTACAGAAATGTCTAGATGATCGTTACATTACTAAACAATGGAGAGGAAATTCTCGAAGAGTATTATCCTCAACAGGCTGACGAAATGTACGGAGGGTGACCATGGTTTGTAAGAGACCATGAGTCCGAGTTCCGGAAGGACAGGTCGCTATCTGAACGGTGGTCGAAAAGCAGAGAAGTAATCAAAACAAAAGCGGAGTAAAACAAGTCACCAATTCATTGTACAATAGTAACGGTCGACGTGAGGAATGCGCTGAATAGTGCCAACTGGGAAGCCATTGTCGTATCCCTGTTCCAAAGGTTCCAAAGTTCCTGGGTCCAACGTTCTCGAATGTTGTGTACAACGGTGTCATGACATTGAAGCTTCCCAAAGGCGTGGGGATCGGAGGCTTCGTGACTTAGTGACGACTTTGCACTAACAGTGACTGACAAAACACTCGAAGAGGTGCTAGCGACCGAGGTCATTATCACAGTAGACAACTGGATGCAAACTGCTGATTACTCATAACAAAACGGAAGTGCTGTTGGTGAGAAACTGTAAAGCTGCGCAACGGGCGGAAATTATTGTCGGAGAACATGTGAAAGTCTCGAAGCGTACTTTTAAGGTACTTTGGAATTATGAGGTATGACGACCGGCTTGATTTTTACTATCACTGACATGACCCCTATTCACATCACCCTAGCGGAAGCCGGCGAGTACTACAGACGAAAGAAAACCAGTGATATCCGAAAAAGGGCGAGGACAGAACAGGGACTGGAAGTACTCAGAGGTAATTTTCTGTTTGACGCAATTCTTGTCTGGACATGACCGCATCGGGAAATACTTACATCAGTTGGGGCACGCAATTTCGCCCCTATGTCTGGAGTTCATTTGTTGTATGTCTTAAAATGACCGCAAGACGCGGGGGGGGGAGCTGCCTGTTCCTCATGCTGGGAATATTGTGGAGGAAATCCGTCGTGACGAGGGCACCTTAAATGCAGTAAAGAGCGCAATCATACAAATCATGTCTGCGCTACAGCGGAAGTGAAGGTCCGACCAGCGTGCTGACAAAGCCTGAGTGAGCGATGTTAAAAACTGCGAGAGCCTTTGTAACGGATAGTACCTCACGAGCGTAACTGTGACGGAGTGCGCGTCACAATGGCTTCCTAACGAAGCGCCGATTAGGCAGTGAATCGACGCTTCGTTAGGAAGAAAAATTCCGCTAGGGGGACCGTGACGGGCGCGCGTCACGTCACATCTCGATGGGAATACTGGTGTAATGAAATGTGAGCGGTGTGCTGAACTACGTAAAAAACGTATAAACTACGTAAAAAACGGTACAAACAACGCTACTCAGCGTCGAAGACAGATGAAATGCATGAACACTGACCTCAGAAGTAGTCGCCTTGATGTGGTCCCGAGGGGATTCTGGCTACCTGTACAGAATGTGATTTTAGATTTAGATTTAGATTGATAAGCCCTATAGGACATATGGGTTTACCCATACCAGATAAAGCTGGAAGAACTTTCCTATCCTCTTAAAAAACACACAAACATTCATTCGTTCACAGCTCAGTGCTGACCCTTCCAAAAATAAACCGTTGCGAGTTGAGCATTGAACTATTGCCTAATGCCTCACGGAATCAAATTTCAATTCAATTCGGAAATACCTTCATTTCGTCATAAAATCGAAGTATCTTGCAAATTCGGAGGATTGAAGGGTCCGCAGGACCCTAAAAACTGTTAAATTCACGGAAAAAAGGGAAATATAAATTATAGCAAGTAGGATTTGACAGCAGATTGTTTGGAAAGCTTTCCTCTTCCATGGTTAAAGTTTTGTTACGATCAGGGCTAACCATTTTCGAACCCAAGAAAATTACGTTCATTTCTGCTGTTGTTTCCGTTACAGTACAGGGACCAGAAAAATTGATTGACGATTACCACCTTTTTACCTTTGGTTGTAGCAGCTATAAATAAAAACTTCTTTTTAGTGTTTATTTGCCCTTGGTTACATACAGCAATTGGTTTCTCTCAGTTTTATTTTCAGCTTCAGTTTTTTTTAGTTCATTTGTTTCTCTAGACACAACTCGAGTTGTGTTTATTTTCTTTTATTCTCGTTTTCCATTTTCTGCTAGGGTTCACATAGGGGTTTTTCACACACATCATGTTACTCTTGTTAATTTCATACTAAATGTACAAATTATAAGGCCTCTTTTTCATATCTCCTTCTCGTCATTGTATATGTAACATCAACTGTGTAGTGTTGGTGAAGAGTCACTGCTCCATCTTCCCTTTTTCTTTCCCTAAGCTTGTGACAGTTACTCTGTCTGTCTTTGGTTTCATTCTACGTTTGCTGAGAAAACAGGAAACTACGACGAGTGCCGCTGCGATAGATTAGGATTGAATATAGGATAGAATTTTGTTCAATGGGGTGTTTTGTGGGGGTGGATACAATAATGATAGCACGAAAATGAACAGAAGGTTTTTACAGGATATGTACAAATTAGAAGTGATGGAGACATTTTTCACCATCTTCTTCGACCCTTTCAGAAAAAAAAATTGCACACTGGAAATGAATTACACATAAAACCATAGAGATTTAATAAATTCCGAAAATTTTGCGACCAAATATTAATTTTTGTAAATGTCAAACAATTCCGTAGATCGTTTTTGAAGCATTCGTTGCAACCATATGCGTTCTCGATCGATCCGATTCACTTCGGCTCAAGTGAAGTGTTTTCACGTGATCACATTTGCAACATACCAAGAAGGTGTTGCCGGAACTAAATCACATATCCCAATAGATAGCTCACCTGAATTCTTCAGCGAGGGATAGTGTCATTTCCAGAAAAAAATATATCGGCAGGCGATAGAAAAACAGCGAACAGCAGCGAACTATTGTTTACATTCACAATCCACGCATATTACTCAAACCAGTGCTGCCAGTTTAGTTTAGAGAAAATCGAATAACTAGAACTAGGAACGAATAAAGTGAATAAATTGTGCCAGCGAATAATAAATAAGTGCTAATCTCCCGTCATGGCAACGGGGGATTTCCCTCCCTCAACTCATATGAGGGTCCTGGGGATCCTATCGCCCCGATATCGCTTACCTGTTGTATCTCTAGATACCTGGATACCAACTGTCACAGGTAACATGTTAAACTACGTGAAGGGTTTCTTGAACCTCCGTTTTTTCAAGTGACTATCGCAAACCAAAAATCGAGGATTTTTACAGAAAAAAACTGGGGTTACCCAGGGTTTCGTGCTAGCAACGACGTTCTTCCTTGTAAAGATGAATGGTATTTCGTGTATGCGGATGATGTTGTGCTAATGGTGATGGGCGCATCCTTTAAACCTATCAGGCGAAAACGCCAAGCCGTCTCGTGGGTAGCAAAATGGGCTCCCTAAGCACGTTTTGAACCATATCCTCCAAGAGCAAGATACCCATATGTGTAATTCCAAACCACAAGATCATCGACACGATAAGGATCCTCGGGGTCACCATCGGTCAGAAACTATCTTTCCGTCACAACTGTGACAATGTTAAAAATGATTGCCGCAGTTGCTCCAACCAAGACTAAATATTTGCGGCGCTATAGTGAACTCTCGCCTCACTTACGCCTCACTTACGGCCTTTCCTATCCTCTTAAAAAACACACAAACATTCATTCGTTCACAGCTCAGTGCTGACCCTTCCAAAAATAAACCGTTGCGAGTTGAGCATTGAACTATTGCCTAATGCCTCACGGAATCAAATTTCAATTCAATTCGGAAATACCTTCATTTCGTCATAAAATCGAAGTATCTTGCAAATTCGGAGGATTGAAGGGTCCGCAGGACCCTAAAAACTGTTAAATTCACGGAAAAAAGGGAAATATAAATTATAGCAAGTAGGATTTGACAGCAGATTGTTTGGAAAGCTTTCCTCTTCCATGGTTAAAGTTTTGTTACGATCAGGGCTAACCATTTTCGAACCCAAGAAAATTACGTTCATTTCTGCTGTTGTTTCCGTTACAGTACAGGGACCAGAAAAATTGATTGACGATTAAAGCTGCTCCAGTGAGTCTATACATATTCGTCGCATGCGAGTTATTGCAACTCTTCAATTGAAGGTTTCATCCGTTTGATTTCACCAAAATGGATTTGTCGTGGATCGTCATCGGAATTTTCTGGTATGAAATATTTTGGATGCATACACTGAAAACGTTATGTCACATACAACATAGTAGACTATGTGGTTTTTTCTTTTATTCGATGAATCAATGAATGTTCCAATTTGCTCTTCAAATGACGATTGAAAATTTTGATTCAGGGTGAAGAATGAATTAATCACAAGTGAAAATGGAGTTTACACGAAGAAGAAGAGAGCATGTAAAAAGAACGTTGAGCCAATATGAATAGTGTGCTTTATAAAATCCACTACTATGAGTTGATGATTTTTGTCATTGAAAATTTCTTTGCAAGGCCTTAGTTACGGCATTACGATACAAAAGAAAAAAATAATGATTTTGACATTCAATTGAACCAAATTTCATTGCAATTAGCGCAAACCCTAAACACTCGGATGGCGATACATACTAGAATAAAATACAATTCAAACAGAAATACGGTCCTGTGATTTTTTTTCTCAGAATTCTTCGGAAAATATCATGATCTTAATAGCATTTAAATTCATCGGAAATTCTCATCTCCTCAACGAACGATAACATGCATCCTTTTCCTATTGGATTGGCAATGTTGATATAACATTGCAAATTATCATACTTTTATTATATGTCTGGGAGGAAAATTCGAGAGCACTCATGTACCAATGCAACTTAAAATTTCATCTTCAGTTCTCACCGAAGAACACAGCTTTCACCTCATGAGAATATATCTGGTTCGAAATACGCTACATTTTGACGCCATTTTTAACCCGAAAACAATTCTCGGATTCACAAAAATTGAAAAACGTGACCAATAGGGTAGGGCGGGGCTAGTTGGTCATAGGGGTATGTTGGTCAGTGACGATATCTTGGAATCTGAGCGAATTAGCGATCTATGAATGAAAAATAGTGAATTGCTGATACAAAAAAAAAATAAGCAAATTGGAAAAACTTTTTATTAAGTAGGTTAAAAAATACGGACATGGTTCCGATTTTGCCAAAAATCATTCACGGTTTGCGCATTATAAAGTGTGTTCTAAAACTGGTTAATAACCATGAAAAAAATCGGCTCAAACGTAAAACAAAGGTTTATTGTACGTATTAGCTTCAAGTGTTAATGAAAATCACTTTTAAAACTATTTTTATTGAATTTTCATGAATATTCTTTTTCATATAGAGAGGGGCTAGTTGGTCACACAAATTGCTCGTTTGAGAGCAACGCGTATAAAATTTTCTTTTCAGGTATGCCGTGTTTCATTACGCAAGCAATAAATATATATATATATATATATATATATATATATATATATATATATATATATATATATATATATATATTAATTCGTTTATTTTTACAGGCTCAGTTACTTAAGTTTAAAGGAGCCGAATTCTTAAATATAATTTTAAAACTATATATATATAAACAGTTTTCTTACATCTATGGTTAGTAAGGTGGAAAACCGATTACTCGCAGTGTACTCGTGTTTAGGAGGGTGACATATTTTTAGGAGAAGGATGGGATATAAGATAAACAAATATAGAAAGCATATGTTTTACTGCTAAACCCATTGTATTTGAAACGAGACAACCACAACACAAACCACCTGCAATATAATTGTCATATTTATATTGTTTGCTGTAAAATTTTCATTAAATAGAATAAACGCTTTCATTGAATATCAGAGCTCACAATAATGCATTGAGTAATGTAGTATACCTGGAGCCTATTTCTATATACTTTGGGGCGAACGGTACAAATGTCATCAAAACAAATGCAAGCAAGAATGCAAGCGGTTGTGCGTCGCAGGGATGCCAGGTGATTTTTTTTCAAAAGTTTTGACATGGTACTAGAAAATGTCCACCATAATATCGAAGGAAAGTTCTTCACACAAAAACCGAACTGTGATAACTCTATTGATTTATTTCAGCTTTGAAATTTTGGTTGTTACTCAAACCATATCCATGAAACTAATTATAGAAAAGGCATGTAACCGTAAAACCTTCGATTTGTGAAGTGATCGTTTGAAAGATCTAGGTTAATCTATTGTATAGTAGGGCCAAAATAATAGAAATTCAATGTCACAATCATTCGAATTTTCGAGCGCAAATGAACTAATGTCAATATGTATTCAGACCGCTTCGTTCACTGAGCCTAAAGCCATACTTTTTTGACGATATTCTCGGCCAATAGTTAGAATTTCATGGAAATAATATCTTTAAAAATCCACGTACGCTATCATACTGCAATGGATTATTTATACTTAGTTGAAAACAGGCGAAGCTCACACTGCAATATTTCCTCTCTCTGCATTCTGCGTAACTCAAAGATTCATAACTAGAATCTTATTGACTGCACAGGTAACTAAGCACACAAATGGGTAGAACAAATGTATGGGAAAATGGAAATGCTTCCAATTATCGTTAATTTAAACCGTTTACGGATTCATAATGTTCAGCATATCAAACAAATCTTAGAAAATGTCCCATTCAATTGGTATGGTATTATCAAAAATTCTTCGAAGTGAAAGTAAATGTTAACGTTAACTTTATTTAATAATCGTGACCTGTTTTCTGATTTGGTACCCTTACTGAAAGACGTAGTAGAAAAATCTTTCGAAAGACGCAAAAGGAATCAATAACTTTAAAGGAATCTTCAGTATCCAAATAAAACCGAAAAATATTCGGCAAATTTGGATAATCAATAATACCCAAAAAATATGTTTAATTGGAAAAATACATAGAATTGTAAAAAAAAAAAATGTTTTGTCTTCAGACGGATCTATGAATTGGAGAAAAAAACATCAGATTCAGGACAAAACCATTTATTATCGTCTCAATAAACATGCATCTGGCTGTGAAAAAAAACTCTAATATCCGCAGCACCATAAACTTTAATCAGTAGTTAACGTGTCACAAACATTGTACGCACCAAAAATTGAAACAGAATGCAACAAAAAATCCAAACAATCAGAACTCGTTGACAAAACTGTTTTCACGCTCCCCTTTCTACCCATTCCCGCTCAAACTCCCGTCGGCGATGAGGACCAATTGAATTTACCGAGCCTATCAATTATGAACAGTATTATTTTTCGCTTTCTGATATGTTTAATTACTTTTACAGTTAATTTAATTGCTATTTTTTTTTTGTTTTGTTTTCAATTTACCTCGGCCCTGGTGCGGGTCACACGGAATGTGCGCGCGATTTCCTCTGCGTACGGGCATGTGCCTGAGTTCCGGGAATGTTTGCCCGCTGCACGCACCACTCCTCGCGCATAACCTTCCCCGTCCTGCCTTCCTAGTGTATCGAATGGAGTTTTTAAACCGAAAACGAAATCATTCCAATAAGTACGAAAGATATATTTTTTCTCCCCTTCTTTGTTTTTGTTTTGTTTAAGCCTTACACACTATTTTACATTTATTTACCAATATTTATAGTTTTAGCAGTGTGTATGTTTTTTGTCACTCCTATGCTAAATAACGTTAGGTGTTTTTTTTGTTGTTGTTGAATTTTTTATCTTACAGAACCGAAAAAAAATCCCGTGCAAAAACTCCGTGTGAGTGTGGTTTAGCTTCATTTTTGTTAGACATTCGAATAGTACTGTTAGTTGAGTTCGAGAATTATACACACGCACGGTTCGAAACGAGTAGCTTTTGCTTTGGCATTTTCAATGCTCTCCGCTTAGAGCTATTTCATCGGTAAACCATGTTTTGAATGTATGTGTGTGTTAGAGCATAGTGATTAAGATTAATACTCGTTCCCTCTTAATTTGACTTTTTTTTTCACCTTTTTACCTTTGGTTGTAGCAGCTATAAATAAAAACTTCTTTTTAGTGTTTATTTGCCCTTGGTTACATACAGCAATTGGTTTCTCTCAGTTTTATTTTCAGCTTCAGTTTTTTTTAGTTCATTTGTTTCTCTAGACACAACTCGAGTTGTGTTTATTTTCTTTTATTCTCGTTTTCCATTTTCTGCTAGGGTTCACATAGGGGTTTTTCACACACATCATGTTACTCTTGTTAATTTCATACTAAATGTACAAATTATAAGGCCTCTTTTTCATATCTCCTTCTCGTCATTGTATATGTAACATCAACTGTGTAGTGTTGGTGAAGAGTCACTGCTCCATCTTCCCTTTTTCTTTCCCTAAGCTTGTGACAGTTACTCTGTCTGTCTTTGGTTTCATTCTACGTTTGCTGAGAAAACAGGAAACTACGACGAGTGCCGCTGCGATAGATTAGGATTGAATATAGGATAGAATTTTGTTCAATGGGGTGTTTTGTGGGGGTGGATACAATAATGATAGCACGAAAATGAACAGAAGGTTTTTACAGGATATGTACAAATTAGAAGTGATGGAGACATTTTTCACCATCTTCTTCGACCCTTTCAGAAAAAAAAATTGCACACTGGAAATGAATTACACATAAAACCATAGAGATTTAATAAATTCCGAAAATTTTGCGACCAAATATTAATTTTTGTAAATGTCAAACAATTCCGTAGATCGTTTTTGAAGCATTCGTTGCAACCATATGCGTTCTCGATCGATCCGATTCACTTCGGCTCAAGTGAAGTGTTTTCACGTGATCACATTTGCAACATACCAAGAAGGTGTTGCCGGAACTAAATCACATATCCCAATAGATAGCTCACCTGAATTCTTCAGCGAGGGATAGTGTCATTTCCAGAAAAAAATATATCGGCAGGCGATAGAAAAACAGCGAACAGCAGCGAACTATTGTTTACATTCACAATCCACGCATATTACTCAAACCAGTGCTGCCAGTTTAGTTTAGAGAAAATCGAATAACTAGAACTAGGAACGAATAAAGTGAATAAATTGTGCCAGCGAATAATAAATAAGTGCTAATCTCCCGTCATGGCAACGGGGGATTTCCCTCCCTCAACTCATATGAGGGTCCTGGGGATCCTATCGCCCCGATATCGCTTACCTGTTGTATCTCTAGATACCTGGATACCAACTGTCACAGGTAACATGTTAAACTACGTGAAGGGTTTCTTGAACCTCCGTTTTTTCAAGTGACTATCGCAAACCAAAAATCGAGGATTTTTACAGAAAAAAACTGGGGTTACCCAGGGTTTCGTGCTAGCAACGACGTTCTTCCTTGTAAAGATGAATGGTATTTCGTGTATGCGGATGATGTTGTGCTAATGGTGATGGGCGCATCCTTTAAACCTATCAGGCGAAAACGCCAAGCCGTCTCGTGGGTAGCAAAATGGGCTCCCTAAGCACGTTTTGAACCATATCCTCCAAGAGCAAGATACCCATATGTGTAATTCCAAACCACAAGATCATCGACACGATAAGGATCCTCGGGGTCACCATCGGTCAGAAACTATCTTTCCGTCACAACTGTGACAATGTTAAAAATGATTGCCGCAGTTGCTCCAACCAAGACTAAATATTTGCGGCGCTATAGTGAACTCTCGCCTCACTTACGGCCTGGAGCTTACGATTCTAGGATTCTAGGACCTTGCTGGATAAACTCGCACCCACGTACCATCGCGCCAACCGAATCACCTCCGGTCTTCTTCCGTCTACTCCAGCGGATGCAGCGTCTGCCGAGAGCGGCTCTTCCGGTTCTTCTTGAAAAAAGTGCTCAGCTACGCGAGCAATTGGTTTCACAAATAGAACAGATGAGCCGAACGGCGTGGGTTTCCTCCTTGCCAAGACTAACCGCTGCCTTCACGAAACCTCTGGCCACCGATGTCCGGAATACAGTGGAATGGAACCAGAGGCTAGGATCAGAAACGGCTGAAAATTGATATGATAATTAAGGATAAATTTAAGGTTGGTTCGAGCCCCGTGGATGCCCGAAATATTGTCACGGAATTGCTGAACACTCGATACGCAGACCACACTGTTCATTACTCGGACGGCTCTAAAGCGCAAGAGAGAGTTGGAACAGGAGTGACGGGACCAGACCTCACCATCTATTATTGCCTCCCAGACATGTGCAATGTCGCAACCTACCCGTCGGACCGCCAATTCTGGTGCTATCTGACTCGTCAAGCGTGGTCATGTGATGTCATGTCCACTAGTCAGTAGAACACGTCATATGTCTGTTTCCCAGTTTGAAGGCCTGTAGGGTTCTATACCATACCTTGTATATCAAAAACCTTGATATAAGAAATGAATATACCTGATTACGAAGGAGCACCTTGATGAAGAAAGAATGTTGACAGTTGCGGTGCAACATACAGGAATGTAAGCTACACAAGAGGAAAGGGACAGATTCGAGAAGCGGACGGACAGAGTTCGGATACGGGCAGACGGGTGGAACTGGTGAACTAGGTATTTACAAGGCCCAAGAGATCTCTGAAAGCATTAGGTAAGCCTTAACACTGGCAAAATCCATCGTGCTCTACAAAAGGCGAGTTCTAAATGTTTTTGTTACATAGATACTCACTTATAGCGACTATGTACAACGAGCGGAAATAGCGGTCTTTAGTTGGGACCCAACAACAAATATGAGTTTACAAACAAATTCCACAGAAATCGGGAACAAAATCGAAGAGGTAGGCCAGAAGGGGACAGGTGATGAGATCTCCGCCGCTGACCCAATCACCAGCACCAAAACCCAGCAGTGACAAATACATCGCAGAGCAGCCTGTTCTGCAATACGAAAGATCTATTGATGATGCCAAAAGAGCATCTAAGGAACTCTACGAGTACATTAGGCCTGCGACAGCTGAACGCGAACAGCAATCCTGGAGAACAAGAGCTGAAAAGGCGAAGAATGCACTGAGAGAAGCTACGCAGAGTGAACCGAAAGAAGTGGTCCCGAAACCAATGGGCGACTCGACACCATTAACCGCCAAAAGTAGAAGACAAACTCCTGAAGAGAGAAGGGCAGCCAAAAGAACAGAGGGTAGTGAAGTGGCCAACGATGAAAGAATCGAAACAATGCAGAGATAAATGAGTGGCAAAAAGTTGAAAGGGAGAAAAAAGAAGAAAGACAAACCGAAGCCTAGGCAGAAGAGGTCAAAGCCAGATGCTCTGATTGTAGCTACAGCGGGCACTGCGACCTATGCCGAGATTCTTCGGAAAGCAAAACAAAATCCGTCCCTGAAAAATCTCGGAGAAAACGTAGCCAGAGTGAGGCGCGCCCAAAAAGGGTAAGGGGCTTTTCGAACTGAACAAGGACTCAACGATTAAAAGCGCGGCCTTTGAAGAGCTTGTTGAGAAATCGTTGGGAGAAACAGCGAAAGTTAGAGCTCTGTCCCAAGAAATAGTGGTCGAATGCAGAAACCTGAATGAGACCACTACAGAAGCTGAGTTGAGAGAAGCCCTAAATGAACAGTTCGAACTGGAAGAAGTCTCTTCAACAATTCGGCTGAGAAAAGCATTTGGAGATACTCAGCCGCTGGAGATTGGCAAAATGAAAGTCGGTTGACAAAATTGGCAAAATTAAAGTTTGCTGCCTGAGAGCTATTCAGCAAGTATTGAGGTGCTTCAAGTTTATGGATTTTGGCCACCAAGCGAAGTTCTGCAAAGGACCTGATAGATCGAGATCTTTGTAAAAGATGCGGTGACGAGGGACACTTGGCAAAAGCTTGTACTAAGCCTCTAAGATGCATGCTCTGCACGACAAAAGAAGAAACCGATCACGCTACAGGGTGCTCGAGATGTCCGGTCTTTAAAAGGCCGTGGACTACAATAACAAATGCAGGTAGCGCGGATAAACCTAAATCCCTGCGTCACTGCAAAACGGTTGCTATGACAAGCCGCATCAGAAAACAAATGTAATGTGGCGATCATAGCAGAGCCGTATCGAGTACCTCCAGATAACGGAAACTGGTTAACCTATAAAGCTAGAATGGCTGCACTAACGACGATGGGAAGATACCCCATCCAGGAAGTGGTATCCCATGCATACGAAGGGTTCGTGATAGTCAAAATAAACGGAATCTCCGTATGTAGCTCATCGGATGGAGTCCCATAGTCATCGGTGGAGACTAAAACGCCTGGGCAGTTAAGTGAGGAGAGAAGATTTACCAACGCGAAGGGTTTTAGTCCACTGGCGAAGCTGGATGTGAAGTACAATGAGGTGGCTTTAGTGTGTTTTAGTGAGTAAAAATACCACATATTCATTTTTGTGGTACCGTTGGATAAATTTTTGGAGTACTGGCAAACAATTTGTCACATAAAACCGCCAGGCCCTTCTTGAAAAACATCGGTTCACTTATTCCACGCTCAATGATGGTCATCCATAACATAACCTTAGTCGGATACTTTGATTTACGGATGAACTTCACATCTCTTTGGGAAAAAGCTCGTAGTCTAGATTTAATTGTACTGGACTGCTTTTCGGTGACTGCAGGGGTGCGTTTTTACGCTTTCCGGTTTATACCCATTCCGTGCAAAAACTTTTTTACCGTTTTTGGATCGATCTGATATTTCTTCCAAGCTTACGATATGATTTCGCCGAACAACCAGTCGTTTCTGCCTTCAATTTCGTTCGAACTGTGCTGTCTTGTAAAATACATTTTCATCCAGAGCCGGATTTTCTTTTAAAGGTATTTCCATTCTAGAAGAATTTGATAGTACGGTATATATGCGTTTTTTTGAGTCCAAGATACATAAAGCAGTGAAACACTTTACTTTTAGACTTTTCTTTGTTTTGCTCACAAAATTTTAAAATTAATTTACGACGGTCTTCTTCCGACAATGCCATTTTTTCAACTAAGCATTACTTGACAGAATTGGTTGGCAGTGTTGACAGTTATTTTAAAGTGGCTCTTCATTTTGTAGAAAAAGATTGGTGCAAAAACATTACCATGTGGTTGAGTGCCAAAACCATGAAAAATTATGAAAGTTGCTGTTCGATTTTCGAACATTCGGCGCGGTATGGGTTAACACTTTTATTCGTGCAACATGCTAAATTTATAGAAACATCTTTGTTACAATACTTTTCACATAGACACGAAAAACAACAAATTATAACATAATATAACAAAATATGACAAAATAATTGTTGCAGTGCTTTTCTCATGGTAATTCTTAAAGACACTATGAACCAAATTTAAGTTGTTTTATTCTGACCATTCTTTCTTATCACTCAAATCACATTTTTAATGTATTTCAAAATTTTCTCTATGCATTAATTTTATATTTGAATTATTCCCTGCTTCATTCGTTGGACAATAGATGTTGAATCCGGCTGTGAAACAAGGCATTTCCTATTCCATGGCTAGAGGGCATTTTATGCTCATAATGCAATTGTGCGCAGTGCTTAAATAATATATTAATTATTTAAACACTGCGCGGTTGTAGTCTTTTTTAGGTTAGAACTTCCGGATCAAACTGATTTTGGAACCGTTCCCAAAATAGTTCATCCAGGCTTTAGCGGATCCTCGATCATACACTGGAAAAGACGTATCTTTGAAAAATGGAAGGTTTTCCGATCTTCTATAGAAATATATAAGAATCAGAAACATTGAAATATGGCATGAAAGTTATTTAGTTTTTCACATATTTGACTTATACGACGCTTTTCTTCTCCAAATGAGTTAATGTTTGTCTGGTAGTCATTTTGGAAAATAATCCAGATTTATCGCAATTATATATCTGATTAATGGTCAAATTATAATTCTTCAGGCAATCGAAGCAAATATATTTGAAACTGTTCATTGCACAAATGCTGAAGTTGAAGCACCAAATATCACTGTGCTTAAACGGCGCAAGTACTTAAAAATTAGGTGCTTTTTAGCCTGTAAGCGAATCATTTTTCAAGAAATGCTGTTGTTAAATTCTCGTTACTTGAGAAATCACATTACTAGTTTGATATATTATTCTTTTAAATAAAATATAGAATATATACTATCAGTTACTTTACACACCAAAACAATTTTACCTCCAGCAGCATATTTCATTTGTTTTATAGTGCTCATCGATTTCATAATAGACAGGTTCACAATTTTGTCCATCTCCATTAGTATTTTGGTGATTGAAGTACGGCTAAGCTAGTGAAAAAAATCCAAAATATACCATATTGTTGAGGGATTTGTGTGTTTCGACTAGTTGTTGCTGCACAGGAATAAAACTATAACAAACAATGTATCACAACTACCTCGAAATTGAATTTCAACAATTGACGAAATTAACGGTTCAAACTGAGGAAGGCATAGGTCATGTATATTATTTCGCACAATCGAAGAAAAAATCACTCAGAATCACCTATAGTTTTCGATTCTAAGCTTATGAGAATAGTATGAAAGGCTTTTGAAAAAAAAACGTGGTATATGCTATGAATTTCATAATAGTTAAATGATCCGAGCTTAATTGAATTTTTAATGTAACGAAAGCGTGATAGAAGCGAAACATTTCCATTGAAAAAATCGAGAGAGGTAAAAACGAGACGCGATAAAAACGCACAGTGACATAATCGAAATGTTACTGTATTTCAAAATGTTTATATATAAAAGAAGGATATAGTTTGTATAGTTTGTGAGTTTGTCTCCACCCAAATTAGAATAATAGAATACTTCGGAAGACATTTGAGATGATTAGAATTCGAAAAAATTGACTATGTATATCTTTATACAGCCATACAGCCATGCCAAACCGATATAGTGGTTCTCAGATTTTCGTCAAAAGTGGTAGTTTTGATCATTATCGCAAATTATTAGACCCGTATTTTTTATTTTTTTGTTAAGGTGAGCATTTCTATTTTAGGGTGGTCCGAAAAATATTTTTTTTCGCATTTATGCCAAAAATGACTTTTTTTTAAATTCATAACTTTTGAACCACTGGACCAATTCTGATGTTCAACATGTTGAATTGAAGCCAATTAGCTAGTCTTTTGTAAAAATACAGTTGCAGAAAATTTTAATTATAATTTCGTTACTATTGATTGTATTTGTTTTTTATAGTTTTCATGATCTCGGGACCAGAGGAGCTATATTTTTTTAATATTTTTTCTGGAAAGCTGAAAACTTTTCACATAACATATCTCGAAACCAGGAAGGTGTTTTGTTTCGTTTTTGAGTTATGATTTTTCAAAGTTAACGTATGTCATTTTTTCCCATTTTTTTCCACTACAAAAAAAATCATAACTTTTGATCTAACGAACCGATTCAGATGATCGACATATCAAATAAAAGCCAATGAGCTAGTCTTGTTTGAAAAAAATATTACACCCTGAATAAAAATGGTGAAAAATTCTCAGCTTTCCATAAAAAATATAAAAAAAATAGCGCCCTTGGCCCCGAAACCATGAAAACTAAAAAAAAATACAGGTCGGACTCGATTATCCGGAGACTCGATTATCCGGGATTCGATTATTCGGAATTTTAGACTCGAAAATCCGGAGTATTTTATTTTTGATTTTCGGAAATTTTCAATAATTTGTATAATATGGGTTTTTTCAGAACCCCATCAATATGGGTATCAAATGAAAGGGCTTGACTAGTAGAACACAGTTATTTATGAAAATTCAAATCCAAAATGGCCACCACCGCAAGATGGTGCCATATATATTTTTTTCACAACCCCATCAATATGGGTATCTAATGTAAGGGCTTGACTAGTAGAATACAGTTATTTATGAAAAATTCAAATTCAAAATTTCCACCACCACAAAAAGGCGCCATATATTTTTTTTCGCAACCTCTTCAATATGGGTACCAAATGAAAGGGCTTGACTAGTAGAATACAGTTACTTATGAAAAATGCAAATCTAAGATGGCAGCCACTACCAAATGGCGGATTACCTATTTTCTCAGAACCCCATAAATGTGGGTACCAAATGAAAATGCTTGACTAGTAGAACACAGTTATTTATGAAAAATGCCCAAAAATGTATCAAAAGAAAGTTCTCGACTAGTAGAACATAGCAGATAATGAAAAATCCAAGCCGCAGTCCCCAAACAACTAATTACTTTTTGAATGGTTTTATTCAGCTTGAGCTGTTTCTATGAATGTTTGAATGTTTGTTGGGTTGTCCCAAATTAATTGAAAATTGACCCCGTTCCTGATGAATGGTTGATCTGAAATTTGGAACATACATTTAATTCTACTCTCATTATAAAACTGTGTATTCCATGATCTTGAAAAATTCAATTTGGCCGCCGCAAAAAAATGGCTTGATTTGGAGAATACACTACACTATTAACAACATAAATTCGAAAAGGTTGCCGCCACAAAATGGTCGACCATGTATTTTTCGCAATCCCCTCAATATTGGTATCAAATGAAAGGATTTGACTAATAGAATACAGTACAGGTCGAACTCGATTATATACAGACTCGATTATATGTGATTCGATAATATACAATTTTGGACTCGATTATATTCAGTTTGGAATTTTTTTTTATATTTCAAATATGGCTTAGTTTATGAAGAAATGTAACCTTTCAACGTTAAGATGAAGTAATTTTTCGTGATTTTTGAAGATTTTGCTTGAATTTTCACCAGGAATTATTTATATCGATATTGCAGCCAAATTAAGAAAGATAGAAGTTGTGCGTCAAAGAACAAATTGTAGAGCGGTTTTTAGAGGCGAATGAACTGCAAAGTTTAAAGCCTCTTAAAAACAAAGAAAGAAAGAAGAAGAGCGGTTAAAGCACTTCATTCTAATTGATAGAAACAATCTAGTTTAATATAAATTTTTAGGATAAAATTAATAATAACACAATAAAAATTATTAACTTTTAAGTGTTTTACTTCCAAAATGTTATTAAAATTCACTAATTTAGTTGTTCCACTACTATATCCTGTACTAAATTTTCTCATCTTTCAAATGAAAGCATTAGAAACGCCTTTCGTAGCGTACTTTTCAATGTAGAGCCAGTTTGAGGCAACAGAGTCAGAAACAAAAAAAAAGTTCTGTAACTCTGTCATTGTTGAAATTCGAACATATGCGTAGGAGGATTTTTTTTCATCAAATCTAATCGTCTATCACCTCCTGAGAGAATCTGGTTAAATTTATTTTTTTCATGTGAGAAAGATGTTTTTTATGACTTTAAGGCAGTGATTTTCAACCGGTGGGGATTTCCCTCCTAGTGGGGAATTTGGTCATTAGAAGGGGGGAATTGTGCAAGGGAATATACATTTACTTTGCTTTGAAGATGACAATGATTAGCAAAAATTGCCAAACTTTATTGAACACGCTAAAATTTGTGATCCTCGGCAAACATTTCCAAATCTGAAATGTAGTGTTCAAATGAACAACTTCGCGAATGTTTGAAAGACTTTCGTCAGTAAATGATGATGGAACAGACGATGAAACAGTACAGAAGACCATAAAAAAGGAAACTGTACAGCATTTGTCAAGACTTTTTACAACAAGTTAAACTTGAAACAAATTTAAAAAAAACTTAAAGAATTCCTTATATTTAAGAATAAGATTAGGACATGATTTGAAATGCTTCCGACTAAACATTTGAAAATGTATTTTTATGGCAAACCGACGGAGAGAGTTTATTTCATTTAGTTTCGCGTTATAAACATTCATTTAATCCTCACTTTCCTCGTGGTGTTTATACATGGTCTTGCAGAATTTGACCTTGATGTCGTTTGACAACAGTACTGAGGCACTTCTCCTTCGGATTTTAACAAATTACTTCGATTTGATGGTTGCGTTCACAGTTTCTGTAGCGAGACGGTTTCAAACTTTTGTTTTGGTCCCATTATATTGAGAAACAATACGGTTTCAATCACTACTATATTTGGCACATTTGACAGTAGCAAAAATAGTTCAGTTCAGTTCTGTTCTAATTGTCTGATTGAGTTTGCTAATTGTTGAGTAAAATGATCAAATATTTAAACATTATTTTATCTTGTTACAAAATCTGTATAAAATCTGCATGAATATCCAATAATCTGTAATCTGTATTTACAGATTCTTGGTAAAAAACATGCTGACATCTGTATCATTACAGAAAAATCTGTATATGTGGCAACACTGGTTACGAGTGTTGTTGTCTTTCGCGTAGTATTTATGGGAATCTGGATTTCCAACAATGCTGCTGATGGAAACAAAACACCATAACAGAGTGGATATCGAAGATGACATGAGGTGTGCTTTTCGACAACGTTCTCAGGAATTACGATTTTGGCGGGAATAGTTCAGACGCAGAAGCCATACTGACATGCCAAATTTTATACACCTTTTTTTGTAAACAAATACAAGTATAAAATCAAATTTGTTGCGATTATAACTTGAAACCCGTATTCTTTTATTATATTAAAGGGTGTGTCACATCAAATTGCATCACGGAAAAAACGCTGTAGAAATTTAATTTTTAGGAATTATATCTTCAGCTTTCGCTTTAAAATCAGATAAGAGTGTATAGATCACGTTGGCCATGCTTCACTGTTAATTTTTCGTAAATTTGGAAAAATGTCGTCGAACGAAAAAGAGCGTCGTGAATTAATCCTGTGCACTCATTTCGAGAATCCGGAGTTGTCACATCGGGACATCGGTAAGATGCTGGGAATCGTCCAATCCACGGTCAGCAGAGTACTAAAACGATACTTCGAGAACCTAACCATCGCCTGGAAGGTGAAGAACGGCAAAAATGGATGCTCCGTCAGTGAAAAAGATCACAAGCGCGTAGTTAAGCAGTTTAGACGTGATCCGAGAAGTTCGGTCCGGGATGTCGCCAATAAGCTGAATTTGTCAAGTTCATTCGTCCAGCGGACCAAGCAGCGGGAGGGCCTGCGTACATACAAGGTTCAGAAGGCTCCTAACCGCGAAGAAAGGCAAAACATGGTGGGGAAGACGCGAACCCGGAAGCTGTACACCGAAATGCTGACGAAGCCGCATTGCCTGGTAATGGACGACGAAACCTACGTCAAAGCGGACTTTCGTCAGCTGCCGGGCCTGTTGTTCTTCTCCGCAGAGGACAAATTCAGCGTTCCGGAGGAGATTCGCATACAGAAACTATCCAAGTTTGCCTAAAAGTACATGGTGTGGCAAGCGATCTGCTCTTGCGGAAAGCGGAGCGCCCCCTTCGTGATGACCGGCACGGTAAACGGGCAGGTTTACCTTAAGGAGTGCCTACAGAAGCGCTTACTGCCACTATTGAAGCAGCACGAGGGCCCCACCATCTTCTGGCCGGATCTCGCTTCGTGCCACTATTCAAAGGACGTGTTGGTATGGTACGAAGCCAACGGGGTCACCTTCCTGCCAAAGGAAATGAACCCGCCCAACGCGCCGGAGCTTCGCCCAATAGAGAAATATTGGACGATTATGAAGCAGGCCCTCCGGAAGAACCCAAAAGTTGTCAAATCGGAGGCGGACTTCAAGAGAAAATGGATTTCTGTTAAAAAAAAACTACAACCTGACGTTGTACAGAACCTTATGGACGGGGTAAAGAGGAAGGTACGAGCATACGGGCTTGGGCTCGAAGTATGAAAAATGGAAAATGCCAAAAGTTGTTTAATAGTTTTTATTTTACTATCTAAAATTTTCGAAAGGATCGGTCTACTGGGCGAATTTCTACAGCGTTTTTTCCGTGATGCAATTTGATGTGACACACCCTTTACTGATATGCTACAGACTTTCTTACAAAATACTGATAGAGGGGAAGCACTGGGATTAATTTTCGTAAATGGGGGAATGGAGCATAAAAGGTTTAAAAACGCTGCTTTAAGGGGATGATTCAAAAATCAAATTCCTCTTTTATTTTCAAAAAACGAAAAATACATGCAAAAAAAAACCAATAAAGAAAAAAATAGTTTTAACTCGATTATCCGGAGTGAAAAAAAATCAATACTCCGGATAATCGAGTCCGACCTGTACAATCAATAATGACAAAACCAAAACCTATCGCATTGGGCTCGCAGCAAACAATCTTTGTGATTGTGGCGATGGCTACCACGACATCGAGCATGTTGTCTGGTCGTGTATCCGGTTCCATGCTGCTCGCTCTCAGCTCTCTAGAGCACTGAGAGCACAAGGCAGACAATCGGATATCCCCGTCCGGGATATCTTAGGTAGCCGGGATCCTGATCTTCTGCTTCATCTATACCTGTTCCTCAGAAACGCCGATGTCAACGTTTAATGATGTTTCCTTCGTTGTGTCCCCGTTTCATATCCCTCCTATCCGATCGATAAACTTTTACTTAGTCGCGGCAATACATACACACACTCTTTACAGATACACGGGCCAAAGGTCGTGCAGTCCACTGATCATTCAACAAGAGCCAAAGGTTGTACCGCTCATGACAACTCTACACGAGCTGATGATTGCACCGGCTAGTGACCATTCTATCCTGGATTCCTCGAGTCGAGAAAGACGCACCACGCTAGATATGAGGTACAGACTAGGGGGGCGTTGCTGATTAATGGTCAGCTGCATCCCAATAGGAAGTATCCCGTGTCGGGCACACGTACAGAGCATTGGAGACAGCAACATCCCAATTACGAAAACACTTGTAATACTAACCTCGAGCCAACCGCGAGTAATCGGTTATATATTACTAACATAGATAATAAGAAAAATTGTCAAAGTATTGAGCTCCCGGCCCCGTGAGGCTAACGCCATATGAGCCTTGATAAAAATATATATTTTGGAAAAAAAACCAAAACCTGAAATTTTTGCAAGCGTGGCATTCTTCCAAGAATGACTAGCTAATTAGCTTTAATTTGATATGTCGACCGTCTAAATCGGTTCAGTAGTTCACAAGTTATGATTTTTTTTAAAATGCCATTTTTGGAAAAAGGGTAAAAAGATATATTTCGATATTTCGGATCACCCTAAATGAAAATGGGCACCCTAACGAAAAAAAAATTAAAAATACGGGTCTAATAGTTGTGATATAGAACGAAACTACCACTTTTTACGAAAAGTTGAGAACTACTATATCGGTTTGACATGGAATGGCTGTATATATAAAAGAAAGATATTTAGAATAAAAAGGGAAAATTCGAAAAAAGTGAAAATCATCATTTAAATCAATTTCATAGATCTGAACGATAACATACACACTCTCTTGAAGTGTTTTTGTTATTTTTACCAATCAAACTATTCTGTATAAATACAATATATGGCAGAACAAAGTTTGCCGGGTGAGCTAGTAATGTCATATTTTTGTTCCGATATTTTTGTCCATCACATCTCCACATACTAAATATGTTCCTAAAATATTTTAAAGCTTGAACAATTGGGCTTCAAAATGACGTACATTCAATCTATATGCGTTGATTTCTAAGGACCTTCTCCCTTGTTTCTTCAAATGAAATTTACACACTGGAAACGAATTACATATAAATCCATACATATTGTAATAAATTCCAAAGATTTTGCCACCGAATCCTGATTTTTGTAAAAGTCAAACAAATCCGTGGATCTGCGAAAATATAACTACACTTCTACTGCGAAATAGGGTTCCACTATCAATGGTTCTTTCTTTCAAGCCATCGCTTTAAAGATTCATCTCCATCCAGGCAGCTTGCGAAGTGAGTGAAAAATATAGACATAAATCTAGCAGAGCCAGAACGTCACTTCCCGACTTCGCCTCGGTGACAACTGATTCCGAAAGCCAAATCTCGAAGCAACCGGCGGAAACAACCCCCTTCTCGAGTGACATAAACACAGCCACATACGTACCCATCCATCCAGGGAATGCTTGTTTGCGCATTTCGTCAGTCAAATCCCCCCACCCTGTAGTGCCACCCTCTGAACGGGCGAGCTTATCATGTCGGATAAAGCGACTAGCCCTTCCGAGTTCCACAATGTCGCACAACAAATAGCGCACGGATCCAAAGTTAACAATCGAGGAAATATTGTGTAGTTCATGCATGAAAGCAAGTACACACAGACGCACCCACGCCCACACCCACAGTGCCGCGGGGGGATTCGACAGCTATGATGTTCACCGCCCCGCGAGCATCAAATATTCAGCAATTTCAGACCCCATCGCGGACCGATATCAGGTGCCGGAAGACGCGCTGTCAAGAGCACCCAAACGCACACACACACACGTTCCTCGGGTGTGATATTGCGAAATGGAGCCCTTTATCAAGGTTCGAAGTGGGTGGAGAGAGATCCGAATTGAATGTGCTTCTAGTTATCGAGCAGTGAGCCATCCAAACGGGAATAATTTCGAACATTTGTATAACGACCCTCGAACGTGTCGAGACAAAAATTTCAGAACAGGAACCGTTTCTAGCAACTTCAGTTCCACACTCCTCCACTTTGAAACTATCAAATGAATTTCCGGGGATCATTCGCTGCCACGGACAGCTATGACGACAGCGCCGATGACGGACGAATCCACCCCGTGTGGCTAAATCCGACAAAGTCAGACCTTCGCCCCTCCCGCGCTTAGGGCTTCGGGTCACCACCATAGTGGCGGGCGACGGTGAAGTGGACGCATCTGGCGGTGATCTACGGGATCGGTGCTTCCTAGTCAAGAGTAGGAGAAGTGGAGATAAAATATTAATAGAAATAAAACAAAGAAAACAAAAACAGTGAAAAAGGGGAGGAAGAGAAAAAAAAATGGATTACGACAGCGACGGTGATGATGAGAAAAATCCTTTCCCTTTTTTTCTTTACTTTATTTTTTTGTTCGCTTTTGAATATCTCCTCTCTGCGCCGGACATAGTGGTGCGGTTATACCACACCCTTCCCACGCCCATTAATTCTCGACTATGACTCGCAACTGTTTAACTTTCACACTTTGTCCGCTGCTACATGGGATGGACCTCCAGTCAGCTCCACTCCGATTACCACTCTGCTGCTACTGACGGGTTTCTTGTTCCATTTTTCTGCTGCTGCTGCTGCTGCTATTTGCTTCTTTTTTGTGTGTTGCTGATTTCTGTGTAAATATGCTGTTAACTAAATGTTACAAAAATATTTATAAAAACTATCTAATGTAACCCTATTTTTCTTCTCTCCCCTCCATCTCGTGACGCTCGGTTTGTTCATTTGTTCTCAGTTTTTCTTTTATCTTCCGTCGGGCAATAGTTTGCTTAACGCTAAATAGGATTAGTTTGTCTTAATCTTATGCCAAGAAGTAGAGAAGGAGGATAGAAGGGAGGGGCAACATACGTTTCCTCCATCCACCGGGGGTGCGGTTGTCGTTTTTTGGGGTTAGAGAATTCGGTGTTAGCTATTTACAGAGTATAGCGTTAAAACAATGTCGAATATACACAAACATCAGCGAATTAACCGGCCCCAAATCATTCTATGTTTCATTCGTGCCTATAGCTAATGGGAATCGTTAACGAATCATTAAATTGTTCTACAAAATTAACAACTAGTGTAGTTCGTTCCGTGTGGTCTGTGTATGATTATGAATCTGAATATTTCTCTCCAGCAAAAGAGTCACACTCGTTTGTTGATTTGTTTTTGTTTTCACTGTTTCACTGTTTTTTTTCTTTTCTCTTACTTGACGCTTCTAAAGACGATACCTACGATACCTCCTGCCGCAATTGATTCAGCTGCATCCATGGAGCTCACAGTGGTGCGAATGAAAGTATCACCAGAAACATGAGAGCTAGGAGTGTTAGGTATGTTTGTTGCTGCCGGTGAAGCTGGGACCGATGATGCAGCGAGTGCGCTGTGGATTAGAATAATTGAATAACAATCAATAAAATAAACCTTCTAAGAAAAAATTGACAGATTGAAGTAGTTCAGATTTAATGTTGAGCAACGAAAACTGTATGAAATAAAACGCTTGAACAATTTCTAAATAGATATTCTAGAAGCTGAAATTATAACTTGAATCAGCAAACTGAATCCGGCGTCGGATTCTGGAAATCGAATCCCTGGATGTCGAGAATTGATATAATGAGTGATTTGGACCATTTTTTTTTTATATTCATAGATTAATCGTTGTATTACAACTGAAATTTTTTTTGTATCGCTAATGAATTAAAATTTATTCCAAAATGTTTACAATCCTTAACAGGTTGAACCCCAGATTGATCTTGCTGCGCGTTCCATTCAGTCCGCAACAAAAGTGTTTTTACAATATCAATGTCGATCCCTGCTCATTATTTCAACTTTAGTTTACTCAAATACTAAAACGGAGTGGGTTATATCTATGGTATAACCGTAATGGTGACGTAGGACTATCGTTGATTTAGTGTTGTTGAATCTGAATCCATTCTGAATGAATGAATATATGAATATTTGGGGGACTTCGAAAACGAGAGCGTTACGTTGAAGGTACAAGGTTTTATGCATCCAATATTGGATACGAAAATATCCTACTGATGGGGAAGCATAATCTTCAGAAGCTTCCCTGCTAACTACACTTGATTGAAAAATCACAGAACCAAATGTATTTGGTCGCAGTGTTATATGGTTAGAAAACATTAAAATAAACTCTTTCGCTTGCATGTTATCTTCAATGCCAAGGGGAACTGGCAAATTATTTTGTAGCAGCGGTATCTTACCGGATTCTTCCCGAAGTCCACCACCAGTGGGTAATGCTAACTCGATAACCACCTGTTAATTGCACTCGATTGAAAAATAACAAAACCAAATGTATTTGGTCGCAGTATTATATGGACAGAAAACGTTACTCTTTCGCTTGAATGTAATTTTCAATTCCAAGGGGAACTGGCAGATTATTTTGCAGCAACGATCACTTCTTTCCGGATTCTTCTCGATAACCAGTAAACGTAAAGAGTTGCGCGCGCGTGTGTGTGTGTGTGGCGGTTGCTCCGATGTCTCAAGCGGAACCAATTTTCGATGCTGGTATTCTCTCGGTCGTCTTCTCTTCTTCTGATAGATCGGCTTTTCTGCGCTCCGTCACAGTCCCAAACAAACTGAATGCGTTTCAGGTTAGGTCAGGCCATCCAGCTCGTCCCAGCCAGTGTTTTTTTTTTTTTTTTTTTTATATCTGTATTATAGTGACTTTCAACACTTTTGGCTGGTTCGTCACTTTTTACTTCCAATTTTGGAAGAATGTTGGGAGTGAGAATTGAACTCGTGATCTTCAGCGTGAGAGGTATGGATGTTACCACTACGCCAGATCGGCTCCTAGGCCCAGCCAGTGTTGTAAACGGTCGACATTTCTCTCAACCATCACATACTGCCTTTGCTCAAGAGTTACGGCTCAATATGTATTGCGAATGTAACCAAGAATGCATTGCTCGGTTCTAACAGTCACATCAGAAATAAACGCACAGCCGCAAACACGACTATCAATTGAACGTTCATATGTTTTCTCTTTCTGTCGACCGTACCCAGAAGAGCGATGAAAATATGCTATTTCCATTCTACCATTCGTGCTCATAACCATCCCTCAATTCCGGCTAATATGACTGTAGTTTTAATGTCATTTGACATTAAAACTGCAGTGGTGTGCATTCTTTTTCTCCCTTTATTCTGCATTCAAGCGTAGCTGCACATATACATCCACCTGCTCACTCACACATCCATACACGATGGATGGTATTGAGACGGATTGCTATATCAAAGCAACCGTCGAACTCTCCCCTATCAATGTGCGAATGTGTTGAATGAACGTTTTCAGCGGTGAGCGTTCCCCGTGAACACTGTTGTTTAATTACGGGGCGATGGATATCTAATGTATAGGACGAAAAAAAGCCGAAATGTCATATGACATTTTTAGTTCGACGGTTGTTTGACTGTTCATTTTATGATGTTCATTAATGACACAGCACATACGTCTCCATGAACAGTCATACGATGGTGACCATTAGCAACACTGGTCCCAGCTCGTTCAACTCGTTCAGTAACGATGTTGTCTTGTCGATGTCCTCACGAAAAATGAATGCGTTTCATGGATAGAATGGTTTTGTATTATAGAGACTTTAAACTTTTCAGTTCATTCGTCTCTAGCCTTGAGAAAGGCCCTTGGAACTCTACTCTAACTCCTGCATTATACCTCCACCCTCATTGCATTGAGAAAGGCACTCGATCCCTCGCCGTCCAGCTCGTCCAGTAACGATGTTGTCCAGTCGGTGTCCACACAAAGAATGGTGCGTTTCACCACCAGAATATCGCTTAAGTATGCTTTTTGTCCGTGACTGAATCGAAATAAGGTGTGGTTTACGATGGCAATTTGGAAGGCAAACTAGAGGCGAATGAACTCTCTGAGTTTGAAACTTTCGGCTACTGAGCAATAATCGATTGAGAATTATGTTTTTCGCGATGTGAAACATTTTCCGTTGCGCATCCAATATTGGAAACGAACATATCCTACTGATGGGGAAGAATAATGTTCAGAAGCTTTCCTGCTGATTGCATTTGATTGAAAAATCACAAAACCAAAAGTATTTGGTCGCTGCGTTATATGTTAGAAAACATTAAAAAAAAACTTTTTCGCATGAATGTATTTTTCAATTCCCAGTGGAACTGGCAATTATTTTTCAGCAACGATAATATCTTTGCTGATACTCTCTTGGTCACCTTCTCTTCTCCTTCTGATGGCTCGGCTTTTCTGCCCTCCCTCACAGTTCCAAACAAACTGCATGTCTTTCAGGTCAGATCAGGCTAGGTAACGAATCCCTCGATCCCTCGCCGTCCAGCTCGTCCAGCACGTTCACCTCGTTCAATTACGATGTTGTCTTGTCGATATCTTCACGAAAAATGAATGCGTTTCACCACCAGAATATCGCTTAAGTATGCTTTTTGTGCGCGATTGAATCAAGAGAAGGTGTGGTTTACGATGGCAATTTGGAAGGCAAACTAGAGGGGAATGAACTCTCTTTCGGCAACTGAGCAAAAATCGATTGAAAATTATATTATTTTCACGATGCGAAACATTTTCCGTTGCGCGCGCATACAATATTGGATACGAAAATTTTCTACTGATGGGGAAGAATAATTTTCAGAAGCTTTCCTGTTAATTGCGATTGATTGAAAAATCACAAAACCAAATGTATTTGGTTGCAGTGTTGTATGGATAGAAAACATTAGAATAAACTCTTTTGCATCAATGTATTTTTCAATTACCAGGGGAACTGGCAGAGTATTTTTCAGCAACGATTAGTTCTTTCCAGATTTTCCTCGATACTCGAAGCCCACCAGTGGTTTATGCTAACTCGATAACCACCTGTTAATAGCACTTGATTCAAGAATCACAAAACCAATTGTATTTGGTCGCAGTATAACATGGATAGAAAACGTTAAAATAAACTCTTACACTTGAATGTAATTTTCAATTCCAAGGGGAACTGGCAGATTATTTTGCCGTAACGTCTTTCCGGATTCTTCTCGATTTTTCTCGAAGTCCACCACCAGTGGTTAATGCTAACTTGATAACCACCTGTTAATTGCACTTGATTGAAAAATCACAAAACCAAATGTATTTGGTCGCTGTGTTATATGATTAGAAAACATTAAAATAAACTCTTCCGCCTGAATGTATTTTTCAGTTCCCAGGGGAACTGGAAGATTATTTTTCAGCAACGATTGAATCTTTCCGGAATTTTCTCGATGCTGAATGGCACCCAAACGAAGAGTTTCGCACGTGTATGTGTGTGTGTGTGTGTGGCGACTGCTCCGATCTCTTCCCGGGGAACCGTTTGTGGCATCACTCTCCTCCTGATGGATTCTCTTCTGGCCTAAGGTTCACAAACAGGCTCTTGGTGACACCGTTCATCCGCGCTTTCATGATAAACGAAGAGCTTCACCACAACAGCGACAACATGCTCCAATCGCTGTTCAATTATAATTGAGTGGGTTTACGAGCGGCGCTCGCTTATATACCGATTGGTGATTTCAATAGCCTGTTTTGAAAGCAATTTTAAGGCTATTGAAACAAGGTTTTGGATGAAAAAGTAACAAGTATATAACGCGTAGACATTTTATCTTTCGAATGAAGTGTGTATCATACCATTTCGTTCAGTTGTTTAAGAGCTATTAACGCCCAAAATCTCGGTGTCCGGCGTAACGCTTTCGTTTTCGAAACTTTGATTTTACACCCCGGTATAGAAATGAAAGACGTAGTCCTACGTCAAAAAAAATAAGAAAGTCTTCAAAATCTCACATTATGTAGAGTGAAATATGCTCTTTCAAATGCCAAAAATTAATATTTTTTATGATTGCCTCAGAAAGAACTACAAACAAATCAAGAGGGCATATTTTTGGGTAAGAAATACAGGGGAACTTTGATATAACATCACTCGATATGGCGTACACATTTTCAAAGTGTATAGAAATAATTTTTTTGAATCCTTTTTTCTTAAAATGCAATAAATTATCTGTGTGTGGATACTAAAACATGTGTTGTACCTGGATTCTAAATGAAATGAATTCTTATCAACAGTACGAAGGGAAAATTCATGAGAAAGGCTGGCTTCGTCTTCTAGATGAATTTATTCATTAACCTTACCCAAACAGCAACACAATAAAGTAATACAAGCAACGTTTCTGAGTTCTTTATTATGCTTCGATATAACGTACAATTCGATACAACGTACAATTTTCAATGTGAAATGTACGTAATATCGAAGTTACCCTTTATCAATAACTTTGAGTAAAGTTGAGATATTGACAAATTCTGCTTTGCGAGTTATTGGTATTAGTCTAGGTAGTGCGGACTGAATCAAAACGGCTGTCAAAAAAGATCCAATTGAAATGTCAAAAAAGATCCAACGATGAGGAGTGTTGTTCTTCTTATGATAATCAACACTATAAAAAAGGTATTGTTATCAAAGGCAAAAATAATTAAATTTTTAAAATGCACGAACTACATTTTTCCGTCAATTGTTTAATTAACCATTGCAACCTCCAAAAACGAATAAGCTTAGTTCACTCAAAGATTTTCATGTGGGAGCAAAATTCGACATTGGCGAATTTCGTTACGTACATACATAGCAAAAATGAAATGTCATAAGGTATCAAAACATTTCACTGTGAAAATGGACGGGACGTAACGTCGGCGAAAACAGTTTTGTTGCTGAAGCTGGGCTTCATATAACACCAGAAAGCAATCAGTGACAAATTCTTTGCACAGTTATCACTATAAAGAACAACCTATACCTGGAAGCAATAAAAAGCACTAATCTTGGAATATTCTCGTTGGTGGGAGCCTGTGGAAACGCCTGTGGAATATATTTATTCATGGAGTACAAAAATATTTGATCGCCGATAATGCTGATCTGTGCAAAGGGAATTAGTGTTTTGAATTCATCGCTACAGTATTACGAAGTCGATCGCCGAGCATGCCACATTAGAAACAGTGACAGTTCTTGTGCTTTCAACATTCTTGGTAAGTTTAGCTTGTTGAAGAGATAGAGGAAGTTCTCAATTTCATTTTGTATTTGCAGAATTCAATCAGATAAAGGACAAATCGGACGACACAGTATATATACGTGTTGAATTTGATCGAAACTGTGTATACGAACTCTGAGTTAGTTCCATGATGTTAGTGTTAGGCTTTCATTTTTCAAAAGGATCAAACTACAACAAAGTTTCAAAGATTCAAAGGAACTAGCTACCTTCAGCAATACTCATCTTAACATTCGATTTCCTTGAATGACTAACGAGTTGTCTCAAAGTCTTGAAAGGTAAGAATGTAAGAACTGATTTACTTGTATGGAACATGCTCTAAAGTTTTATTTTTGCGGTTGCAGGCAAATATCGTTCGGTGTTAGTATTAGAGAACTTTGTATCGATTTTCCAGAACAGTTTCATCAGTGTCAGTAAATAAAATGCATTGCACGAAGATTATGGGAAGTAGTATTCATTACAATGCTTTTGCAGATTTCCGGCGTAGAGGAATAATATTTTAATTCAGATCTTTACAGCAATTTTATTCAAGTGTATTGTATCATTGAACGCTTATCATTGGAGTTCATGCATGAATATTAGGCTTTATTTATATTCTAGCAACATCGTTGTATTCAGAAATCAAATCTGTTAAGTTTCGCCGCTACTGCGAAATTATCAAAACACATAAAAGTAATCCAGGATTCAGGCTATCCAGCAGTTAATATTTTTCTGAAACAAATGAAGTCAGAGTCACGTAAATGTTTACTCCTACGATTTGAAAATATTCGATGAAAAGTGGAACGAAGAGATGCCAGATGGTTTTTAAAAAAAGTCTGTAAAAACATGTGAATGTCTGTTAAAAATGTGCATATCTGTAGGAATGTATTTTAACGTTAATTTTCACAGATTCATTAATACTTTGTACATCGCGATGCACGCAAAATTGTATTTTGTATATACTAGTTGACCCGGCAAACGTTGTTCTGCTATAAAAAATATTACGCAAATCATTCCTTGTATTCTATTCCCGATGTATTTCATTTACGAATCTGACATGTTTGTTCTCTTGAACGTTAAATGTAAAGTGAAAAAGAAATATATTTTATTTTTTATGAATGATTGTCCGTCATTATCAGTATTTCTTCGTTGTATATTGGACATCCACCAAGGCTTGCGGTCGGGTCGTTGGCTAAATCTTTAAGAAAATGCAGTGTGCATTTTCCATCCGCCATGCAAGGCTATAAAAGTTTTAGATCACCACACGACCATGAACCATGCCTGTGGTAACAATATCGAACAGTAACCCATATTTCGTCATAAGTATAACCCGAAAGCAAATTTAAGTTGTTGAAATTTGAATGAAAAGTTTTTTTCGATTTGTTTAACATATTGGGAATGCTTATAAGCTTAGTTAGCTTCATTATCATATGTTATACTGTCAGTCACCGGTGACTAACGTAGCCTGAGCGAAAACTCGGTGTCAGTCACCGGTGACTGTCAACGGCAGTCAACGTGTTAAATACTTTAAAAACATAGTCCTGACCCTAACTTATCTATTTTTATAAAAATCTCTTTGCATTTGAGCAAAACAATCTTATAACGATTATAAAATAATTATCAGAGACAATTTTCGTTCAAGATTTTTCCCTACCTGAAGAGAATGCAATTTTTCATTCATTGTGAATAATCGTATCGTCTCTTTCGTCTGCAATGATGTCAGGGCAAAAGTACTTATGAAATCATAAAAATGGTTGACGTGTACAAGTTATTGCTACCAAACAAAACACCAACAGAATGCAAAAGATACTGAAGTACTCGTCGGCCACTGAGCGATACTATACTCACGATATCACTGCGGTACGAACTATTTTGCGCACGTAACCAATGTGGTTACGCCGGACGGCAAAGTGCTAATAAATGACTCAAAAAATAGGTCTAACGTGTATCAGATGTGTATTGATATAAACTAAACATAAAAACTTTGTATGTAATAAAACTTTGGAAAAATGTCATACGGTGAGTCAAATATCTTTGATGTGATATCATTTTTCAAAAACCTGTGAAATATTGTTATATCCAAAAAGTCTGCAACAAAAATAAAATGTAAATTTACAGATATATCTGTAAATTTACAAACATATTTGTAAATCTGGCATCTCTGGTGGTCTGAGAATTTATTGCAAGAAATCGCTTGAAAACATGCATGAATTTGCTTGAAAATGAAGTGGATTGAGTCCGCACCACTTAGGTATTAGTAAGCTCAGAAAGTCTTTTGAAGAATAAAAAGTTTGCATGTATAATATATATACATAATATATATATATATATATATATATATATATATATATATATATATATATATATATATATATATATATATATATATATATATATATATATATATATATATATATATATATATATATATATATATATAAATGGATTTCTGTCTGTCTGTCTGTCTGATGTCTGATTCTTATGGACTCGGAAACTACTGAACCGATCGACATGAAAATTGGTATGTAGGGGTCGGGGAAGGTTTTCATGATAGTTTGAGACCTCTCCCCCCTCTCTAAAGGAGGGCACAAATTTCTGCATTACTCGAGAATGAATCAAGCAAATGAAACCAAATAAGACATATGGAGGTTTCAGGGTACAATAAATGTTTCTATGGTGGTTAGACCCTCCAGCCCCTCTCTGAGGGGTGGCTGCCATACAAATGAAACACAAATTTTCACATTACTCGAGAATTAATCAAGCAAATGAAACCAAATTAGGCATCTGGAGGTTTTAGGATGTTATAAATGATTCTATGATGGATAGATACTCCTCCTCCCTCTCTTAGGAGGGGCTGCCATGCAAATGAAACACAAATTTCTGCATTACCCAACAATAAATCAAATCACTCCATAATATTAGAGTGATTTGATTATTGCGCTGGCCACTCCATAATATTGATACGCTTTTCCTTGAACGACTACGAAACCAACATTGAGGTGTGTTTCGGATCTCCTTCTTGTTCGAAGGTATATCTGCGCCCCAGATATACGTTAGCCTTTGTGCAGACACTGGTAGTTTTCGCTTCAAAAACTCACCACCGACATGCTTGACTGTAGGCCGCAAACACTCATTTGTCAAACTTTTACCGGTTCGCCGCCATTTTTTTATGATACACTCTGACCCAAATAGCATTACTTTCGTCTCGTCTGAACAAATCACCGTATTCCGGTCATCACTGGTCCATGAAAAGTGGTCCTGGGCCAACTTCAATCTATTTTTGATATTTTTTTGTGGAAAACTATGGATTCTTAAGCGCTACTCTGCCCTTTTTTATAAAGACGATTTCGTACGGATTGTGATGTAAGTTGAACGGAAAACTCGCTTTCAATCTGTTCCGCAATTTTCGGAGCTAATATTCCCCGCTCAGTACATCTGCACAATCCTAGCGACCACATATTTGTAAAGCTGGACAATATCGGCAATATCATGGTAGCTTTTGCTAATTTTGTATTGTTCAATAATCAAATTTCGGATGCTGATCGGAATGTAAGCTTTTTTGGACATTTTCAGCAATTCCAAATGAAATCGTCCTAAAAATGCAGATTTTAATAACTTGTATTTTTGATTCGAATGAAAGTGTGTATTCCGTTTGGGTTGGAGGAAATATGAGTTTTTCACAGCAATTGGGAATTTTTTGACTCAAGCGTAACTTTTGAAAAGGGCGTATCGATTTTAGTACGAGAAATCTTTATAATTTATATCTCAAAAAATATGAGTCGTACCGAAATAGTGTCGTAGAAAGAGTTATAGAGTATTGATGATTGAATATGAAAAAAATGTACACTGAGAAAAAAAAATTAGTACTCTTTTTTTTATTTACAAAATAAAAATTCAATTTGCAATATCCTAAATACATATTTTTAAATTTTTAATTTTTTCATACAAAATAGAAGTTATGCAGAAAATTTGAAAAATGGGCCCAAGATGGTAAAACTATTTATGACAAACTTTGTGGAACATCGAATTTTTAGGAATTTTCGAAACTTCGAATTTTTGTATGTTAACAATCAGTTTTAGCCAAAAATTATGAATCCTGATGTGATTTAAAACAAAAAAGGTTATTATCAATCTCCTTCTAAATGTAGCCATTCTCGAAATATTTTTAAAAATATTTCTAATTCATTGTCTTTTTTATAGAAAATTAGTACTCTTTTTTTTATTTACAAAATAAAAATTCAATTTGCATTATCCTAAATACATATTTTTAATTTTTTTTTCATACAAAATAGAAGTCATGCAGAAAATTAAAAAAATGGGCCCAAGATGGTAAAACTATTTTTGACAAACTTTGTGGAAAATCGAATTTTTAGGAATTTTCGAAACTTCGAATTTTTGTATGTTAACAATCATTTTTAGCCAAAAATTATGAATCCTGATGTGATTTAAAACAAAAAAGGTTATTATCAATCTCCTTCTAAATGTAGCCATTCTCGAAATATTTTTTAAAATATTTCTAATTCATTGTCTTTTTTATAGAAAATTAGTACTCTTTTTTTTATTTACAAAATAAAAATTCAATTTGCATTATCCTAAATACATATTTTTAATTTTTTTTTCATACAAAATAGAAGTCATGCAGAAAATTAAAAAAATGGGCCCAAGATGGTAAAACTATTTTTGACAAACTTTGTGGAAAATCGAATTTTTAGGAATTTTCGAAACTTCGAATTTTTGTATGTTAACAATCATTTTTAGCCAAAAATTATGAATCCTGATGTGATTTAAAACAAAAAAGGTTATTATCAATCTCCTTCTAAATGTAGCCATTCTCGAAATATTTTTTAAAATATTTCTAATTCATTGTCTTTTTATAGTAAATAATCCCTTTTAATATGTTTGTCGTGTTATACGGTCATGTTCATGAAATTTTATGAATTTGCTTCTAATTTCCAACAACTTTTCCAAATACATCATCATGGTTCATTTTTTGACTCAAGCGTAACTCTTGAAAAGGGCGTATCGATTTGAGTAAGAGAAATCTTTGATAATTTATATCTCAAAAAATATGAGTCGAGCCGAAATAGTGTGTTAGAAAGAGTTATAGAGTATTGTTGGCTTAATTTGAAAAAAATATACACTGAGAAAAAATTAGTACTCTTTTTTCTATTCACAAAATAAAATTGTAATTTGCGATATCAAAAAATAAGTATTTTTTTATATTTTTTTTCAATTTTTTCATATAAAATAAAAGTCATCATGACGGTATAACACGACAAACATATTAAAATGGATTATTTACTATAAAAAAGACAATAAATTAGAAATATTTTTTTTAAATATTTCGAGAATGGCTACATTTAGAAGGAGATTGATAATAACCTTTTTTGTTTTAAATCACATCAGGATTCATAATTTTTGGCTAAAAATGATTGTTAACATACAAAAATTCGAAGTTTCGAAAATTCCTAAAAATTCGATGTTCCACAAAGTTTGTCAAAAATAGTTTTACCATCTTGGGCCCATTATTCAAATTTTCTGCATAACTTCTGTTTTGTATGAAAAAATTTAAAATTTAAAAATATGTATGTAGGATATTGCAAATTGAATTTTTATTTTGTAAATAAAAAAAAGAGTACAAGTAAATATAATAATAATAATATTTTTTTTTCTCAGTGTACATTTTTTTCATATTCAACCATCAATACTCTATAACTCTTTCTAAGACACTATTTCGGTACGACTCATAGTTTTTGAGATATAAATTATCAAAGATTTCTCTTACTCAAATCGATACGCAGTTTTCAAAAGTTACGCTTGAGTCAAAAAATTCCCAATTGCTGTGGAAAACTCATATTTCCTCTAACCCGAATGGAATACACACTTTCATTCAAATCAAAAATACTCATGTTTCGTCATTTGTCGTTTTCATTTGGAATTACTCTTTTGCAACAAATTACTTCCAATAGTAAGCGCGAACCTGTAATTTTTAGCAAGGGAACTTCAAGAGCGCTAAACGACAGCTAGACACAATGTTCATATTCGAGAAAGTTGCAGAATACACACTAAAACTCTGTAAAATACACTTAAATCGTAGTATCCGTTTGGGGGTGGATAACCTTCTTTTAGCGTGATACAGGGATGCCAGGTTTGAAGACATGTCTTCATTTTGAAGACATTTGAATTACAGTGAAGACATTTGATTTTGTGAAGATATTTTGAAGACATTATGAAATATGTGAAAACATTTCAGTATGATACCGAATGTTTGAGAGATATTATTTCCATAAAATGCTAACTATTGGCCGAAAATATCGTCAAAAGGAGTAAGGCTTTTGTCTCAGTGTCATTCGCTCGCTTTTTTTTTTATTAGTGTCACTTGTTTACTTCTCTCGCGTAACTTTTGAAAAGGCCCAATATAATATTTTCGTCAACTCAAGAAAAACGAAGTTGAAGACCTGAACATTATTCCGCGAATTGTCTTAAAAACTATCGATCTTTATCGCTCCTTTCAGCACTAGCAGTCAAGAATGACTCTGAAAAACCGATCGTAACTGTTGTTCCGTGATTTAAGATTAAAGTTGAAGCCTCGGTGCGAAAAATGTTGAATTGGACGTTTTGAATACCCGCGTTTGCACATTGGACATATTACGTTGCACGATAAGAATTTGAAACTAACTACTTGACAACTATCCAAACATCAGCATTCCGTTCTAAAGACTGATTATTATTGTTATCACTCGTTAAATTGTACTGCAATCGATAACAACACATGTAAGAAACAAAAACTCAAAACGACCGAAGTACGACTTCGTGTTGTTTTGACTGCTTTGTTACTTCGGACGTTTCGGGCGTCGGAGGACTGTGGCGTCCGAAGTAACAGCCGGGTGCTTAAAATCCGAATCTGTAAATTGGATATTTTTTTGTATCGACGATGAATAGATGAAGGAGATAGATACGTGAACGATTGTTTTTGCAATGCATTCAATGATTGAAAACTAACAGCGTGCATCCGTTAACTCGATTTGTTTACATTTGTTACATGGGACCTTTTCAAAAATTACGCGAGTTTTGTCCTTAGTAACCAACGGAGATTTTTGTCTCGGGGTCATTCAAACTTTCCCAAGCAGAAATCCACATGCATATAAAATTAATTCAACAACAAAACGACTTTTACTTCAAATTGGAGTCTATTCGGAGAGTCGCTTCACGACGTGACAGTCGATTTGCGCACATGTTTGAATTCTGAGAATCCGCGTAATTAAAAAAATGACAGGTGCAATGAACTCTTTTCATTTCTCTTTGTACTTTCGAGTCGCCCGACTCTTAGATTTGGGTGAGAATTTTCATATAACTTCGAAGGGAAAAATGTCACTTATACCTACTTGACTCTCAGAATAACCCCCATTGTGGAGAACTTCCAACGGTCTGAATACATATTGTCTCTAGAAGACATTAGTTCATTTGCGCTCGAGAATTCGAATGATTGCTACATTTTAATTTTAATTATTTTGGACCTATACTATCCAATAGTTTAACCTAGATCTTTCAAACGACCACTTCACAAATCGAAGGTATTCCGGTTACATACCGTTTCAATAATTAGTTTTATGGATATGGTTTGAGTTAAAACCAAAACTTCAAAGCTGAAATAAACAAATTGAGTTATCACAGTCCCGTTTTTGTGGACGAACTGAAGCTATATTCACTCAATCAACAGCTTATCAAGTCAATTATCATTTCTAAACTCATAAAATTTAATTCGCAGTTGCGCAATATATTCAAACTTGGTTCAAAAGTAAGGGGGGGGGGGGGGGTGTCGCCATGCAAATGAAACACAAATTTCTGCATAACACGAAGACTAATCAAGCAAATGGAGGCAAATTTGGCATGCGAATGTTTTATGGGACATGAAACGTTTCTATGGTGAATAGACACTCCTGAAGCATAATTCAAGAACTGATCAAACAAACGGATCCAAATGTGGCATGTAGAGGTTCTAGGAGGCAAGAAACATTTATAAAGTGGTTCAACACTCCACTCACCTTTCTAAGGGGGACTGCCATAGAAATGAAACACAAATTTCTGCATAACTCAAGAACTAATCAAGCAAAGGAACCAAATTTGGCATATGCAGGTTTTAAGGAGCAATCAATGTTTTATGTTGGTTTGAGACTCCTTTCCCCTCTCAAAAAGGGGGGGGGAGGAGAGTGCTAAACAACTCGAAAAACTTATCAAACAACTGGAATCAAACTTAGCATATAGAGGTTTTAGTGTGCAATAAATGTTTTTACGGTGGTTAGACTCTCCTCCCCTCCCCATCTTTCTGCATAACTCAAGAACTTATCGAGCAAACAGAACCAAATTTGGCATGTGGAGGTTTTAAGAGACAAGAAACGTTTCTTAAGTGGCTTGACACTCGCACCTCTCTCTACAGGGAGGGTCGTGGCATATAGAGGTTTTAGGGATCGATGAACATTTCTATGGTGGTTCGACACTCTTCCCCTCTCTCTAAGGGGAGGCTGCCATACAAACGAGACACAAATTTCTGCATAACTCGAGAACTAATAAAGCAAATGGAGCCAAATTTGGGATGTGAGGGTTTTTGGGTACGAGAAATGTTTCTATGACGGTATGACACCCCTCCCTTCTCTGGAATGTAGAGCGGGTTCCATAAAAATAATACACATATTCCAACCAAACATGATAATTGAAAATTTTCGGAAAACTCTGAAGGATTTTCATCGAAAAATTCAATTCGCATGTGTTCAACGATCACATATTGGCAATCGTTGTTAGTCCATTTGATGTTTGCGGTAACGAAGTTGATCTTTGCTCGAAAGTGGAAATGGATTTTAATGTGATAAAACGCACTCCTATATCTTCTTCTCTCTATATAAATAAAAATGGAATGGATGAGAGCAAAGCTCGAGATAGGAATTTTCCGATTTAGGGTTGTCTTTATTCTATCATATTTTCTGTATTAAACATTTATTCCATGTAACGGAAAAACATATTATTTGCAAGTGGATGAAAACTCTTACACGAGAATTGTGTCTGAAAATAATCTGATATTATAATGTCGAGTTTTGGTATAAATACTGAAATTTTAAAGTAAAAATAATTTTGAAGGGTAGATTAGAAGATCAATCAATGAACAGTTCTGCGATTGGACCCATGAACGTGAGCTTAGTAAAAAAAACGTGGATGGGATAACGAAAAATAAATTTTGGGCGGGACGAAGTTTGCCGGGTCAGCTAGTAAATAAATAAATAAATAGAAAAGTTCCACAAATCATATAAGATAGAAGAGTAGAAGAAAAATATAAATGTTAAAAATAGACAGAAATAAAAGAATCAGAGATTGTCAGTTAGAGAAACGCGTGGTTCAGATTCCCGTTCTACCGAACAGAAGTTTTGTTTTCCGTTCGGAAGTTCCAGTTGAGTTGCTTGTCCGCGGTTTGCGTAAGATTTTTTGTGAAGGTGCTGCCCAATCTGGTACAACCAGACAATTGATAGTTATCGTAGTATCGTAGTTCGTAGACGGTGGATTTGTACCCCAAGAAAAATTCAATCTGCGACGATACTTCAAAATTTAGCTGTGAATCTAGAATGGGTCTAGTGCACATTAGACCTCATTCAAAGATTGGATTTAGAGCTATTCTCATAGAAGTCTAGTGAATAAGGGCGGTCGAAATGACATTATCATGTCGAGAGATCGGGTTCGATTACCGTTCTGATCGGGCGATTTTCCGTCCAAGATATTTTTTCCGACTTGCACTGCGTATACGCGTATTCTGGAGCTTGCTACTCAGAATTCATTCAAGGCTTGTTATGTGGTATAACAAATCTCCACTAAGTACTACTAATAATAATGACGAAAGTAGTACCAACGTTGCGACAATGCGATGGAAGATCCCTTAAAAAATGTGACACGGAAATCGCTACCCGAAAATAGAAGATGGTCAGCGGCAATCGCTTTGAATAGTAAATGCATAATCAGTATTTTTTTTTAAGTAAGCTTCAAAGCTCGTAAAATAACAACGGAAGCTAAGTTCAAGCACTATTTCATTAAACAAATTTACAGTAAACGTTTAATACCAAGTTTCGACAAGGTAAAAATCAGACTTCAAATATTCTCGATTTTTTAAAAACCATTTCCATCTTACCCGCACTGCGCCAATTGATGAGCTTCTGGTTGCGCAGTTCATCCGTCATCGGTATGTAGATGACCTGCGTGGACTCTCGCGTGCCCTGGGGAATGGCGTCGATCCGGGCGAGACACTTGAGCATCAGTTTGCCCTTGATTTTACCCAGACGCGTCTCGTCGATGTGAAACCGGATCTCCAGCGTCCGGTAGCGCAAGATGAAACCATCATTCTCGACCGTGGTTTCCAGCTGTGGTTGCAGATAATCCGAAGGTACCTAAGAAAAGAAAAGAACACCTTCAGTTATAATCACACCTATGTTGGCAAAGGTTTGTACTCACAATTCGATCGTTGATGAACCAGTACAACCGTGCCGGTGGACTGGACATGTCCGAGGAACAGTTGGCCACCACGAAGTCTCCCAGAGCGTAGTTATGATGCAATCCGTTGATGATCGGATCGTACTGAGGAAGCACTGTGTAAGGGGCGAGATAAAATGTGAACAGGTAATTAATTTGTCATGGCTAAACAAACTATTTCCGACATTAGCTGATTGATGGCTCCAACTTGTTGAACATGCCAATTATCAGCGATGGTTTCTCAGCAGCAAAACCGTGAAAGCATTCGAACAGTTCCATTATTCAGATGGGCAGCAAATTCGGCAGCAAATTGATTACTGTTATTAATTATATCTGCCCTCGCACAAAAAGAAGCGAGAGACTAATGAAGCTCCAGTTCTGCGAGATCAATCAATGCTTCTGAAATGAGACCCAAAGGTAAAGCGCAAACCCAAACCCATCGCTCCTGTAGAGGGGCTTCTACAACTTCCCATTAAAGTGATGAGAGCAAAGTTTGTCTGCGATTCAGCTGAATCTAATTAATCTTTTCGGATCTTCCTAATGAGCTAGCCAATTTAGGTGGAAGGCAAGGAGCGAAGATCCGTGCTCAGCACCGTAAGGCACTGAGATGATGGTCCACACAACGACACCGGTAGCATGTAAATGTTCCGGGAAGCGGGAACCTTTAGAGCCAGTCTGTGGTCGAAAATGGTAGTTTTTGTTCAAGCGATTGGACAGATTCGCTCTCTTGGAGCTGGCAGGAGCAAGTTCAACCGGTTCCGATGTTTTAACAGGACGTTTTGTACGCTCAAAAATAACTTATGCATTAAAGAGAGTACAGAAATTCTATTTCCCCCTTTATTGTACTTTTAATTTAATGCAACATTTCATCAGCTGCCGAGCTTCATTTGCACGAGCAAAGTTTGAAACATTCCGCCAACTACACTCACCTTTACAGTTACTCTTCTGTCACCTCCGGGAAATTCTGCTCCCCCCCCCCCCACACACACACACATACCCCATCAGCCCATCATAATGAGCGTATTCCGTTGAAGCTAATTTGAAGCCATCAGCGATGGTGTTACGGAACCCGTTCGGCAGACAAGAACAAGCGAACGAGACTAAACTCCATCTCCGACAACTCGCACGCCCCACCAGCCTTCCAGTGTTCAACTTTTAAACAAGCTGGAGGGGATATTAGGTGTGAGGACGCATACCTCCACTCTCGATGGTACCGACTTTCGTCAGCTCGTAAAAGTCTGCTGCTGCTGCCGTGGCTTCAAATCGTCGGAAATATAGACAGCTTGCTCGTCGTCCACTAACTCAACTAACCCATAGCCCTCGTGAACGTCGTGAACGCCCACCATCCATGGAAGCGAGCAAATTGATGGCTAATTAATGTTGTTAATGTGCTTTTGTTGTAATTAAGAACATCCTCGCACACGTCGGCAGAGTTCCCGCATTTCCCGAGAAATGGTCCGTGTAAACGTTTCGTTCTGAGGTCCCGGAAAAATGTTAGTGGTTGCGAGTTATCTTGAGGGATGTTGTGTTTTGTTGCTAATTTATCTTTGTTTGACTTAGGACTACGTCTATCTTTAACACGTTGAGCCCCGACCGTATCAGGGGAGCGACAATGAACTTTCCGTATGGCCAACGTTGATGTCGAATCAGAAAATAAACAAATGTATGAAATATTTAGTATTAACATGAAAAACTCTTCTTTGCTGCGAGCGAATGTTGATTTTTTACGACTCAGGAAGTCGGAAATAGTAAATAATTTGGAACTTACGGACATGGGGTAAAACGGACATGTTAAGAAGAACTTCAATTATATATGCAGTTTAATATACTGGTTTTCGAAATAACTGGCAAAAAGTTTTATAAAAATTTGTTTTTCCATGCTTTTTACTGAAATTAAAACAAGCCAAAAAGTAAAACATTTTTAAACGGTTTTATTTAGCTTGCCCTGTAATCTGTTTGTATGTTTGTATGTTTGTAAGTTTGTAACATGTTTGTCTGTAACGCTTTACCACATTAATAGAAATTTGAAACCCTTTCTGTTGACCGATTGATCTGAAATTTGGAACACACCTTTATCTCTGTAGTCATTATAAAACTGCGTATTTCATGATCTTGAAAATCCAAGATGGCGGCCGCTACAAAATGGCGGATTGCATATTTTTTCAAAACCTTACCAATATGGGTATTTCCAAAACCCCGTTAATATGGGTATCAAATGAAATGGTTTCACTAGTAGAACACAGTTATTTATGAAAAATACAAACCCAAGATGGCTGCCACTACAAAATGGCATACTATATATTTTCTAAAAACCTCATTAATATGGGTATCAAATGGAAGGGCTTGACTAGTAGAATACGGTTATTTATGAAAAATTTAAATCCAAGATGGCTGCCACTACAAAATTGCGGACTACATATTTTCTCAAAACTTCATTATTATGAGTATCAAATGAAAGGGCTTGACTAGTAGAACATGGTTATTTATGAAAATGCAAATCCAAGATGGCTGCCACTACAAAATGGCGGATTACATATTATGTCAAAACCCCGTTAATATGGGTATCAAATGAAAGGGCTTCACTAGTAGAACACAGTTATTTATGAAAAATACAAACCCAAGATGGCTGCCACTACAAATTGGCGTACAAAATATTTTCTCAAAATCTCATTGATATGGGTATCAAATGAAAGGCCTTGACTAGTAGAATACCGAAGTTTTATGAAAAAATCCTAAATGGCGGACTGCATCTTTTCGCAAAACTTCATTAATATGGGTATCAAATGAAAGGGCGTGACTAGTAGATCACAGCAGATCATGAAAAATCAAAATCCAAGATGGCCGCAATCACAAAATAACAAATTACTTTATTAAACGGTTTTATTTAGCTTGCACTGTTTGTATGTCTGTAGGGTTGTCTTGAATTAATAGAAATTTGACCAATAGGAACTGACCGAATTTATAAAACACCTTTATCTCTGCTGTCATTTTTAAATTGCTTACCTTGAAAAATCCAATTTGGTCGCCGCTATAAAATAGCTGATTCCATATCATCTCAAAAAAAAGTTTGATTGAGATATGTGTATCAAACGAATGAACTTGACTTGGAAAACATACTATGTATTTCCTGTAATCCACTCAATATTGGTATCAAATAAAATTATTTGACTGATAGAATACAGTACAATGGTTTTATTGTAGAGAAATATTCTAATGAAACAGATAATGTACTAAAAACTAGAAAATAAAATTAGTTAAAAAAAACTTTTTAAGTTAAACGGTTTAATTGTAATTATACATAATAATTTACCAAGAGCTAGAAAATAATTAGGCAAGTAGCAGTTAGCAGTTATCACACCTCTCCTTCATTAGTCTAGAGCATTGATAAGACTAAAATAAAATCGTGGAGTACGTTGGATTTCCATTATCCACAATTAGCTACTTGCTCATATGACCCACGATTGTATTTTAGTCTTATCAATGCCCTAGACTAATGAAGTAGAGGTGTGATAACTGCTAACTGCTACTTGCCTAATTATTTTCGAGCTTTTAGTACATTAGTATGTTTAATCACAATTAAACCGTTTAACTTAAAAAGTTTTTTTTACTTATTTTATTATTTATCGCTCGCGAGAGGAATAATTTTGCTCGCTCTCAATGTTTGTGTGTCCAGTAACTGAAATAGATAAGAAGGAGAAAGCAATATATAAAAAAGTGTTGAATATTCTTCCCTTCACTTTCCATCATAATTATTAACTCTTTGTGGTCGTTTGTCTGCTCTCAGCCACCACAGCAAGAAACCATGCTAATATTATATTATAAACTAATACTCAATTAAGTATCAGTTTATGATATTCCCAAACGATGCTTGATGTCTAGTGAACCTGTTCACGAATCGAAAAGATGCTCCTATAAGTAAAAGATAACGGTACTCAGTATCAAACAAAGTAGTCACCCACATAAGCCAATGCACAGTGCGTTGAATGCATAGGATTGCGGGACAAAAATCATAACAGCAGAATTTAGGCATTGTAACACTTTGGAGTGATGGAAAAGATTGTTCATAAGCATCAGGACTGTTGTTTACATAAATGTTTCATGTTATTTGTATAATCGCATGAGTGTCTCAAACGACAAAATCGTTGTTCGTCTAAAGTGAAAAGTTCTGATCATTTCAGATACGTAGAAATCATTATTCGAGTAACTACTGGTTTAAATTATGTTGGAGTAGTTGTTTTTAAAGAGCAGAGTAATTGTTAGCATAAGTGTCTTAAGTCACCTGAATAATCTCATGTAAAAAAATCTTTGTTTGTTAGAAGTGAAAAGTGCTGATCTTTTCGGATACACATTGTTGGCAATAATTACACATTTATTGCATCATTGGCAAAACTGTCTCATATTCAACGGATAATAAAAATTAAATGATGTATTGATTATACTTCAATCCATAATGAATGAATCGGTTCAAGTACAAGTATTTTATGTCACGCTTTTAGCAGGGCTAATGCATTCATTTCTGGTTTGGAAAAACAAACTAATTCTCAATCAATTAAAAAAAGTTTTATAACACGTGTACACCTTGTTAGTGAATGCTTAACAACAATGAGAATTATATTCCGTGAAGGTGATTCAAATCACTCTCTTAATTATAAAATGATGTTTTATGCATAATCTTTCGGAAAAACATCAACAACTTATTCTTTGTTCCCAGTATTTCAAAAAACAACATCAAGTTCAATTGTCCCATGTTGTAATTCTAGGCATAACAGTCCCACCATGTATTTTTAAACCGTAATCAAGCGTAATTGATTCAAGTGAGTTTACTGCTTATAAAAACCCGATGTATTGCCAAACTGAAATGTTTAAAGGTTCTGGTAGACAAATATGCTAGAAAACTTTGATTGTATTTTTCTCAGTTGCTGATTTTGGAACATAGGACAACTATGCGTAGCACGGCAGTATAGTTCACAAAAAAATGTTTATTTTTCATATGCTTGCATGTATCACTGCTTTTTCAAGGAAAAATAATTCCGACCAGTACGACACCCATGTTTAAATTTAATACGACCGCAAAGGGTTAAATGGAGATCAAACTTAGTTCGTGTACGACATTTACATAATCTAGCAATATTTTATTTAATTTGAAGATGAATTGACAACAATAACATATGCCAAAGTCATATTATACAAGAACTGGTACAAATTCGGTACCCCGTGGGTTATTTGGTACCCACCCGGATCTAACCCGGTAATTTGGTACCCACCCGCAAAGTGTTCTAGTAATGTAGTAACAAACGTCAGATGCCAAAAACCCAAAATATCTGTGTTTAAAAAAAAACAAGTTTTTTTAAATTTTTTTATCCCATTTATTTATTTAAGGCTCATTAGCATTTTAGCTGTAACAGAGCCGGATTTTAATCGTGTACATGTCACATGGTTATCATATCTATAATTAGCACATTACACAGTTGCCGTTCGCCAGTATTCCTTCTATACGATTACATATGGTACATTCACACAGTAGCCATTTAGGCGTAAGAGTATTCTTTCTGTTCTTCCATTATCCAGTTGGACCACCGGACAGCGGAGACAGTTGATTGATCATTGTTAAGTTATTTATAGAACAGCAGCCCGATGTTTCTTGCAGAGCAGAGCAGTTGTATGGATGAATCGATCTTATTTCGTCCGTGGATCGATCTCCATCGCTGATGATTGTTGCGTGGACGTAGCTATTCTGTAACAACACAAAGATGGTCAATGAGGGTCCTGAGTTTTGAACTCACGATCGATCGCTTACTAAGCGAACGCGCAACCAATGTGGCTACGGAGACCCCCAAAAAAAACAAGTTTTGTTGTTATTTAAATCTCGAAAAATTTTCATGTGCGTCTTTTGAAAAATCATAAAAAACCGAATAGTGTGCCGATTTTAAATATTAAAGCTGATTTGGGTCAAGAAATTGATGGTCTTCAACGAATTCGAGTAAGTGTATCGAGATTTTAATCACAAATTTCATAGATTTCATTCCAAAGTGAAAATTCGGTATGCGGGTAATTTGGAACCCCAATGTAAACATAGTGTTGATGACACACTATGCTAAGTATTGCATGTCCATCCAGCAACTACGCTTGCGACTTTTGTAAAGGCTTTTGATTCGTTTTACTTTTTCAGTTAGAAATAAATCGAGATGAAATTTGTTCACTTTTTCTCGAAAAAATAGTTTTTTGTTCCTCTTTGTTCTGTAAAATTGCATGCTTTTTCGTCAAAGTTGAGTTAATTTACGTAAGATAGTGTACTTCACTTCTATTTTGTATGGAAATGTAAAAAAATACATTTTTCAGTGATTTCAGGACGATTCTTTTAATTTGAAAAAATAAAAAAAAAATTAGTGCTAAATTTATACCCAGGCATCTCGGGTACTCGCATTTGAGTTGTTTCACTTCTATGCTCAAAGCTCCGAGCCAAATCAAGATTTTTGAAATCGGTTTGCAGGAAAATGTTCGCAATAGATTCCTTCATAAGCTGACGTAATATGAAGAAATTCCGAGCATTGGCCGAGAGCTAAGTCCAAAAAAACAAAATTGGGTACCGAATTTGTACCAGTTCCTCTATAGCTTTCCCAAAAATCTGCAGTACAAACCATCAGCATTATAAATTGCTAAAAAGTATGGTATAAACCTTATGATGATATGGTTATAATTTTATTATTTTTCTTACACTTAGGTGCCTATTCTATCAAATTCCTTTTAAAAATCCTATTCAATTTGAACGAGGAAAGTGTCACCCATATCTGGGTGACGGGGCGACGAAAGTGTTAAATATCCTAGAATAGCATGTAGAAGGGGTTCCCATCAACAGAAATTTGAAATTCATAATGCAACTATACAAATCAACCACCCACCCCTTATACCCCCACTGTCCGTCTTACCCGCGGTTCCCCTACCAACACCTTGCGAGACCACCAACCCAAGCGAAAAATAATGATAAATCCGCAATAAACAGTGCGTTTTCCACAGCAAACCATAAGTTTATGCTCTGCTACCGTACGGTTCGGTCGCACATGAATCGTTATCCACGATTCCTATGCTGTTTTGTTTCAAATACCGAACACTTAAGCTTTGTTGGCTATTAAACAGCGTCTCATTACTCAAAATGGTACCTTTTCGCGAAATTAATGTGGTTTTTGAATACAATGGAGCCTTCTCTTTCATTTGTCCATCATAAAATTGATCCACAAATATTCAAAATTCATAGTGAAAAACTAAAAATATGATTGAATATATTTGTCTAAAATTCCGAACAGCAAAAATGCATTTTTTTAAAAAGAAATCATAACTTACGAGCTCCTAGACCGAAGATTCAGCAAATTAAAGCCAATTAAATATTCTTCTTTGGAAAAATAGTATACTTCTAAAAATTTGGTTTTTGAGCTTCGAAACTTGATTCAGATTCCGAACTTGCAAATGCAAACATTTTATCGCTGGTTTTGACCAGAGCTGCATTTTTTCATCAATGTCACGGAAAACTGACGAGCCACGTTAGTCACATCCTACTGACAAAAATGTTGGTCAAATGGTGACTGACGGAGTACGATGCAACACTAGTTAGATTTTGCACACGAGTACCGAAGGATTAGAAGAGCGAAGAGTGCGTGGATGTGTGGAAATGCGTATGTATATGTGTGAGTATCATCACTCCTTACAATCAAGGAGCTGGAATTGACAGGTGATTCGTTTTCGACAGTATGAGGATAAGGCATGGAAGATGCGAGAGGGGATGAAAAATGACAGCGACTATTTTTGTTTATAAACAAACCAGGTCCAATTTTTATGCTACATAGCGTTTTCTGCACACCAACAATTACCTACGCTGGACCGGTTTCAATCGAACTAGCTGTTGTGTCCCGCACGATCAGGTGAGTCTCCAGCTGAAGCAGCAGTCGTCGGGATACGACATGCCTGGATATCCAAACCGTACCGTTGCGCTCACTCAATCGTAATGGGTCGTCAACGACTAATGTGATCAAAGCGAATGGAACTAGGAGCAGTACGGTACAAGCCCGCCGGTAGTGGCTCTTTCATATACCCACTCCCACAATCGCTGAATTGCCAATCCCAGCAGCAACGGCAACAACCCTCACGTCTCGTAAAACAGCAATGAAGACAATAACTTGCAGCAGTCACCGAAACACAACAATGATGCCAACAGCGTAAACAAACAAACACATAGCGGTATGCATTCTTCATTGCATGCCATTTGTTATCCTCTTTCTCAGAAACGCTAGCCGTTCATTTGGCCGCTGTCAATTCGAACTCAAGTAATGGCTGAACAGCAATTCTGACATAACGTTCCACCTTATTATACCGCCTTGCTTACAATATTTGTACCTACAGACACATGAAAACGAAAGTTGCGAATCGTTCATTCTGAGAATTTTGAAAAATCGGCTAGAAAAAACGGCTGGACGTATCAAAATGAGACGTTCACAGATGTTTAGTTTCAGTTTTAGTTTACACTAGTCTAAAAATTTGCCTGCACACATTAGCACTTATTGCGATATTTGCAGAATTACAGTGGATTTTGTAAAGCACTATAAAAATCCAGTTTCTGTCACTTTTTTGAAATCGGTGCAAAAAATCTTAATATTTTTTTTCGTCAAAGTAATAAATTATCCTTATGCAGAATTATTTGGAGTTTTCAAAACTGCCTCTCGATTTGTTATTGAATTATTCACCATCAAAGGCGAAGGGGTAATTTTTCATTCAAACTGAAATATCTCTGTGTGGGTAGGTCCTACAGGAACGTTTTTGAAACCAATAGAAAGCTGGTTGATAAGGTTAATTGGATTTGCTGTTGCAAAAAATTGTGTTAAAATTATGTAAAATCGAATGCGTTACTCCGCTGGTGAGCGCCGCCTGATGAGCCAGATTTATGCGAGCCACTCATGGCAAGCGCCAGAGTGAACGTATTAAATAATCACGATGTAAACACTGGGGGTCGGTTTGGGAACACTTTTTTGGAGGTCGGTTGAGCACTTCATCCCAAATAACGGCATGCCATGTATTACAGATAACAGTTAAATTAAATTTATATAGCTCATATTTGAGGGGCTTAGAAGGAAAGGAGTGTAAGTGACTTGATCGATTCTCTCTTCATCAACTTTTTCTTTCGTTAATAACTCTACTGCAAAAACGCTCCAATTTGAGTTTACTATAGAAACCGATAGAAGAAGTTCTAATCTATCGTCCAAATTGTCAAATTGAGCTAGGAATGTATTTACAGGTAAGTTATGACCAAAAGAGAAAATCGATGAAGAGAAAATCAAGATTTTTTTAGGATTTGAAGTGCCGAAGTGCCTAGACGACGGTAGCTTTCTTGTGGAATGGAACATTCAGAACTATTGCTGCTCCAGAAATCACGAAAATCAAGAATTTCAGCATCCTACAGACCTATATGGAGGGAAGCTTTGCAGGGAATTACACTCGACAAAGTAATTGTCGAAAACGCAGTTCGAGTAACGCATGTGTTGAAAAAATTGACAGTTTTCGGATGGCGATAAAAATAGCTACAAAAAATCATTCCATGGGACAAATTTCCCATAAAACATAATTGTATTGACCACTGTACAAAATTTGTCGACGCCCTATTGGACAGCCTTCTGACAGTAGCTTCCTTTATTAGTTCCTCCTCCGTTTTCGCCACGAAATTATCAGATTAGACCCTCCCCTTCAGGTTTCCACAAGTGGTCCCAACTTCTTGGATGGCACTCACGTTCCCAGTGGAACTTTCGTCTTCTCAAAGTAGGTATTACTAGCGTCATTTTTATTAGTAGTACCTAGTTGAGATTTCTATGCCGGATATAACGCCTTGAATGTATTCTGTAGTGGCAAGATCTAGATTACGCGCGATCTCAGTGCAAGTCGGAAGAAATTTCTTTGACGAAAAATCTCCCGGCCAGAACGGGAATCGAACCCGAACCCCCGGCATGATAATGTGGGACGCTAACCACTCGGGTCCCATCACCAGGTGTTAAAGTGAGGGCATGAAAAATTGATAAAATTTGTTCATATTTTTTTTAAGCAAGCGCCACCAGAGAGAAAAGTCAATGGTGGTCGCTATTCATACAGTAATAGAGAAAAAAAAGATGCCGCTCGCAGGAGGAATCAATGTTACCAGTGATGCCGATAGACATGAAAACTGCTTTAATAGTGTTATCTGGAATGTCATCATCTAGAACAAAATGAAGAACTCGGGATTCTGAGGGATTGTTTCCGGAACCGAATCCTGGTACGCGATATAGACAAGAGCAGAACATGAGGAATGTCTCCGCGGGAATTCCATAATGTTCCATTATGGGGTCCAACGCATCTTTCTCCGCCCAGATAGTTTCTGAGCCGAGTTCCTGAAGTGAGATAAGAGTAGACTGGCTACCCGATAATTGAAATGATGAGATCGAATATAGTCAAAGGCTGACCTATACTGATCGATGGTTTATTCGCAACTGACCTGCCGAACATGGTTTGCCCTATTTATATGATATTAATATCTATAGTACTATTGGTTTGGATCGCGTCTAGAATATTCGCTATAATACAATTGCTGTTTGTATAGCGAATCCGTTTCCATCCGTTCCTCTCGTGTGACCATTACCTTTGTTGTTGTTTACATAGAATTGATTTGTTGGGGTTTTGTCTGTCATATTCAGAGCTGGTAAGTATTATGTTGTATATTGTGTTCTATTAATCATCGTTCCTTTATAGGTTTTTGGTTACCAGGTTTCAGTGGATGATGGAAAAGTTAAGTAACAATGGTTAGTCATTTATGTGAGATATTAATTGTCATTTTTTTCAGGTACCGTATTTTATGTAGAGTTGTTGTAGTGTTTTGTTTAGTTTTGTTTAAGTGTAAATAAAAATTAATTAAGTGTGTCGTTAAATAAATTGCTGTGTTTTTTTTCCTAAAGTTGCCCAGGCCGTAACAGCAACGCTTCATAACGAAGTATGAAATGAAGAAACAGTTCTACAGTTAGAGTTTTCGAAGTGACAATTTTTTGTATTGCATGAAACTAACTTTTTTTTTGTGTTCATGGATGATTCGTTGAAGAATAGTTTTTTGAACGAGTGATAGATCGTTGTGTTGTGATAAATGCAGCAGAATTCTAACAAAAATTTTCATCCGACGAAGTATTTGAATAATGGTATGAAATACAAATTTGTATACTATTTCGAAAGCTCCAATTTGATGTAGTAGAACTGAAATTTGTTAACTAAAGATCAGATGATAATGAATTGTTGACATGCATCGTACGAATGTTAGTATTATACAGAAATGATATCGGTTTGTAAACTGAAATACCATCTGTGAGCCAAATCGAAAATTCTATGAGTGATATGGCAAACGATCTCATCCTAAATTCATGATAAATTATCCCGACTCAATAAAGATTCGCATTTGAAGCAAAACCAAATCCACCCCACAAACCAGCAAAAGAGGTTTCCAGGATAACACCATCCTCCCATAACGGTGGACGGGAAGACATCCGAGAGTAAACCATAAAAACCAGAAACCATCCAGCAGAAGGAACACTCCCAGGGGACAGTCGTTTGAAGGCATCCGTTTTTCTTTTTTCAATCTTGCGGACAGTTTCTGGTCGACATTCTTTAATTAAACCAAATAGCAATCGCATACAGTGTGGTGCTCCCAATGGCAACCCGCCACCATTCAGTTTTTGGAGCGGGTGACCTCAACTGCTGCCAATCGACGAGCGGAAAATAATGTGGATCACTCCCCTCCCACGTTCTATTTGTTCGATCCGATGCCAGGGCGGAAGAACGGCACAAATGCAAACCGCCAAATTTTAATCTGCAAATTATTCAGATTCCAAGATGAACCAAAGAATCGATTCAAATCAATTCATTGAACACATTTCTCCCATTCCTCCTCCCATTGCCCCACCGAGGGATGAGAGACGAAATCGCTCCCATCGCCGTCTAATAATAGGATTGGAAAGACTTGATTATTATTATCACATCACCATGACTGGTCAGAGATTTCTTCGGCCCGACCCGGGGGACCAAGGGCACGAAAGAGGCTCCCCATGGAAGCCGGAAGATTTTTCGCATTTTCATAGTTGTCCTTTCATTGTCAGCGGAAAATGTTTTCTCGTCCCAGTTGAAATGAGAAGAAACCCCCATCCTTCCCCTTAAGATGCCTCAATCGTGGGCCTTGGAGTGGGACGGTTTGTCGAGGATTGGAAAAGAAGCTTAATGTTGTGGAAAATTTATTGTTTCTTTCTGTGGCCCTCCCTTATCCGCTCTCCCACTTTGTGTGGTGATTTTTTTCTTCCGGAACGGAAAAGCAGCCGACAATCGGGGCCTCTGTATGTGCATGAGTATGTGAGTCTCTGTGATCGGAGAAAAAGTTCCACCGTGGCGGAAGAATGCCCCACAACAGTGAATGATGAAATTGTGTCTGTTCATTTAACCTGCGCCGGGTGATCAATCACTGCCATTAATGGAAGCAGTTGCTATGGTATTAATGCTTTGATTGTCTGTGCTCCAAGCCGTGGGGGGTTTGGGTTACAAATTAGTCCGGCTAACGCAGGACAACGGGAGTGAAAGTTGTAGTTCCCTCGGAAACATTGGAATAACTCTCAGATGCGTGTAACAGAATTTACGACCCCAGGGGAATGAACATGGGAATTCTTCGCATGGACACATGTCGTTTGCTTTTATATGATACAACGGCGCTGTAAGTCACTCGATGGTGTAATTCGTAAGTATATGGTCATCTCCTGCAAGCGCTGGACTGATACCGAACAGCAATTAATTTTGTTTACCGTCCTTAATTTATTTTGGCGGCGGATAACGAAAACGCTTCTGCAGTGTACCGATTCGAATGCCCCTCCAGAACCATCCACTCGATATTGATATTGACACAGCTCTCCCACTACTACTCACCCGCAACGCTCATGTTGCCAACGCCGTGGGCCAGCTTGAATTCCGGCGCATCGCCGGAAATCTCGCATCGATACGATCCGCTCGACTTGATGTTGAGCTTCTGCAGTTGAATGCTACACATGAATTGGTTGCAGAAATGCGCTGGCGATTTCCGCGCCACCGTGACGCCATCCGCCGGGAATGTCATCACGTTCTGTTCCATCATCGGCGAGTACCTGTCGGTAAGAGAGGCAGCAGCAGCAATTATCGAAAAATTCAATCAGTGTCAAAACATGTGTCCATCGGGGTTTAGTGCGGGTAGTGGTGGTCCTACCTGAAGAACTCTCGCTCGTCTTTGTACCATTTAACCGAGTTGAGCTTGTGGGTGCCCATATCGTAGCTGCAGGACAGCGTTGGCGTATCGCGGACGTCCACCACCTCCGGCACGACGATTTCCGTCAACTGCAGCGCTCGGATCTGCTTGAAATCTGCGGAGAGACAACGACAAAAAGGAAACCGTGTTATGAATGCAAATGGAAAACACACATATCTGTCAGGATATTGGGATGAGATGATGTGCCAATCAATATTGATGAGACTTGCTCGACCGATAAACCCCAAGGGTTGAACACGTGTGTCGACATCAGATCCGTCCGTATGATTGCGATAGGAAGTATTCAAGCACCGATTTTCGGAAAGTTTTTCCGGTGATGTTCATTCGCCCATAGTCGATTGCTGTTCGACTTGTCGATAGCGAATATGACTCTCCGGCAGAAGAACTATTAGATCAGAAGAAAAAAACATCCGTGCACTTTAATAAACGGTTAAGGTGAAGACAAATGTGTACTTGAAATTATCTGAAGTATCGGTAACATCTCCAAAACCTTTTGACGTAGGATTACGTCTTTCGGGAACATATTGGGGTACAAATTGAAAATCGAGAATCGAGCGCATCGTGAAAATTGTCCAATTTCAAACGAAATTGTCGAAATTGACGACACATGCGGCGGGTCCCTAACACAGACATCAAAACCAAGTTGCCTGGGAAAAATCGGCATTGCAAATACATGAAAGTAGGGGGAACTTTTGTTCCTACCGAAATGCGTTCCCTAACAGAGACATCAAAACCAAGCTGCCTGGGGGAAATCGATATTGCAAATATATGAAAGTCGGGGGCATTTTTATGTTGCAAGTAAGATGAGTGATACGGTTAATTCTAGCAAATAAAATCTAAATTTAGAACTTTAATGTTGGTTGCTTCGTGAAATTTCATATCAATAACTGATCGTGTATTGTGTAAAATTTAGCACAAGTGGTAGCTGTGTTAAAAATGACTTGATATATGAAACGATTTATTTCAATTTTCATAAATAAAAACCAAAGTGTGTTCCCGCTCGAGAACGGGTCGTTTGGTTTAAGGTGTCTGATTTGTTGTGTACATTTTCACCCAAGGAAAGTTTATACGGCGAGAAAAATTGGGAAGAAATATTAGAAAAAGGAATTGCTTTACATATAGTATTAGGTGTTGTTAGTCCAATTAAAATTCGCATTGGGTTGAATAAACACTCAAAGTAAAAATTATAAAAGCAAATTACCTTTTCCAATTCAAATATGTTTTCTCTATATTAAAGTAACATGTTTTTACTGATTAGAAAAATTGATAATTGTTTTCGGTATCGGTAATTATCTTATATTACATTGGTGAGTTTTGAAAGTTAACAATAATAGTTATTTTCACAGCGAACGAATTCTGACGATTTGCATACCAATCGAATTGGAAATTCTCTAAGATTTAATTGATATGCTATACATTACAATTTTCTAATCCTTAAACGTTTTAAATTAATGAAAACTGGAAGGATTCCCATTGTCCCATACATTTGTTCTGCCGATTTGTGTGCTTCCCGTACCTGTACCGTCATTAACGAGCAACTAATACATTCGTTACTGCCCGTTTCCAACTTATTTGGTATTAATAAGCCATCCACGATTTGAACCTACACCACTTCTCGTTTGGTGGTCATCGGAGCAACATCGTTGCCTGCGAACATCGATCGAGAATGGATTCTTTCCCTATAGGGAAAGACAAGGAAAGGAGGAGTATGGAGTAGAGTTTCTTTCTACTGATGGAATGGAATGAAACAGTTACGATCGAGGAGTAAGTAAGTGTAACACAAAGAGCGGACATCACTCATACCTAATGTTGATTTCACTCACATAGACACACACAGCTCGATGCAAGAAAGGAAGATATTGCGAAATGGCAATGCAATTTCATCCGCATTCACTACACACCCTCGAAGATGAGGGAGACCTCCGTATCAAAATGCGCTTCGATAAAAAAGGTGTCAGCAGCATACGAAATTTTTTTGTGCTAATGCGGATATGGAAGAGTATCCAGAATTTTGAAATACGGACATACACTGCATTTATTTAAATACAACGTATCTTTCATAGAAGTATGCTTTCATATCGCAGTCAGAAAACCTTACACTTTTTCCACCCGAAACTTTGAAATAAACCCCTATATTGAAAGATTAGACGCAGTCCCATGTCAAAACAAGGGGATTGAATAATATAATTCCGTGGTTCTACGTCGATAATGTAGTCGTGTCCTAGATACAACCCCAATGAGGTATATATAGAGGTGGAGCAGTAGGCGAAGTCTACCTGTATTGGCAAGCAAAATATCGTGTCGTAATTATTTGCATTCAATTTGGAATGTATATGGAAGAAACAAAACAATGTTGAAGGAACTCACGGTTGCATGATAATTTGAGCCAAAATTCTCATGAAATCATTCAACTTGTTGTTTTTTAACAGATGACAATTATATCGTGACTTATTTCGATTATTCATGTGGTAGAAAGGTCCAGAGAGCAGTCGTATGCTTAGTTCTCGAAAGCAGTAACATTTTCGGCGAAATTTTGATTAATTGGCGATTATTATATCACAATATACACATCGATACTGAGAGCCTTCGAAACATCAACTTCATAACGGTAAAATAATGAAACTTCGTTTGTTTCTATGAACGTGGGGGAGTGAAAATGGCACATGTAAATATCACTTTTATCCGTCTTCTTCGATGTGATTTCACAAATATTCACTCCACGCTATCACATTAGCCTCATATTCATTGGGAGCTCTACAAAAATGTACGTTTTTAATTGATGAATTACTTCCTGAAAATAGCATTTTTACATGGATGCGGTGGGCAATCAAAGATAAACACAACGACTGACGTCACTATTTGCGAAATAGTTATGGCAGCGCATGCTATGTCGCTCGAAACTCGACCATCTTCATTACCTTTTTTCCAGGACATTGATACAACCCCTACATAACACAGGAGGCTTCTCGTCTAGGATCACAGACGGCGGTTTTCATCATATCTCATTCCATTTCGGTATCTCTTATCTAATACGCACCATCCAGCGACTGTTTACCAGCCTTCTGTCATCATCACTCAGCAAACACTGGTAGAGTAAACAAACAATACCCAACAACCGAACAAAGCGGCCCTTTTCAGGAGGCCACCAAATCATTATCCAAGAGTTTAACGATGTAATTCTTCAAACATATCCAAAATCAACAGATGGCTGTTATTTATGAAAAATGCAAATCCAAGATGGCAGCCACTACAACATGACGGACTACATATTTTCTCAAAACCTTATTAATATGGGTATCAAATGAAAGGGCTTGACTAGTAGAATACGGTTATTTAGGAAAATGTAAATCCAAGATGGCTGCTTCTACAATATGGCGGCCTACATATTTTCTCAAAACCCTATTATTATGGGTATCAAATGGAAGGGCTTGACTAGTAAAATAAGGTTATTTATGAAAAACCCCATTAATATGGGTATCAAATGAAAGTGCTTGACTAGTAGAACACAGTTATTTATGAAAATGTAAATCCAAGATGGCTGCCACTACCAAATGGCGAGCTACATATTTTCTCAAATCCCGATCAATATAGGTATCAAATAAAAGGGCTTGAATAGTAGATCACAGCAGATTATGAAAAATCAAAATCCAAGATGGCCGCAATCACAAAATAGCAAATTACTTTAAAAAACGGTTTTATTTAGCTTGAACTGTTTGTATGTATGTTTGTATGTCTGTAGGGTTGTCCCAAATTAATGGAAATTTGACCAATAGGAACTGACCGAATTTATAAAATACCTTTATCTCTGCTGTCATTTCAAAACTACATATCTTGAAAAATCCAATTTACCGCCGCTTAAAATAGCTGATTACATATCATCTCAAAAAAAAGGATGATTGAGATATGTGTATCAAACGAATGAATTTGACTTGGAGAAGACACTATGTATTTTCTGCAATCCACTCAATATCGGTATCAAATGAAATTATTTGACTGATAGAATACAGTACAATGGTTTTATCGTAGAGAAATATTCTAATGATACAGATAATGTACTAAAAACTAGAAAATAAAATAAGTATTTTTTTTTTAACTTAAACGGTTTAATTGTGATTAAACATAATAATGTACAGAAAGCTAGAAAATAATTATGCAAGTAGCAGTTAGCAGTTATCATACCTCTCCTTCTTTAGTCTAGGGCATTGATAAGACTAAAATAAAATCGTGGGGCACGTTGGATTTCCATTATCCACAATTAGCGAATTCATCATATGTCCCACGATTTTATTTTAGTCTTATCAATGCCCTAGACTAATGAAGGAGAGGTGTGATAACTGCTAACTGCTACTTGCCTAATTATTTTCTAGCTTTCAGTACATTATTATGTGTAATCACAATTAAACCGATTAACTTAAAATTGCCATCTTCAGTTAACCATCTTCAGTTTGGGCTGAGCGTTGGAAACATTAGTAATTACTTTACTAATTTTTGAAAAGTTGTATTCTACAGTTCGGCTGAAAAGTTCATAAGGTCTAGATGGTGCCTCTTGCAAAAATCTACTCGACTATCACAAAGCACCATCTTTCAATGGATACGTGTCAAAATTTGACAGCAAGGAATATTTTTTCTCTCCTCGGTGTCCGTAGAACGAGCATGATCTGATTCGCAGTGGTCTTTCAACTGCCACTACAAAAAAAAAATCAATTTTAAAAATATCCGTTTAGCAAATGCGTCGATTTCATTCCGTTTGGCCTAGGTTTCGCAAATGGAAATTCGATCCATCATGTCTTTTGGTGTTAATTGCTGTGTCACCCAGCATCGAGCTTCTTTGTGAATTTAGCTTTACGCAAATGATTCGAAACTGTTTTATGGTCGATCAGTATTACCAGCAGTGTTGCCACACGTACAGATTTATCTGGAAAGGTACAGATTTTTCCGTTATTTTTAGTACATATTCTGTACGGCACAGAATACAGGTTTTCGTCAAAAAGTACAGATTGGTACAGATTTTTCCAACTTGTGAAATATCTTACATTTGAACAAAGCTACATTAGGGTACATGACGGCTTTCACGCCGCAGTATCGCATGGTGCTGCTGATCATAAAAGCATTAACAATGCAATGATTGATCAGCTAATGCTAATGAATTAGTTTTTTCTCTTCAACGAATATTTTCGATGGTACAGATTTTTGAAAAAAAAAAGTACAAATGAGAAAGATTTTTAACCCCTCCGGTACAGATTAAAATGTGGCAACACTGATCATTAGTTACAGTATATCGGTGCATTTTCACCTTCTTCGTAGAAAAACTATAAAATGTACCGAACTTTCTTTTTTGACTCCCATTGTTAACACACTGTAACACATTGTACAGTGTACAGACAAGTTTAAAGTGGTATCTCTCATATGCAAACGAATCATAATAAACTCCACCCAATATTCACGAATTTAGCCCCTGGATGTGCATTATTCAACACATAACGAATCGAATAAAAACTTATTTGCCCAGATCCTTCCGAGAACATACTGACCGCCTTCTAATCTAATCTGTCGATTCGTTCTTGTGTGCATTATGATAAAACCGTTGGAGGTAACTGAGATTTTGATTCGATATTGTTATTTTTCACAATATTCTCCGTAACCATGCGTCTGTAGTTTCACGTGAACCCTATTTAAAGATTATCATAATTATGTGACTGTTCCAAGATACGAGAATTTCACGTTATGGTTATGGTTTCTCAGCCGTCTCACACTGATTTTGGAGTCCTAGAATCTTAGAACTCATTTACCAAGTGCGATTTATTAGCTGAGCTGACCATCAAACTGATAGCGAAAAAAAGAAACGAAGAATCCCAATTGCTCAATCGTTGTTCTCCGTTTCCATACAGCCATTTCATGCCAAGCCGATATAGTGGTTCTCAGATTTTCGTCAAAAGTGGTAATTTTGTACTTTATCGCAAAATATAATATTAGTATTTAGTATTTTTTTTATTAGGGTCTTCTTCTTCTTCTTGAATGGCCTTAACGATCCTAGAGGAACTTCGCCGTCTCAACGTAGTATTATTACTTGCGTCATTTTTGTTAGTACTTAGTTGAGATTTATATGCATCGAATGCATTCTGAGTGGCAAGCTCTAGTATACGTGAGACCACAGTGCAAGTCGGAGGGCTTTTCTTTGACGAAAAATCCCCCCGACCAGAACGGGAATCGAACCCGAAACACCAGCATGTTAGGTGTGACGCTAACCGCCAAGGAAGCACATTAGGATGCTTTATTAGGGTTCCCATCTCCATTTTAGGGTGGTCCGATAAATCGATTTGTTACAACTTTTTTTCCAAAAATTACATTTTTCAAAAATTCATAGTTTTTGAACCACTGAACCAGTTCAGATGATCGACATATCAAATTGAAGCCAATGAGCTAGGGTTTAATCAAAAATATTGATTTTATTTTCGCAATTATAGATTGTCGTCGTTTTTTTTATTGGTTTCATGGCTTTGGATCATTTTTTCTTGGAAGCTGAGGACTATTTACATAACATATCTTGATATCAAAGATGCTTTTTTTCGTTTTCGCTCTATGATTTTTCAAAGTTAATGAATGGTTCGAAAAAACAAAATTTCCCCTTTTATCCAAAAATGACTTTTTGTCATTTGTACACAACTGATTTTCTGGAATCTAGATCTAAGTTAGCTGAACAACTTCTCTCCTCCGTAAGTTTCGAGAAAAACTTCCAACATTGACTAAAGTCTGACGGCCTTTCATGTCCGCTCAATGATGGGAATTTTAATGAGGGACTTACGTTATGACGATTCTTTTTTAGTATCATGTTACACACGTCATGTGTTTTACCCACGATGATTCCATTCTGAAGTTACACATCGAACCAGCTATGGATGAGGGTAAAAAAGTCCATTCTCCTTATACGAGTATGTTTACACACCATCAGAAAAATCCTACCCGTGTAACAATCCGGTAAGATAGAAAAACATTCCCTTGAAAAATTTGCTACCACAGGCACAGGATCTCTTCATCCACGCAATCGCTCATCAAGCGCCATAAAAAAGTTCCCTCCAAACAGGCGAATAAATCATATTAATCTACTGCGGGATAATCGCCACTCAAGACAATTCCCTCGCGCGCCTCCCAAGTCAATTCGATGTAATCTGGTTCCACACGGGAGATTTATTCCTGGGGCATGATTGATTGCAGATTAAATGTTGGACTCCCGCGCGAATGTGAGCGCGAATTTTACGTCGAAGTGGTGGTCGTTTAAGCGCTCTGATGTGGCGCGATTATGCCCACATCATCATGGTTTGTTTAATGGGAGGTGATTTAGAGTAATCCTGCCCATCTTCGGCAGAGCATCTATATGGGATGTATAGATATGACATTGCCAAGTATCAGTTGAAAGTCGAAAAAACTCCCATAGTAAACGAAAAAATGCCCCACCCAGAGCGAGAATCAAATCCGAATCTTCCATCACCGTACAGTACTCGTTCGCTAACTGGCCTGGATGAGCTACCCAGTTATCGAATCCCACTTGCTAACTGGGCTGACATGTTGATCGTCAAATAAAAGTGAGAAGAACTTCAATAAATTGTGTAATGGGCAGGTTTAAGAACGCCCAGTTAGCGGTCTATAAATATACAGCAATGATACTGCTAGCCAGTGTTGTCCCAATAATCTGTTTTCATACAGATTCTGTACGGTACAGATTTAGTCATAGAGTACAGATAGGTGAGGATTTTTCTAATACAAGATTTCAAACACTGTTTTTGGTTAGTGCAATGGTTTGAAATCGCTAGAGAAGCACCTCTTAACATGAATGTATATAACGTATATGTGAGAAAAGATTTACATCATCATTCGTGTGTTAACCGTCGTCGCGTTAAGAAGTGTCTTTCGGTACCTAGTAAAGTGTTAAAAATACTGTCTAAGTGGTGAAAATACCGCCTTTCTCAAGGCATTTTGCCCTTTTTACAGCTCAGTGTGCTTTTAATATGAAAACTTCGTCGGATGCCAACCAGAGTTCAGTGGAACACAAATCTAAAAGGAAGAAACGTGGTCATTCAGCTGATGGCATGGAAAATCAGCTTCTTAACAGGGACACGTTCTCATCACTGTCGGACTGTATGCAAACAGAGCCAGATGGCCCAGCAGAAGTTCAACCGAAAAAATCAACTGATAAGAAGGAAACAACCTCCACTGGTTGTTAAAAATGTGGAAATAAAAACCCTCGTTGAATCAATTCCAAAATGTGGTGTGAATCCGATGTTTAAAATCACTCGGTTCGGAACAAAAATTATTTGCAACTCAGCTGAGGAATTCAACAAAGTGGAAAAATATATACAGAAATGCGAGTATCAAAACTACACGCACGATAAACCTGGAGAAAGACCCTATCGAGTTGTTCTTCGTGGTCTTCCATTGGTCGACCCTAAGGAGCTTCAATCACTGTTACAAAGCGAATGCAAACTTGAATGCAATGCCGTTCACATCATCAAACGCAAACTCAAGTCTGTGAATCAAGATGATATCTTGTTCAATTCCCAAAAGGGTACACAACCCTTAAGAAGCTGTTCGAGGTCAAATATGTTGCGAATTTCGTTATCCGTTGGCAGGCCTATCGTAATAAGCGTGCTGACGTAACTCAGTGTATGAATTGCCTGTACCACGGTCATGGCACTCGGAACTGCCACCTGAAGGGCAGGTGTAACAATTGTGGAGCTGCTCATGCTACGGAAATCTGTCCAACGAAAACTGAACCAGCCAAAAGATGTGCAAATTGTGCAGGGTCACATCCAGCAACAGATCGTAGTTGTCCTAAACGCGTCGACTATATACGTATCCGGCAACAAACAATACATTCAAATCGAACAAGTAGAACATCAACCAAAAGACCACCTGTGCCAGAATTCAATGAAAAAGAGTTTCCTCCTATCCCAAACTCTGTGGAACCAATACGACCTTCAAATTCAGTGAGCTCTCAGATTCCAAGCAACGCCGGAAGCTACTCTCGTTGTCTTGATCCTCGCATCAGAGCTAGAATGCAAGAACAAGCAGCAAATCCCAGCCCGGCTAGATTGTTCCAATGAAAGTGATGGCGGTGTGGCAATCTTAATCAAGCGTGGCATCAAGTTCGAAATAATTACTCATCCAAAGACAAAAATCATCGAGGCAGTAGGCGTGAAAATCCATAGTTTTCGTGGTCACATTACGTTTTTTGCTGTTTATACACCAAGACAGTGCGTGGATAGAAACGGTTCGTCAAATATCTTTGTAAAGGACTTGGAGAAACTTACAAATAATAGATCAAGGTTCGTGATTGCAGAAGATCTTAACGCTCGTCATAGCTTATGGCGGAATCAAATTTGTAATAAAAATGGCAAACTATTAGCTGATCATCTCTGTTCTGGAACCTGTTCCATTCACTTCTCGGATGAACCAACATTTTTATCACCATCGGGATCAACATCCACGATAGATTTGTTTCTGTCAGATTTGCCATTATCGAAACCGATTACACACTACGGGTTAGGTTCCGATCACTATCCGGTGGAATGTTCTCCAATTCAGTTCCAGCTATGAAGCGAAGAGATTATCATGGAGTTGATTGGGCGGCCTTCAACCGATTAGTTGATACTCATCTTCCCGATGATCCGATACTATCAAGTACTGAAGCGATCGAAAATAACTTGGGTATTTTTGTACATGCAATTCACGTTGCAGAGGACACTTGCGTTCAATGGGTTCCTGTTAGAGAGACATACATCGCAATCGATTCATATACAAAACGTCTAATACAGCAGAGAAACGCCGTACGAAGGCAGTTTCAAACGAACGGATTGCCTAATCGAGAAGCAAGAAACCCGCTTTCTCAGTCATCTCATTGCTGATCGGATGGGATATATCAGAAACCAGAAGTTTGCTAGTGAGATAGAGCGTCTAGGAATACATTCAAACCCTATTCGGAAATTAACGAAAATCCTAAAACGGAAACCGAAATCTTTACCTCCACTAAAGGATGATTTAGGTGGAATACTGGTATCACCGTCGGAGAAGGCGAATGCTATCGCGAAAAAATTAGTTGAGGCCCATAACCTAGGAGGAAACATCGTAAGCTCAAACGAAGCAGCAGTTGAACAATCAATTGTACAACTAAACATGCGAAATGAAAACCCAGTTGCTGTCATCAATCAAATAACAGAACCTACAACTTTTTGGCCGCTATCTTCATTAGGTGTTTCCAATTGGAATATTTTCTTACCAGATGGAAAACAGGTAAAGTCATTCCGATACACAAACCAGGGAAAGATCCTACACTGCCAGCGAGTTACAGGCCAATTACCCTTCTGTCTGCGGTGAGCAAAATTTTTGAACGTATAATCCTCCATCGGCTGATGATACATATCGATCAACAACAAATAATTATTCCGGAGCAGTTTGGATTTCGCGAACGTCATTCCACAGTGCACCAATTGATTCGTGTGGGAAAAATCATTAAGAGGAATAAGGCTTTATCAAACAACTGTGCTATGGTGCTACTAGACGTGGAGAAGTCCTTCGATAATGTTTGGCACAATGGCCTAATCCATAAACTAGTAGGAGAAAATTTCCCATTGTACCTAGTAAAAATGGTGCGTAGTTATTTGAAGACGAGAAAATTTCATGTGCATATTACTGGTTCCTGCTCTGAACTATGTGATATTTCTGCGGGTGTACCTCAAGGCAGTCTTTTGGGCCCCATTCTATACGTGGTATACACCTCCGACGTTCCCCAACTACCAGCTGGCTGCAGTCTTGCATTATACGCAGATGACAGCGCCATCATTGCGAATGGCACAATACCAGTACATTATAGATCAAGACTTCAACGAGGAGTAACGAGTTATGTGGAATACCTTCATAGTTGGAAGATTACAGTTAATGAGGGAAAAAGTTAAGCTATCCTGTTTAAGCATCGCCCTTCGCCGAAGTTATCCCCTCCACCAAACTGCTACATCAGTGTAAACGGCCATTAAACAGTGTCTCATTACCCAAAATGGTACTCGATCGCGAAATTAATTTGAATTTTGGATACAATGGAGCTTTCTTTTTCATTTGACTACAATAAAATTGATTTACAAATACATATTCATGGTGAAAAACTAAAAATATATTCAATCACTTTTGTCTCAAATTCCGAACACCTTTTTCGCCACTGACTCATATTCCGAACACTTTTGTCTCAAATTCCGAACAACAAAAATGCTATTTTAAAAAAAAAGAAGCAAAACTTTTAAACTACTGAACCGATTTATATGATCAATGTATCTAATTAAAGTCAGTTAGCTAGTATTTTTTGGAAAAATGTTATGCTCGAAAAAAAATTGATTTTGCTTTTGTAAGTATTGATTGTATTTGTTTCTTACAGTTTACTTGGTTTCGGGACCGAGGGCGCAATATCGGTATCGATACCTGTAAATTATGTTAGAATGAAGTCTATAACCCAAAGTATGTCAGAATTTTGGATATTAAATTATTTATAACATTAAAGTTCAGTAAATTCACATTTAAAAGTGGAGTGTTCGCTATTTGAACCGTGCGTAGAAACTTGATTCATATTCCAAACACTAATTTTAATGAAAATCTTTGCATAAAATAAAAAAAGAAGAAAATCTTTGCAAATAAAACATGAAAACAACAAACAAAATAGTTGAAACAACTACAAAATCTGAAAAATGGTTTTTACGGAATTTAATCACATTTACATAATTTTATCATTGGTTTTGACTGTCGCTTTTTTGCGAATTTCTAATATTATAAATTATAGGCTGTATCGATACCTGTAAATGATGTCAAAATGAAGCCATACCTCAAAGAATATCTGTGTTTTTTCATTATTCAATTATTTATAATATAAAAGTTTAGTAAATTTACATTTAAAAATGAAGTGTTCGGAATTTGAGACTTTTCGGAATATAAGACAAAACGGTATTCAAGTGACTCCTCGCAATATGAATTCGTTTCCCTCTCACATGTATCAGGTATGCATGTATCTATGTGTGAGGTCAACGTGGTTTGACATATACTGCTCACCTACTAGATTTTTTATATCGGTATGAAAACTACTCACATATATAAAATAGCGTGAAGTGTTGTGTTTAGAAACACTGACAAATTTGTGAATTTTGTTGATATAAACTCGTTTTGTATGATTTTTTTTTCTCACAAAATTGAACTCGGAGATAAAGTGAACTAAAATTTTGGTTAGAATTCCTCCCAAACTGCACGCCACTTTGCACGCTATTTACTAATACAAACGCGAGGACCTTTAATCAGAAAACAAGTTTACGTTTCACTATATATGGACGTAAAAACAAGATTGTGTACACGGGTAAAAAGATTCGTGTCAGGGGGAAGTAGAAGCGTGGATTGAAGTCAGTTGAATGAAGAGGTAGATTTGTATTCACTAGTCACGTCAATTAGAATAATCATTGACTAAAATAGTTCATCAGTCATCCTCGCTCTCAACGCTCATCAATTCAGTTTCTAGTCAATTAAAATCATGCTTACGGCGAATGCCTAAGTAGTCCTAATTAAAGCTACTAAGAAGAGAGTCGATTTTCATTTTTCATCTTCGAAGATTTCGAGCCCCGATTACAGGTGCATATCATTAATCGTTATTGGACCGTTTAAAACCCAAGCTGCAAGAATAACGCTCACAACTGGTCAACAAAAGCGTCCTTACACACCTTTCTGGAGAAAGTCGAGAGCATCGAACGGAAGCCTATTTCCGGGCGCACGATGAGGGTGTGTGACCCTAAAGTACATCACTAGTTGAAGAGGACGACCATGAGCGAGGTTGCCCCATCGTCCTGCACCTTGAGCCGAGAGATCAGTCAAAATGCGCTTCTTTATCTGCGGATGTCGACGCCGGCCGTATCTGAAAGGCAAGCAATAACTCAGAGGTGCTGGTGAACATCGTTTTTTCAACGAAGCGCATCGTCATAGTCATAATGACAAGACCTTCTTGGCGCTGAACGGTAACGACTGACTGAGGACCGGGTGCTTTACGACCCCGTCAAGGAGGTAGAAGATTACGTCAAATGTATCTCCCATACCAAGTTTCCGAAGAAGATCTTTTCGTGGTTTACGAGAAGGAAATGTTCAAGCAGGTGTTCCTTCGTTCGAGGCATGCAGTTAACGAGGAGATTCAAAGCACGAAGTTCCAGCTGGAAGTTTCCGCCTTCATCAAGAAGTATCACGCGAAGGAGGGTGTGATCTTTTAGTCCGACCTGTCCACGGTCGTTTATGCCAAGAGATCGTTGAAGGAGCTGCCCCGGCTGCAAATAGAAGTTGCACCGAAGACCGTCAAGCGTCCTACAGCCGCAACCGATAGAAACATTTTGGAAAAAGGCCTATTGAACGTATGATACAATGAAAATCTGTTTTGGATTATCTCCAAAAGTATTTGGATGTTGTGGATCTTGTACTTTAATTTTAAGCGCTCGTAAGCGAACGACTTCAAATTTTGCTACGCCAGGAAAAGACACATTTTCTATAACATGAACTTTATATTTTCTCCGAATGGTGCTCAACTACACGAATGAGTTTGAATGTTTGTCCACTTTGCTCTTATATGGCTGACAATCGTTGCTAGCTAATCGATCTACATCGTTTTTTGAGAAGAAAGGCCTAGAGAATAGCTTCCAATATCCTACAATGCCCACAATGAACAATTGTTGTGCATGTGTCATGTGTTCAATCGTTGTTATTATTCCATTTATCCCATTCTGCTAATGAAAGTAAGATTCGTGAGGTGCTTCGTTGGTTTAGTTTAGGTTACCATTTAGTGGAATATGTTACATTATTGTTAGATGCAAGAGTACATTTCATCATTGGGATTGTAAAAATCTGTTGATACTAAAACATGAGGATGATTTATGCCCATTTTAGAAACAAGTTTGAACAAGCAAAACTTCAATAAGATTGTCCCCTGTTCAAGAAAACAAACAAACAAATGAATTTTCAATCAAGCCTACTATGATCGACATTGTCAAATGCTATTCCAACATTTTCCAACTTATGGCATTAGCTGGAAAATAATATATTTGTTTATTTGTTTATTACGTATATCAACAGACACTTTAACAGACCCTCCCCTCTTCTCCCCTTAGAGAGAGGGGAGGAATGTCTATACACTATAGAAACATTTCGTGCCCCCTAAAATTTTCACATGCCAAATTTGGCTCAATTTGCTTGATTAGTTTTCGAGTTATGCAGAAATTTGTTTTTCATTTGTATGACAGCCCACCCTAAGAGTGGGGGGAGGAATGTCGAACCACCATAGAAATTTTTGTTGTATCCTGAAACCTCCACATGCCAAATTTGGTTTCGTTTGCTTGATTAGTTCTCGAGTAATGCAGAAATTTGTGTTTCTGTATCTGTATGGGAGATTCCCCTTAGAGAGGGGGGTGAAGTGTCTAACCACCGTGATAACATTTATTGCGCCCTGAAACCTCCATATACCTAATTTAATAGCGTTTGCTTGATTAATTCTCGAGTAATGCAGAAATTTTGTGTTTCATTTGTATGGCAGCCCTTCCTAAGAAAGGGGGGAGGAGTATCTAACTACCATAGAATCATTTATTGTACTCAAAAACTTCACCGAGCCAAATTTCTTTTCATTTGCTTGATTAATTCTCGAGTAATGTAGAAGTTTGTGTTTCATTTGTATGGCAGAACCACTACCCCCCCCCCCCTTGAGAGGGTGAGGGGTTTCAAAATATCATGAAAACCTTCCCCGATACCAAAAACCCCTACATATCAATTTTTATGTCGATCGGTTCAGTAGTTTCCGAGTCTATAAGAATCAGACAGATAGACAGACAGACAGAAAAGCCATTTTATATGTGTAGAAGATGAGGATGTGAAAAGATGTGCGGTACTAATTTACAAGAGGTGCGAGTGCTACCGATAGTGTTAGAGCTTCATCAGCTTTAGAGTAAGTCAGGGTGAGTTGTTGGACATTTAATTTTGACCACCCCTTTATCTCGAAAAGTACGGGTCAAGTTGGATTTTTATAGTGTCATCTCCTTTCATTGTTCAACCGTATGTACCTAACGCAAAAAAAAACTTTGGGAAAATTCGACAGGTGAAGGGAAACGGTAGCATTAACAAAGAAAGCACTTTGATTGTAAAAAATGTAAGTAAAAGATCGTGGTTTTAAGTTTTTTTTCTGTTGATTAAATAAAATTTTCTTTCGTTGTGCAGTTAAGTTCTGTTCGCCTACAGAAGAGGAACCATTTGATGCAGTGAAACTGTAAGTTTGATAACAATAAATGAAATAAATTTGCATTGCATTTGATTTTTGCATGTTGTGTGGGGTGATCATACAGGTTTGAGACTTTTCTTTGACCTAATTACAAAAGCTGAACTGGTTCCAAATTACAAAAACGCGGAATTACAAAAAAAAAGAATGAAAATACAACGTTGGAAAAAAGAGGACCTTGAAAGAGCAACGCAGGTTATCAAGGATGAATTTTCTTTCACCAAGCATCGAAGGTGTTTGAAAATGCTTGAACAACAGTGAAAAGATTCATGCAGAATTCGATACGGTCTCAATTCAATTTTTATGGTCTGGCCCCTGAACAAGAAACCTGGTATCGAGTCCAGAACACTGTTACTGACTGTAGTATTATCCCGAATGACTTTACATAAACATAATTATGTTTTTTTCGATGAAGAACACACTGGACCAAATCACCCCATCAGGTTTTAATGTCCAAAAATCACCTTTTTTATTACACGTTTAGTAGTTCGAAGCTTGATATAGTGATTAAACATAAGGGGCTGTCCACATACCACGTGGTCAGAAAAAGCACGACTTTAGACTCCCTCTTCCCCTCCGTGGACAAGCGTGGACATTTTCATACCCCTACCCCCCTCTATCCACGTGGACATTTTTCTCTTTCTAATTAAAATAACTAAGGAAATAACTGAATTGCGCCTAAATTCAATTTAAGTTTACTTTATTTCAAGTTTTACTAGCTGTACCCTTTACTGTGGCTCATTGTTGTTTTACAGTAGAGAAATGAGTAGCATAGCAAAGCACATGTTTCATTTAATTTTAAAATACTTGTGAGTAAACAATTTTTTTTTGTTTTTCCATTGACGATCTAACGTACAAATATACACCGGTGAAAGTGATGATGGTTTTAAATTTTGGTTTGTAGTTCTTTCCATAAATCACAATGTTATAATCATAAATGTTTATTTGATTGCGATGAGTTTAGAAGAAATTTAATGCTGCGCAATTTTATATATAATATGTTATTTTCTTACCTCTTTCGGTAGTGAAAATTTTATAAATGTTGACAATGGTTGAATCAGTAAAGGAAATTCGAGAGCACAATCAAAAACAAGTTGAAAAATGCATGGTTCCTGCATGTGAGAACTACCTTGGAAAGTCCGGGAGTAAAATATACGTGATTTGTTTTTGAGTTTTAGGTTACCTAATCATCATTTTATTAGTTCAAAAACAAAATCCAGATGTCTCACCGATCGTTTACGTTTTGCGTTAGATCGCCAATTATCAGCGACGATATACAGGCTATCTAGTTTGCCAACACGGAAACTCGTAATGTACAGTTGGCCAGGTGAGGAACAGTCCGCATCTGAATATAAACTACACAACTTCAAAGATTGATCTTGAGCTTTACTAATTGTGATTGCAAACTCCAATCGAATAAAAATAAATGGATTTAAAATTATTTTCAAATACAATTTTATTTCAGGATTTTTTCAACAATTGTAATAAATAACTTACGTAAACTGTGAATAACCCATCTATTTCCTATGATCCTATGACTTTTATAGTTACGGTTTATATATAGACGTTCATAACCAAAAACTATGAAAATTAAACAATTCCATAATGGTTGAGTTTTCCTGATATTACGCATATGGTTTATTCATCAAATATAGTTTTCTATAGATTTTTTTCTAACTCGAGAACAGTTAGTTTTAGAATGTATCTGTATAGTTTTTCATGCAAAATTACGTGTAAAACCATTTTTTTGTATTACTTTTCTCGAAAAGTAACAATTTTCAAAGTATTGGAATTTTTCAATTTCTAGGATTTAATATTTACATTTGCGAAAGATGATCCATGCACCACAAGTCGTCATAATTTCCTATAATCCTCTTATTTCTCCACGCTAATAATCTTTTGTTTACACCGAGTACCGTTATCTTTTATCCATAGAAACAGCATAGAAACATTCATTCACACATTAAAATTCGTACAAAAGTAGTGTAAATTATTGCATGCGGTTGGATAAAGTATTGAGTATGATTCCTCGCTGTGGTGGCTGAGAGCAGACATACGACCGCAAAAGATTAAGGAATTGCAGAACGGTCGATAAGGATTTGAAAAATAATCAAATATATTTTGATACGCTTTCAATACCCTCTAAAAATTTTCCGAACAATGGCGGAAAAGGTTTCGTATTGCGCTACAGACTAAAGGTGAATCAGAAATTCAGAGTGAATATGAATCGGTATATGCTGTGTGCAACGATCTGCACTTAACACAAAAAAAATAAAGGACCAGAATGCAACATCGTAAAGTTTGAGGGACGCTGTAACTGTCATAAAACGATTCATTTGTCAAAGCAATAACTGGGTCTTGTATAGAACATTTCAAAACTGTCCATCGATTTGCTGCGCGATCGTTATGTCATTAAATATTGATAATCCAAAATGAAAGGATGAGTTTTCATTAGATCGAGAATATCTCTGTGAAAAATATTCTACTGGAATTTCACTTCAATCGAATGAAAGCGAATCAATCGCGTTGGATTATTACTGGCGAAGATGTTAGTGGATTTCCAGATGGAATAAGTACACTTCTGAAACAAAGCTGTGAACTTAAATTAACATTATTATATCTATGTATTCTAGGTGATATCAATACATTAGCAGACCCGAAAGCAATTTGAATTGTTGAAATTTGAATGAGAATGTTTATTCGATGTTGTTTAAATACTTAGTAGACATAGCCTTGACCCAAACTCACCTATTTTTCTATAAATCTCCTTGCATTTCAGCCAAAATATTATCCAGAATATAAAATAATTATCAGAGACTATTTTCGTCTGAGATTTTCCCTACCTGTAAAGAATGTGTTACTCTGTTACACAGAACCCACAATAGAGCCATAGTTCATTTAAAAATTTTGCTTTTAAAGCGTATTTATTTCACTCGAAAATTCATAACAATTTACGCTTCACATGACATTCGTTCTCTTTGAAAAAATCTACGGGTCGATTATTTGAATATAATTTATACCAAAATACTAAAATCGCGATTAAAAATAGGAAATGGAGGTAAACCTTTGAGGTTATATGTACTTTTATGCTAAATTTATAAAAAAAAGGAATAAAAATTATTTTGATTTTTTTTTGCATAGGACCACCCTAATCGGTATAAAACATATGGTAATCGGCACCCTAGCGGTATCATATATAGTTTACGTCCTATTCTCATGCCTACCAAGTTTTCAGTGCATAACTTCATGAAAATCGGTCGAGCCGTTTCGGAGGAGTTCGACCACGAACATCGTGACACGAGAATTTTATATATATATAGATGATGCAATCTAGACTTCGACGAAAAACAGAGGTAACCAGTATGATAACACACATGAACATATACCACAAGTAGAAGTCTCAGTATTCAATTCTGTGAAAACAACAAAAATTACCCGTGCCAAATTTTTAGTAGATACTAGCTAACCCGGCAAACTTCGTCCCGTCATTTACTTGATTAATTCTCGAGTAATGCAAAAATTTGTGTTTTATTTGTATGGCAGCCACCCCTTAGAGAGGGGGGAGGGGTCTCAAAATATCACGAAAACCTTCCCCGGCCCCAAAAACCCCTACATACCAATTTTCATGTCGATCGGTTCAGTAGTTTCCGAGTCTATAAGAATCAGACAGACAGACAGACATCACTCCATTTTTATATATTTATAGATTCTATCTACAGAAAGTGTAAGTGCTGACCAATATAGAATTAATAGGCAATTCAATATACTGTTTTAATTTTTATAAAATGAATGAGTACATTGTGTTTCCAAGCTACAAGCAACATAGCTACTTACGATGCAGAGTAAAGATGAAGAAAAGTATTACTCTCCGCTGATACATTTTGGACGCGCACCTTAACAGCTACTTAAACAACTTTATATCACACACTAATTGCAAAATGCTGTCAGCTATGAATCCAATGATATCCTCAATCCACACACCGTTGGTTGCAAATTCACGTTCCTCCACCCTCTCTTTTCCTGCTAATGCCAAACCAAACAACACCCCACTCTTGACATTGCTTTTTCCACCCAGCCTGCCATTAGCTGATGCGACCTTGGCTCATGAATGTAAACAAGCTCTATTTTCTGCCAGCTGCCCACATCACTCCTGCTGGCACGTAACTTTCCACTTGCGATTCCGCGCCCACACACCGAAACACACACATACACACACACGTGCCAGGACACTCTGCCCCAGAACACAAGCAGCCGCTCAGCTAGCTACCGTTAGAGAATGACAGCCGAGAAGCTTTCCCGAATTAACATCGCACCTGTGCCAGCAAATTTACGGTCCAACCAAGTGGTCGCGCTATTGCGGCCAGGAATTATGATATCTGGTGTAAGTTATTCGCCAACTTTTCTGTGGTTTTTTTCTTTTTGTTTGCTTCCCTTCTTTCTTAGAGAATCTTTATGCGATAACAATTTTCACCCGCCGCGTTTGCAATGAACCAACGAACCAACGAACGAACGAATGAACCAACGATCGACCGTGAGAAAAAAAAACAAACTTCACTCTGGGGCAGCTTAATCCCTTTATTATGATTATGGCTGGTAATTTCTATCGTTTCCGTTCGCGGATGTAGAAGCTCGACGGAGATTTTTTCCTCTTCACCAAGGCGCTATCATTGCCCACGTACGACGGCAGCTGCTTTTTTCCACCCGATGTTTCTCCCCCTTTTTTACTGATATAAAAAAGCTATCTTCCCATGAAATCGTTCCCACGTTTCACTTCCGCACACAGAAACCGCATCCTTCCATCCTGGCCAACGACGCCTCTCGGCAAGCTACATGAATGGTGGATGGTTTTTCAATACGCTAACGATAATTAATCTGCCGCGAAATCGGTCCGGGGTGTGGTGGCCACTGCCACCGGTGATTGTTAACAGGCTTTTCCACGCTGTATTCACACTTGCCCCCGCAACATATACACACCCAACCCAGAAGGGATGCACAAAAACACGCGCGGATGAGAGACCGGATCAACGTCGCGCGGACACGGTCCGCAATTGAATTCTGCCTTTTCACCTTCGGAGCGAATAACCGGAACACACCCGTGTGTTACCCAAGCGCTCGCACAAAGCACATCACAATCCGCCGCAGTTATTCGAACGCCGGAGCTACTAAACCGTCGTGGATGGGCTGAGATGGCGAAGCAAAAAAGAAGCACACATTCCTCCACAGATAGGACCCCGTTTTCAAAATCTCGATTAGCGCAGCGATTTTTTCTTCCAACCTGACCTCGTTCAAGTCGTAGTATTAACTGAAAGGCGAGCATCCGAACAAGGACTCGGATGGCTCCACCGAAAGGCTCCACTCCGAATGGATCGTCTCCATCTGATGCCCAGCTTCGCTCACGCGGTCCACGCTTTCCGACAGGGATGCTGCTGCTCCTGCTGCGATTACGCTCTTTCTCTCGCTCTCTCTGAAATGAATCGAGATGACAATGATTTGCTGATTGATCATTGGATGATGGCTGCTGGTGGTGAACCGTCAGCACCGGAACCACCAGCCGCGTGATGACTGTCAGATGTAACATCATCAGCTGGGAGCGGTTCTCTCCGAGAGACAGCAAGCATGTAGAGGCCAGAGCGAGGCCACACTCATCTCACGACTCACCGCAGCATCACGTGCAGCCTTCGTCGTCAACATCGTTCATAAACATCGCCCGAAGCGATAATGTTATAATACATGAATGTAAATGCGAATAATATAATTTTGATGGGACGACAATTGATGATAACTGTCGACGTGAGTCAAGTGAGTGATGCAATGTTATGTTAGTGAGTGAGGTTAGCTGGATGTATCGCAATTAAAACAAAATAATCTTTTTGAGATGGTTGTTACACAGTATTTCATAGTTCCAGCATAGGGCGCTTTCCATTCATCTTACGAGTTTGCATCTGATAGAAGTTCGATTGCCACGATTATTCCGGTCGATACAGGAATCTTGTACAGTTTAACTATAGTATACGAAATTCCTATAACACTTTGATCGCCCGTCACCCAGATCTGGGTGATGGGCAGAGTTGCCACATTTAAATCTGTAAAATTTTCTGAAAAAATCTGTATCGGGAAGTTAGAGGAAAAAAATGAAAATAAAAGTTTATTTTCACTTTGAACTTATTTTTCTTGTTTATGGGTTGTTCAAGTCGTGTCAATACAACAAAATAAATCATAGGAAAGTTTTTCGCCTCTAAATTGTACGATGTTTTTACATGGTTTTGTTGTACTTTGCCTTAAAATTTTCCTTCAACTTCATCTTTGACGCTCCTCCTTGAGCCGATACATGGTTCCTCGCTCTCAAAATAAAGTTCATAATTGTGTGAACCAACCGATTTTCGCACTTTGTTTTGTTGGCACTGTAAAGCAAAAATATTCGCTCAACACTTGCCGTTGAATGTCATCAAATGTCTTTTTTTTCAGTTCATTTATTTGTAAGGCATAAGCTTTGGGGAGCCGCAAAAAATATCTTACAAACGACATTAGCAAAATCATTAAGGTTTGGTATCTTGACGAAATCTTGAGGGTTTCTCAAGGCTGCAACTATGTTTCGCCAGTTCAATATAGAAGTCACGACAAATCAATTTAAAAATCAACTTCCTAGCTGCATCCAATCCTTTTTCAGCTTCTTCTGCATCGATATCAACGCAAACATCCTCAGGCTTCTTCAGAAAGTCTTCAAAATCTTTCACATCAAGGTCAACATCAACGAATCGTTGCACGTAGCCCTCCAAGCATAACTAATCCAACATGATCAATAATAACAGTCTTCTCTCATTATAAAGCTCGCAAAATTGAGAACTTTTTGATTGAAAGGAGTGATTGACATTATTGATGAGCGGGAGTCAATATGGGATTGGCAAATTGATTATGGTCATACATAGGGAAACCCGGGGCAAGAGTGCCACCTTAAGCTAATACGCGTTTTTGAATGCTCTTTTGTTAAATTTTTTTCCATTTTTTTTTGCTGGTTTGTCCATTTATATTCCTATTTAGGTGTAGATATGCATCAAATTATTTGAGTTACTGAAAGGTGTTCTAATTTTTTATATAACACCCGTTAGTAAACATAACTTTTGAACAAAAATAATTTAAAATTTAAAAAATTTTCTTTCTCCAAGAAAATTGCGTAAAAAAAAATTCTCGTAAAATTTTCTTTCTCCAAGAAAATTGCTCTTTGGGCTCCCTAGAAACAGTAGGCGTGTTTGGTTTTGCTAGTTTGAATTTAGTCAAAGCCAGTGTTGCTAATGGTCACCATCGTATGACTGTTCATGGAGACGTATATGCTGTGTCATTAATGAACATCATAAAATGAACAGTCAAACCTAAGACAAGACCAGACAACTGGCTTCTTACTCTTCTTCGTCGTCCAAAAACGAAGCCATGACATGAAGATGCCAGAGCTGCCAAATATTATAAAATATCGGATTTTTCAAATTTCTATTTTAATGAATCGTAACATTTGGTTGGTGCGAATTCAATGATTATTGCATATTTTCAAATAGACAATCTCAAAAATATGCTTTAAAAGGATAAAATAAGTCTTTTAAATACCCATATCTATAATATAATCGTTTCCAAAACAAATTTGGGATTTTTTTTTAGCAAATAAATCTAATCTGACAACCGTTACAGCGTTATGCAGATTCTCATTGTCTGAACCAAAACATTCTATCTTATTATATGAGCAGGAATACAACCAAAACAACGTTAGGAAGCCATTTTATTCATACAAAACGTAATTCAAAAATAAAAATGAAGTGTAAAGCCTTAAATTGTGAGCGAAGGACGGATACTCATCCTGAGTATAAATTTTATCGGTTCCCTCAAGACAAAAATATTCGGAAAGAATGGATTCGATTTTGCGTGAACAGTGAATTAGAAGTTCCATTCTTTGAAATCAAATCAAGCACAAGAATATGTAGCGTAAGTATTAAAAACTAATTCTAAAACATATCCTAATACTAGTATATATACAGGCTCATTTTGTCGATGGGAAATACAATGAAAATGGAGTTACGAAAATTCCGACCTTAGCTGCATCCGCGAATGAGGAATGGGAAGAGATACAAAGTATTGAGAACAATTATGATTTGGTTGACGTATATGAAGGAGATAAACAACTACAGGAAGAAATATTTCGTTTGAAACATCAAATTTCCAAGCTGAAAAGGTAGTGTGTCAAAAAATATGTTATTTTCTAATATTTTATATTGATGTAACCGTTAATAGAATTGTAAAACAATGGAAGAAAAAATGCGGATATCTGACCTCGAGAATTCGTGGAAAACAACCCTTGAAGAAGCTTTTCAGAGAAGATCAAATTAAGCTATTAACAGGAGAGGTTAAAAAAGTGAAACGTTGGTCCAATGAAACGATTACGGAAAATTTACAAATTCGGTTTGCATGTCAAGGTGGATACGACAAGCTTATTCAAAAAGGCTTCCCGTTCCCATCCACGAGGACTCTACTACGCCAAATTGAAGGAGTTCGTTTCAGTCCTGGTATGTAATTATAATCATATGTCTCATCGCATGTTAATATATGAAATGATATTTTGTAGGTATTCTTGAAGATATATTCGAGCTGCTACAACATAAAGTCTCCACAATGACGGTTGAAGAAAAGGACTGCGGATTGGTTCTAGACGAAATGAGCATAGACGAGGCAAATGAGTTTTGCCAAAATACGAAGCAGTTTGTTGGAACAACAACGCTTCCTATGTCCCAAACTTTAGCCTGTAAAGCTTTGGTATTCATGCTAGTTGGAATCGCAGCGCGCTGGAAACAGGTGGTTGCTTTCGAGTACACCGGCAACTCTATACAAAAAGAGTTTTTGAAGAATGCTGTATTGTCTGCAGTTTCAAGAGCAGAGCGAATCAGTTTGCGTGTCCATTTTATAACAACAGATTCCGGGTCCGAAAACCAGCGCATGTGGAAGGATTTGGGGATCGATATTCGTCGCAAAAATGAGACATTAAATGCTGCGATACCTCATCCAAACGCTGAGAACAGAATGCTAGAGATCATACCCGATCCCGTACACGTATTTAAAAATACAGTACATGGCTGGTTGAACAATGTCTACCTGAAAGTTCCGGATTGGTATGTTCGTGAAAAAAAGCTAACATCCAATATTGTTCATCGAGACCATTTAACCACAATCGTGAACTCCGAAATAAACAACACGTTGCGGCTTTGTCACAGACTAACGGCCTCGGATGTGTGCTTTGACAACAGAACATCTTCAATAGATAAAATGAAAGTATGCAACGCAACAAAATATTGCAACAGGACGGTGGCTGCAGCATTGAAGTTTCATGCGGAAATACGAGAATTACCGGAGCTTCTTACTACCGCATGCTTCATAGAAGACTTTGCTCGATGGTTCGAGCTTATCAATAATAGGGCAGAAGAAAAAGTATTTTGTTTGAATGATCCTATGAAATATGACGAGGATATCGCTCATCTGAAGACCATGGTGCGGTTAATGTATGATCTCCAAGTAGGACACGGACATTGGAAACCATGGCAAACAAGTGTAATCGTTTGCACGAATGCAATTGTGAGGTTGACAGATCGGCTTTTGCATGAAGGACACCCACAAATATTTACATCGCGGTTCGTCCAAGATTGTCTGGAGAGTCTTTTCTCATTGATTCGAGCAAAGCAACGACGCCCAACTCCATTGCAATTCAGCAATAACTTGAAAATTGTGACTCTTTCGCAATACATGACCGTAGTACCGAATGCTTCGTATACAGCCGATACACAACAACATCTTATTGGATTGATAGATTTGCTATCAAAGCGGCGTGAAGAATGTTCAGCCTAGAAATTGATGGACAATGAAGCAGCATCGACATCATATCGAATTTCAGCTTCATCTAATTCTAGTGATAATGTGGATGATATGAATATTGAATTCGACTATGAGTACACCGTCGATGAAGCGAAAACTTTTCTCGACAGAACAGAACAAAATTCGTTGTTCTATATAGCTGGTTTCATCATCTAAAAAAATTATTCAGCGGGAAAGAACATGTCAGCAGTGTAACAAGAGATTGGTAGTCAGCAAAACACAACCTAGATTGTATCAACCGTCTCTTTTTTCATATTTGCGAGCTACAGCTTCTAACTCTCCCATCTGCATAGTGAATGATGAGACTTTTAATTTCTTCTTAGCAATGGAAATTCTATTCCGAAATATGAAATCGCATTTGGAACCTAACGAAGCTGATTTGCCGAAGAAAATGGCAGGAGAAATGTATGTTTTGCCATCCACTTTATTCCATTGTGAAAAAACAAGGAATGACATTATAAAAAAATTTATATCTTTTCGTTTAAAAAGCGGAGAAAACAAAAAAACAAGGAAACGAAAATTTGATAGCAGGAGCATGGCATGGTAGAAATAAAATATATTAGTATCAGAAACCAAATAGATTATTATTAAACTAAACTTATGTCCATTTCCATTTTAGTGTTGTCCGAAAACTCATTTTTTCCACTTTTTCCCAAAAATGACTTTTTCAAAAAATCATAACTTTTGAACCTCTGAACCGATTCAGATGATCAATAAATCTAATTGAAGCCAATGAGGTAGATTTTTAATAGAAAAAATATTGAAAAAAGTATTGAACTTGGAAAGAGGGTTCTAGAGAGGTGTTTTTTTCGTTTTAGAGTCATTATTTTGTAAATTTAACATGTTTTAAGTCTTCGTTCAATATTCTTATGTGACTAGACTAGACCTATGCGACTAGAATCCTATCTTTCCGGTAAGTGTGATATTTTTTCAAAAAAGATTGGCTTATTGGCTTCAATTTAATATGTCGATCATCTCAATCAGTTCAGTAGTTCAAATGTAATAAATTTTTGCAAAAAATTATTTTTGGATAAGAGTGGAAAAATTTTACGGACGACCGGTTAACTTTTAAAAGTCACTCAAAAACACAAAAAAGCCTATCTGATATCGAGATATGTTATGTAATAAATCCTCAGCTTTCAAGAAAAAACATAAAATATAAAAACATAAAAACAAAAAACATAAAAATAACAAAAAACAACTACAATCAATAGTTACGAAAACAAAATTCGATTTCTTGGCAAGCCTAATATTTTTCCAAAAAAGATTAATTGGCTTCAATTTGATATATCGATCATCTAAATCGGTTCAGTGATTCAAAAGTTATGAATTTTTAAAAAAGGCACTTTTAGGAAAAAGTTGAAAAAAATGATTTTTCGGACCACCCTAAAATAAGAAAAGGTCACCCTAACGAAAAAATAAAAAATACGGGTCTAATATTTTGCAATAAAGAAAGAAACTACCACTTTTCATGGAAATCTGAGGAGCACTATATCGGTTTGACATGAAATGGATGTATATATATATATATATATATATATATATATATATATATATATATATATATATATATATATATATATATATATATATATATATATATATATATATATATATATATATATATATATATATATATATATATATATATATATATATATATATATATATATATATATATATATATATATAAATTTTTCAATTCAATCAAAATATAGTAACAAAATAATTAGGTAAAACGTGTATACAATTCCTTCACATTTCCTCTAAACTAAGTATCGTAATATCAATTAAATTCATTTTTTTTCTAAATTCAATACAAACCCAACGTAATTTATTTTTATTGGCAACACTGGAAAAATCGACTTTGTTTACAAAATTTATCGAAATCGACCAATCAGAAATCAGAACGACTGACAGAAATTTGGTCCGTATCTGACAGAAATTTGGTCCGTAAAAGACCCCCTATTGTCTGATCTTATCTTAGAGTCAAACAACCGTCGAACTAAAAATGTCATATGACATTTCGGCTTTTTTTCGTCCTATACATTAGATATCCATCGCCCCGTAATTAAACAACAGTGTTCACGGGGAACGCTCACCACTGAAAACGTTCATTCAACACATTCGCACTTGATAGGGGAGAGTTCGACGGTTGCTTTGATATAGCAATCCGTCTGAATACCATCCATCGTGTATGGATGTGTGAGTGAACAGGTGGATGTATATGTGCAGCTACGCTTGAATGCAGAATAAAGGGAGAAAAAGAATGCACACCACTCAGTTTTAATGTCAAATGACATTAAAACTACAGTCATATTAGCCGGAATTGAGGGATGGTTATGAGCACGAATGGTAGAATGGAAATAGCATATTTTCATCGCTCTTCTGGGTACGGTCGACAGAAAGACAAAACATATAAACGTTCAATTGATAGTCGTGTTTGCGGCTGTGCGTTTGTTTCTGATGTGACTGTTAGAACCGAGCAATGCATTCTTGGTTACATTCGCAATACATATTGAGCCGTAACTCTTGAGCAAGGGCAGTATGTGATGGTTGAGAGAAATGTCGACCGTTTACAACACTGGTCAAAGCAAAGATGGCGTCGAAACAGCACGTGCTCCGCGAACGCATTGTACGGTTCTACGAAACGCATTTCCAGCAAGGAAAAAAGGTCACGGTGGCACATTTTAAGGAAGAAAATCCTGTCAGTACGGTATATCGTATCCTGGGTTCCCTGAACGTAGAGCGGAAGTGGAAGTGGTCGTCCGGTGACGATAATGACGAAGCAGAGGAAGACATCGTTAAAGAAGCTGTTTGACAACAAGGACGCAACCAGCCTGCGTGACGCCGGTCGGAAATATGGCTGCTCCCACGTATTAATTCATCGGATCCTCAAGATGGAAGGAATCGTCTGCAGGAAGAAGACGAGGTCGCCGGAGTACACGGAAGAGCAGATTGAGACGGTTAAATCACAGTGTCGGTGGATGACCAAAAAATACCGCGGAACGTCTTTCGTTCTGGACGACGAAAGCTATTTTCCGCTGTCCGAAACGCATATTCCAGGAAATGATAATTATTACTCCAGCGACAAGTCATCCACACCGCCTGAAGTGAAATACAAGTTCAAGCACAAGTTTGAAAAAAAGGTTCTGTTGTACATCGCCATTTCCGACCGGGGCATTTCAAAGCCTTGGTTTAAGCCGAGCGGTCTGGCTATCAACCAACAAATGTATCGAGAAGAGTGCCTCGATAAAATCCTGCTGCCGTTCCTGAACGAGCATCACGCGGATGGGAAGTACGTCTTCTGGCCGGACAAGGCGTCTTCCCATTACGCCAAGAAGACGGTGGCGTATCTTGAGGAGAAAAAGATACCGTTCGTGCCGAAAGATCGTAACCCAACAAACTTGCCCCAGTGCCGCCTAATAGAGGATTTCTTTGGCTCACTCAGTGCCCTAGTGTATAAAAACAATTGGAGGGCCAAGGACACGAAGCAACTGACTACAAGAATCCGGAATTGTATCCGGAAAATGGACGTAAGTACCGTACAACGTTCTTGTGAGAGCATCGCGACAAAGTTGCGTCGAACAGCAGACCACGGCCCTTACTCAAACATTCACTGACATTTTTTTGAAGAAAATACATTATGTTACCAATAAAAAATACTGATATCGATGGAAAAAAAATATTTTTTTTTATATGTGATTGAAAAAATTCTCATTTTTTATTTAACACCCGTTACAATAGAGCACTAAGCGCGAACGATCTCATACTATATCGTCAATTCGAGCCATCATAGAGGAATTCTTTCGATAACCTTTTTAGGTAACCTTATATTAATAATCTCCGGCGTCAGAGTCCGTGTTAACACAATCACATCATATACCGCAGTGAATCCTGATTCTTAATCATCCCCACTAACAACTATCCCTTCCATGATAAACGCTAGGGCACCACGCTATAGAGACGACCCTTCTGAACTTCGGGCGGCGAATATCATGCTAACATTCCTTCCCTTCCTCTGGTGACTGTAAGGACGTGGCCGGCGTCGTTATTGATCATCAATATGGATATCAAATGAAAAGACCTGACTACCACGATCATGAAAAATCTACCATTAGATCATGAGAAATCCATGTTCCAAATGGCCAATTACTTTTATTTATATTGGGTTGGGGAAAAACAAATGTCGTATATTGTCAATATATGGCAACACTTAAACATATCTTGTGTTGTACTTATCGCATCGGGTCATACTATACGCAGAGAAGAGAAGTGGAACTTGAGAGAAAAAAGGGACAACGATTTGTGGCAAGAAAATGTAAACAGTGAAAAAATTGACCGATGGTTTAAGCTCTAAAAATTGAACATAATGTGGGAGATATCATATATAAGGTGGGAGGTTCGTATATAATGTTATTAATGTTAGCATCATCATGATAAACACGGCGAATGGGATAGAAATTACGAACTGAAAATTGAGTAAAATATACATATAGACGCTGAAACGCTGTGGACTAATATTATAATGAATTTTTATCGGTTTATGTATAATGCATTATCAAAATAAACCCATATGTATTGTAATCATAACTTGCTGTGCTATCCAGAACAACATTTATGGTCGTATTCCACCAATGATGACAAATGTGTAATTTACGAATGAAGCTTCGCCATAGAAACTGAACATTGAATAAAAAAATTAAAATGTGGTAAGAGCAACAGTTGAAATATTTTAAAGCATTCTCATCGGAATAAATTGAATGATACAATAATTATACGACTAAATGATGTATGTACGCTTAAAAACAACATAAAAATATGATTTCTGAATTAATTTCTATTTTTCATTTTCGAACACACCCCGTAAAAAGCCATTTATATTTTTTAAAATACCCTCTGTTGGTATTGTATCCAGAATTTACAAGGCAATGAAACGTTAACCTCAATTAGTTTGTAGTAATCAGCTTTTTAGTTGCAGGTGAGATTAACCAACTATATTTTTTTAGTATTATATATATTCCATGCCAAACCGACATAGTGGTTCTCAAATTTTCGTGTAAATTGGTAGTTTTGTTCCTTATCGTTAAATATTAGATTCCATTCCATTTTAGGATGGTTCAAAAAATCTAGTTTTTCCCCTTTTTTCCAAAAATATTTTTATTTAAATTCATATCTTTTGAACTACTAAACCGATTCAGATGATCGACATATCAAATTGGCCAGTTAGCTAGGTTTTTTTGAAAAAATACTATACTTGCAACAAAAAATAATTTTGTTCTCCTGATTGATTAATCGTAATTGTTCTTTATAGTTTTCATTCAGGGGCGCTATATTTTTTTATTTTTTTTCTCGAAAGCTCAGGATTTTTAGATAACATATCCAAAAATGTGTTCTTCGTTTTTAAATTATAATTTTTCAAATTTAATTGATGGTTCAAAAAATAATTTTTCTCCTATTTTCCAAAAATGACGTTTTTCAAAAATTCATAACTTTTGATCTACTGAACAGATTCAGATAATCGACATAGTTAATTTAAGTCAATAATTTCACACTTGCAAAAAATATTTTTTATTTATAAAAAAACAGATACAATTATTAATCACGAAAACAATTTTTTTTTCGCTAGTGCAATATTTTTCCAAAAAACTCTAGGCTTTGATTTGATATATCGATCATCTGAATCGCTCTAGCAGTTCAAATGTTATGAATTTTTGAGAATAGGAAAAAGGGGAAGAAATTAATATTCCGAACTATCGATTAACTTTAAAAAATTATAACTCAAAAAAGTAAAAAGAACATATCTAATTTTTAATAAAAAATGTAAATGTGTAAAAAAATCTTCAGTTTTCAAAAAAAAATATAGAAAAATATAGCGCCGTTGGTGCCGAAACCATGTAAACTATAAAAACGGATTACGAAAACAAAATTCAAATTTCTTGCAAGTTCGATATTTTTCCAAAAAAATGACTAGCTAATTAACTTCAAATGTATTGTTCATCTGAATCGGCTTAGTGGTTCAAAAGTTATGAGTCAATGTTTTACCATAACGAAAACCAGCTACCAATTTTCACGAAAATCTGAAAACCACTTTATCAGTTCACAAATTTCAAAGTTCGCGTTTTTCTTTTTGTTTTTCATGTCTTTTAGTGCGGCCATAATAATAATTAGGATTACTGCATTTGGATTGATGTTACAAAATATCATTAACTTCCTTGAATAGTGAATGTGATATAATTCACTTTATATATGTATATATATTAATAAATATTTTCAAACGAATAAATTTGTAAAACATAATGCAAAACTAAATACTTTTATATAGTGCCTTCATTTTTTGAGTTTAACGTGCAAAGGCCTTTCAATAAAAATGGTATTGGAACAACAGAGTAAAACTGACATACAATTATGACGGAGGATTGCTTTTTGATTGGCGCGTGCTCCAACTGGCGAACCGCCAATTAAAAGGCACTCCAACTAAAAAAGTGCCAATAAGCAAATGGTACTGTAAAACTGTGAAAAATATATAGAAAATATACAATCGAAGACTCTTTTTGTCGTTTATGAGTTTGGTCTTTTTAAGTTACTACTAGGCATGTTTGCGGATTAATGGAAAGATATGATATGTTGATCCTTGAAATAAGTTTGAAAGTTAAGAATTGGAAAAAAATATGAAATTCAGGTGAATGGAGACGACTTTTGTGTACAGCACATGCCACTGGGGCCTTTTGCTGATTAAATAAGTAAGATTTCTCTCAAAACATCATAACTTTACAACCATTGAGTCGATTTCAAAAATCGTCATATCAAATGAAATCTTATTCTTCTATGAATCAACTTCAATCTGTCATTCACGCAAACTCGAAAATTTCATACTACAGAAAAACTTCAATTATAAAGCTTAGAGAATTTGCGACTTAATTTTCCACAATTCGCTCTTTCAAACCAAATTTCTATCTTGTCGCCATTTTAAACCTCTCAAATTGAATTGTCAAAATGATAGGCCAAAGAACGAAAAGCAGGAAAAATTAACAAATAATGGGGGGGTAAATAATAAAACAAGGGTAATCATGGATTTTTCATAACCATCTCAGCAAAATATTGAAAAAAAATTCCTTTTTTAATTTCTCTTTCAAATTTTGATAAAATTGCACTGAATAGTTAAATAAGGGCAATATTAATATTTGAATAAACTTATGTAATAATAAACATGTTTATATGAACCTTCCCATCTTCTCATTTTTCATTAAAGACCTTGCGTCAGGACAGCTAGAAATCGATACATTCTCAAATCAAGTGTGCCTGAAAAAATTATATTCTTCACGTAAACAAGCGATGAAAATGTGGACACTTTTTAGTCAGTGAATTGTATGGAGTTCCACTGCTGTGCTATACGGCTATTTAAAGACGACAAGTGTCGTTTTGACAGTGTTGTGATTGTCCTTTTCAGTCTCAAGTTATAGCGCGTCAAAGATGAAGTCCACCAAGCAAAAAATTCGCTATATTTTACGTTTTTACTACCTGCGAGGTAAAACTACAACGAAGGCGGCCGAAAAAATTCGTGTAGTTTATGGACCCGGTACTGTAACGATTTCGTTCTGGTGTAGTGGCTGTCGAAGACCCACCCCGTACTGGTAGGCCAATCGTCGTGGAAACCGATAAAATCGTTGAAATCATCCAAGTAGACCGGCATGTGAGCACTCGCTCGATTGGCCAGGAATTGGGTGTACACCATAAAACCGTTTGGAACCATTTGCAGAAGAATGGATTCCAAAAAAAGCCGGATGTATGGGTGCCACACGAGTTTACGCAAAAAAATCTTTTAGACCGAATCAACACCTGCGATGCACTGCTGAAACGGAACGAACTCGACCCATTTTTGAAGAAGATGGTGACTGGTGATGAAAAGTGGATCACGTACGACAACCTAAAGCGAAAAAAGTCGTGGTCGAAGCGCGGTGAGCCGGCCCAAACCATCGCCAAGCCCGGATTTACGGCCAGAAAGGTTTTACTGTGTGTTTGGTGAGATTGGAAGGGAATCATCCACTATGAGCTGCTCAACTATGGCCAGACCCTCAACTCGGTTCTCTACTGTGAGCAGCTTGACCGTTTGAAGCAGGCGATTGACCAGAAGCGGCCAGAAATGATCAATAGGAATGTTGTTGTTTTCCACCAGGACAACGCTCGGCCTCACACATCTTTAATGACCCGCCAGAAAGTACGGGAGCTCGGATGGGATGTCCTATTGCACCCACCGTATAGTCCGGACCTGGCTCCAAGTGATTATAATCTCTTCCGGTCCATGCAATACGCTCTTGGTGATACTAAGTTGGCCTCAAAAGAGGCTTGCGAAAACTGCCTGTCTGAGTTTTTTGCAAATAAGGAGGAGGGGTTTTATAAGGGGGGATAATGAAGTTGCCTTCTAAATGGCAACAAGTTTGCGAACAAAACGGCGCATATTTGACATAAATTTGATAATTTTAAGTATGTTGAATAAAGCGTCAAATTTCGATCAGAAATACGACATTTCTTTTTCCCCAACCCTATATTGAAATCTTTTATATCTTCATGTCGTCTGTAGCAAGTTCCTCCCTCGCTTTCAGATTTACTATTACGCCGTCCGGTGAAAATTTTGAGGACGAAAATAAACACATGGCGTCTAAGAAAAAACCCTTCGGAATAAACAAGGGCCTATCCAAATTGCGTAATTATTATTCTCATTCTCAGGAAAAAAAAGCTTGCACCTTGTCTCTTCTTTTAGCATTTCGTCTACCAAGCGTAAAGAACAATGAAAACGAATCACGTGGAAAGTCGGAGTTGCCAAATGTGATATAGTTTATGACGATTATTTTCCCACAAAGGTGACATATGTTTTTGGTGTGATATATTCACAGAATCATCGCAATCGATTGAACAGAATATTCCATATTCTCCAATAAAACTGTAGTTATTCATTTACATCAAATATAGTATATAGAGCAAGTACGTTCGATTGCATTTAATTATTTATTATCATTGGCAACACTGTACAATTGGCTGAAAAAATATTTTTATAAGTTTTCTAATCAGCAGTCGATTGATTTCAATCGGATTCAACAGAAAACTAGTCATGTCATTATTATCGTTGCCCTCTAATTTCTCTAGCGCACCGACAGTTGAATTTGGGCCCCGCAAGAAACTCGACCGAATCGCTCTGGGCGACGAAAGTGTTAAGAAAAGCAGATCGATCAGCTTCATTCAAAACGACGTTCTAGAAGTGATAAATCACGTCAGTACTATTCAGTACTATTCATATGTTTCTTCAGATGTTATTTCATGCATCATGTGATGCAGTTTTGATTCAGCTGTGATTGTACAATATAAAGAATTTGTTTTGCTTCATTGTACAGTTTTACCGTTGCATAGCCATTCGAAGTAATTGAAGAAATGTTTTCAATTTCAGTAGGATTTACGTAGACGTTAAGAAAATGGGCTGATTCCGGAAAGGGAAGAAGACCAAACTATAAAAGATAATTCAATTGATCAAATTTTCCTTGAATTCTGCGTAGATTAGGCTTGCTACAAAAATGCTTCGGTATCTCTGCCATGGCCGATGAAAAGATGGATGTCAGCATGTTCTTCAGCCCTTTCGTGGCATTGGCGATCAGCTGCTTCTTCGTTTTGACCACAAAAATGTTGGAGTAGATACTCCGTAGTTGCCGTCCAGTGTCAGGTAGGTCTCGTCATCCATTATGATAACGTTCATTTAAGAGTTGCATTTTGGGCTTATTTTGGTAATTTCTGTGAGCATAATCCCACTATAGATAAACGCTGTAAATAACTAAATGAGTTTTCATACCCATTTAAAATACTATGGGACGAAATTTGATTGATTGAAAATAAAAACGATTTCAATTTCGTTCAAATTCTAACATATTTTGATAAAGGGAGGTGTAATTAGAACATCAGAAATGTTTGAACAAACTGAAGAGCGATACAAACATTGGGTATTGTTAATGAAAAAAATCAAAGAATAGAAAACAACCGCACCTAAACATGAAGGCTAACTTACTTTTTTTTTCCACTTAAAAAAAAAATTAAACGAAATTTATGTTACAGGCCACGAAAGCAAATCAAAATTGCGTTCCATCGAAAGAATGATGCCCCTCCACTCTTGAGTTAAGAGTTGCCTAGAGTAATTCTGCCTTACGAGCACTTTGGAAAACATCAAGAAATTTAATGCATTACGGTCACTAAGAATTTGATAATAAAACGTATTTTCAATGTACTGACGTAGTCTTAGTCAAAGTATAAAATAGAGAGCGTCCTCTAAAAATTCTCCGAACGATGACGGAAAATTTGTTGTATTGTGTTGACGACAACAGTCATGATACTGCAGCTAGACAGGGACGCAGTAGGGATGCTTTTAAACATCTGCCCACTTCATTTTTTTGACATATGATTCGCGGAGACAATTTAAACGTATTCATATTAAAAGTCTCCGTTGAAAAGAGAAGGAGGAGGGTTACATATGATTTGTATTTTCACTTCATTATTATTATTATTAGAAATTAAGTAGGTCCAAGAGAACTAATAAATTAGTTTATATAAATAAATATCTGTAGGTTTAAATTAGAATCCAAAATTTTAGGACGTAAGTTAGCTATGATCACACGCACATACATATACACACCGAATACACAAAACTGGAGTTGGGCGAAACACCATAAAGCCACAATGGCTCAAATGAATATGTGGTTGTTTCGAGAAGCGACATACGACTCAAGGATTTGGGGAAAAGGAAAGCACTACTGGGTCTAAAATAAAAAGCTAGTAGACATACAAAAGTGTCCATACTGTCCAGATTTGAATTGAAAATTTAAAGCACTCTGGAACAGCAGTTTGAACCAAGTGGACCTAGAATTCAGGTAAGAGCTTCTGAGGATAATAGAGCTAGACCCAGTGGTAAATTGTGTTTTCTTTCCCCATACTGGACCCAATAGTATCGGCTACATTCAAAAAGTGCTGCGAAAATTGGTGTCATCGCAAATCCCGGAGTCGATGAATAACTTGAGTTGAGCCATCAACTCGTTAGAGACCCGTAACTCAGCTACAGCTTACGATCAACGCTACCGAAGGATCCTTTGCTTGAATCTAACCGGCCGGCCCCCGAGAGGACAGACATCATACTCACAAACACATTGTAAGTTAATAAAAACTAAAGAAGAGATTAAATACTCGAATTGGTTCGAGGACTTAATTTTTTTTTTATTAATTAGTTTATTTTTACAGGCTCAGTTACTTAAGTTTAAAGGAGCCGAATTCTTAGATATAATTTTAAAACTATATATATATATATAAACAATTTTCTTACATCTATGGTTAGTAAGGTGGAAAACCGATTACTCGCGGTGTACTCGAGTTTAGGAGGGTGACCTATTTTTAGGAGAAGGATGGGATATAAGGAAATTGTAACAATGTTGATGAACATTCATTTCATAAATCTATTCGTATACCTATAGTGTATTTACATTTCAACTTATTCTACTATTTATAGCAAGGGGACGAATTACCCGCAAAGGAAGGAAAGGAGGGTATAAGGATGTAGGGACAATCACACACGAAGATCTATAGCTTTAAGGAAAACATATATATGGGACATGTAATCAAGGTCTAACCGAGCCAACACATCTCTCACCGGCACATTGGGCTGTCTTCCTCGGGCCCGAAGGGAGTTTTCTAAATTCGATCTGGCGACCAGATACACCTCGCACGACCGAACAATGTGCTCGATGTCGTGATAACCTTGGCCACAAACACAGAGATTGCTGCTGGCAAGATTGAAACGAAAGAGTAGTGCATCTAACGAACAGTGATTGGACATGAGTCGGGAGAAGGTGCGAATAAAGTCCCGACTCAAGTCTAGACTTTTGAACCACGGTTTGAGGCTAACCTTAGGGATAATCGAGTGAAACCACCGGCCCAATTCATTTTCATTCCACTTGCGTTGCCAGTTAGCGATGGTATTTTTACGGACTAAAGAATAAAATTCATTGAAGGCGATTTGACGCTGATAAATGTCGCCCTCAATTGCACCTACCTTTGCCAATGAGTAAGCCCCTTCATTACCCGGAATGGAGCAATGTGAAGGGACCCAGATAAAGGTAATGACATAACAGCGTCTGGATAAAGCACTCAAAATTTCTCGTATTCTCTCAAGGAAGTACGGCGAGTGCTTTTCCGGCCTCACTGAACGGATAGCTTCGACAGAGCTAAGACTATCCGTTACAATGTAATAGTGTTCAACAGGTCGTGAGGCGACGCTGTCCAGCGCCCAATGAATTGCTGCCAATTCAGCAATACACACTGAGCAAGGATTCTGAAGAATGTGTGAGGTGCTAAAAAATTCGTTGAACACTCCAAATCCTGTGGACTCGTATATAGTGGACCCATCATTAAAGTACATATTATCACAATTGATACCCCCATACTTTTCATCGAAGATCGTTGGAGCGATCCTCGATCGTTGGTATTCTGAATATCCATGGATATCTTGCTTCATGGACAGATCAAAATGCACAGAGGAATTGATGTAGTCAGGGAAACAAACACGGTTGGGAATATACGAAGAAGGATCAACCTGCATGGAGATGAATTCATGATATGAACTCATGAATCCGGTGTGAAAATTTAGCTCGATCAGCTAAAATCATGAACCAATGGGTTCATGACCTTACACCGGATGAAGAACCGAAGAGATAATAATTTGAAGCGATCTTTCAGTGGGAGTAGGCCTGCCAAAACCTCGAGACTCATGGTATGCGTTGAGGGCATACATCCCAACGCGATACGGAGACAAAGATACTGAATTCGCTCGAGTTTAATGAGGTGTGTTTTGGCAGCTGATTGAAAACAGAAACTGCCATACTCCATCACTGAGAGAATAGTTGTTCGATACAACATTATAAGATCTTCTGGGTGGGCTCCCCACCAGGTGCCGGTAATTGTTCGGAGAAAGTTTATTCTTTGTTGGCATTTTTTACTCAGATACCTAATATGGGCCCCCCAAGTACATTTGGAGTCGAACCAGACCCCAAGATACTTGAATGACATAGCATGAGTGATCGGTTTACCCAAAAGTTGAAACTTTGGTTTTGCTGGTCTATGCTTCCTAGAAAAAACCACCATCTCTGTTTTCTCCGTGGAGAATTCGATCCCTAGCCCAATGGCCCAGGTTGAAAAATTGTTCAAAGTATCTTGTAAGGGTTCTTGTAGGTCGGATTCTGTTGATCCTACGACAGAGACCACTCCATCATCTGCAAGTTGTCTTAGGCTGCAATTTTGTGTAAGGCAATTGTCGATGTCGCTTACATAGAAGTTGTACAAAAGGGGGCTTAAACATGAGCCCTGGGGGAGGCCCATGTAAGAGACCCAACTTACTGCCGAATCTCCGTGAGAAAAGATCAAATGTTTCTCACAAAGCAAGTTATATAACATATTATTCAATAGAGGCGGCAGACCCCGAGAGTGTAATTTGTCCGACAAAACCTCTATTGATACAGAATCGAAGGCCCCCTTTATGTCCAAGAATACTGAAGCCATTTGTTTTTTTTTTGGCGTAAGCCATTTGAATTTCTGAAGAAAGCAACGTAAGACAATCATTCGTCCCCTTGCCCCTGCGGAACCCATATTGTGTATCTGAGAGTAGACCATTCGTTTCAACCCATCGATCAAGGCGAAACAAGATCATTTTCTCCAACAATTCCCGTATACAAGACAGCATTGCTATTGGGCGGTACGAATTGAAGTCGGACGCGGGTTTTCCGGGTTTTTGAATAGCTATAACTCGTACTTGTCTCCAATCATCTGGAACAATATTATTCTTCAGAAACCGATTGAATAAATTCAACAAGCGATGTTTCGCCACATCAGGGAGATTTTTCAGCAAGTTGAACTTAATTCTATCCGATCCCGGAGCAGAATTGTTACATGAAAGGAGAGCAAGAGAGAATTCTACCATCGAAAACTCGGAATCAAGATCGCACCTACCTTGTGGTATATCTCGAACAATTTTTTGCACAGGAGCGGAAGCAGGACAAACCTTCCGTGCAAAATTAAAAATCCATCGATGTGAATATTCTTCGCTTTCATTTGTTGAAGAGCGATTTCTCATGTTTCGAGCCACTTTCCATAATTTTTTCATTGACGTTTCTCGTGACAAACCTCCCACGAAATTTCGCCAATAAGCACGTTTTTTCCCTTTGATTAAGTTTTTAAATTAATCTTCAAGGGCTAAATATGTTTGAAAATTTTCAGGGGTTCCACGTTTCCGAAAAGCTTTAAATGCATTCGATTTTTCTACATAAAGCTTGGAACATTGGCTATCCCACCATAGATTGGGAGGCCTTCGGGAAATGGTGGAACCTGGGATGGGTTTCGTTTGAGCGCGAACCGCGCTGTCATAGATCAAACGAGAAAGGAAGTTATACTCCTCCAATGGAGGTAAACCATCTCTGGAATTGATGGCTAGAGCAATCGCGTCCGCATATTTTTTCCAGTCAATGTGTCTTGTGAGGTCATATGCCATGTTTATAGATTCAGAAGAATTCGACCCAATGGTGATGGAAATTTTGATTGGCAAGTGATCACTACCGTTGGGGTTCTGGATTACATTCCACTTGCAATCTAACGATAGTGAATTCGAGCAAAGCGAGAGGTCAAGAGCACTTGGGTTAGCAGGAGGTTTAGGTACACGTGTTGTTTCCCCAGTATTCAAAACGGTCATATTGAAGCTGTTACAAAGGTCATAGATCAACGATGAACGATTGTCGTCGTACTGTTCCCCCCAGGCAGTTCCGTGAGAGTTGAAGTCTCCCAAGATCAATCGTGGCTCAGGAAGAAGTGAGCACATGTCATCAAGTTGTTTGCGGCTAACCGCAGCTCTCGGAGGCCAATACAAGCTGACAATACAGAGGTCTTTGCCGTTGATGTTTGCATGACAAGCAACAGCTTCATCTCGCGAAGAAAGCCAAGTTTCGGACAGAACAAAAACATCACAATTGAAGTTATGAATTAAAAATTTGAATGTATCCAATTTAGGGATAAGACTACGACAATTCCACTGTAAAACAGTGATATCTCCGACCTCTCTATTTGAATTAGACATCAAGAGAGATAATCTTTGCAAGGAGGGGCCATGTTTGCATCAATTGTTGCAAAATTGTCTTTAATACTGGAAGCATTGAGATGACAATGGTTCTGATGGAGTCGGAAACATTAAAACACTTGAAGATTTGATCCAAAAGGTCAGACAACTTTAGAAATCCCGATTGGGAAGTTGAACTGGACGGAAAAATAGGGACAGTTGGGGTTTTTGATGTCCCCTCGAGTGCTGGGTCGTTCGAAGATGAAATATTCCCACGGAAGCCAGGAGGAACCTGGTTTTGCTTGTCCGCTGCACTCGATTTTTTAGGCAAGCTAACAGAGAATATAACCGTGGGGACTAGTTCTTGAACTTTGGGAGTGGTCACATTTTTGCGCCGGGGATTCCCTTTGAAAATAAACGGTGTGCCCCCGCTAGCTGTGTCCGCTTCCATTTCATCAACTGGCAACGTGGAAAAGGTATTGTGTGTTGAGATTGGTTGTTCTTGTTGTTGGGTCAGTGGCGAAGCGCCCTTTAAAATTTCCGCAAATGTGCGCTTCGAGCGTTCCTTTAAAGAGCGCTTCTGTTTCTCCCAGCGACTCTTGTAAGTTTCACAAACTGAGAGCTCGTGTGGGGATCCCCCGCAATATGGACATTTATGCTCAGTCGCACTGCAGGATTTCCCCTCATGTTGCTCTCCGCAAGTGGCACAGCGCTCCTTGTTGGCACAATAATCCGAAGTGTGACCAACTGACTTGCATTTGTTGCAAGTCATGGGCTTTGGCACGAAGAGTCGCACAGGTAGTCTCAATTTGTCCACCATAACGTAGTCAGGGAGGGCGGCACCAGCAAAGGTGACTCGAAACGAGTCGGACGGCGTAAATTTAGTTTGGTCCCCATCATGGGAAAGTTTCCCGAGTTGGCGACAGTCCAAGATTTCCACTTCCACTTCCATTGAGGGGAGCTTCTTGAACTTGCCTTTTCCTTCTGCTTTTATTTGTTCGCTCGTCAGACCCGTTTCAGTTATCACCCCCTCAATTTCTACGTTATGGGAGGGTATAAATGTTCGATATTCGAGAGTGAAATGTTGATCAGCAACAATCTCGTTTGCGTGTTTCCGGTTATAAGGACTTCATTAATATTTTTCAATTGAAAATGTATGAAAGAATGTCCACGTGGCGAATAGGGGTAGAGGTATAGTCAATGTCCATTCTTGTCCACACAGGGAGAGGGGGAAATCAAAAACGGTCCTTTTTGTGTCCACGTGGTATGTAGAGAGCATGTTTTTATTTACAACAGCTGAACATCCAGTCGGCTTAGGACTACCCTTCCCTATTATATTCTTAACGTGATATCAGAGAACCTATCGAAATTCAAATTATATGAAACACATCAAAGTCACCCTTGGAAGCTCATGTTCACATCGGAAATCATATTTTAAACTCAACAAATTTATTGTGTCAAATTCGGCTACTAAACCCTACAAAATTGAACCGGTCATCGAAATCCATGTTTTCACAAATGGCAGACGAAACACTGGAATCGCTCACAAAAGCGGTCCTAACAATGTCTGCTGCTCTACTACTTCATTATTCAGAAACGTTTAGCGAACGGTTCAGAAAGAAAAAAAGTTCAAGAAAAACAATCCCCACTAACGGTAGGAACATTCGTTGTACTGATTATATATTATTAACAAATCTTCTTTAAACATAGGTTCACCAAAACATGCACAACACGTTTCCTTTGGAGTCGGTCATGATGTTCCTTCATCAGCTAGTCGCTTCACGGACACAGATGTTGAATCTTACCGCTTGGTACGCCCAACCGTCCCGTTATTGCGAGAAGTATTACGTGACGCATCAAGTTCATTCCGATCATATACTGCGCCCCCGTCTATAAAAACACCGGTTGTCCCCTATAAATTCATACGAACGACACCTTTGCATCATAGCTCTTTGGCAAGCAGTCCGTGGCCATCATATTTCCGATCCCCTCCGCCATCGCCGGAGAGTGAACGTTCCTTCCGTCTAACCCGTGTTCCACGTGCTCCCCCCGGCTACGATTATTCGGCAAAGTTTGAACGTGATCACTCGTACCCGGTAGCATACACCGCTCGCAGCCCCCATCGATCTCCTCAACCAGGGCATCTATTCATCGATGATGCCGATTCCTCAACCCCATCGGAAAGCGAGGTGTCTCTTCGTGTAGTGCATCCTTTTAGTGGCAATAGATCCCGTGACCGAATCGTCGACCCATATTTGTATCGATCATATTCAACCCTTCCCTCTTCTGCTATCGCTACTTCAAGACGACTCCCCCAGCAATATGTATCGCCACAAGCAGTACCATTGGAACAAATCAGCTTTCCCGAGTACGATGAACCGTCGTCACAGGCAGTAACAGACTATTCCAATGGATATCCCGAGGAGCTAGACAGTGGCGACTTGCCAGAAGATCCACTATATGATCCACTAGGGGAATACGATGAATCACAAGCATCAATTCAAGAAACCCTGAACACAACTTTTGCCCTACCTTCTCCTTCACTATCCTCGCGAAGCCCAGCTCGAAGTAGCCCCGGGACAACTTTCGAAACCGACAGCGTTCGCTTTCCAAACCTTTCGCGGCTACCACCGACACCACGTGGTACCTCCTTGGCCAGCGATTTGCAAAGTCCATCTGCTGTTCGTGCGGAAACCATCAATCAATCTAGCCGCCAAGAGAACCTCGCCGAGGTCAGTTCTGGACCGTTTGCACCGGAATTGAACTCCACCTTCGTAACCGACTCCCGAGCGGGCGTGGACAGTCTGGAGGAAACCATCAACACGCTGATAGCGAAGATAAATCGCCAGGCGGAGATTATTCGGGCGGGTGGAAGACCTGCCGAGCACGAGCGGATTGGAGTTATACGGAGAAAATCGGAAGATTTCGACACCGAGACGGGACGGATGAAAGATTTGAAATAAATTAGAAAATATTCTGGAGATTATTATTTCGGTTTAGTTGGGAGAACAACATTGTTGTCCATCGCAGTTTCATTCTCTTTGGGAGTCAACCAAGGGAACTTTTTCATAGCCAGAAGCCGTTTCATGTTGCAATCGGAAGCCATCGTAAAAGTTTGTCGCTTCAATTTATTGTGTATCGTTCTGCAATCGTGGTCCAAGTGCATTCGGAATAAACTTCCTAGTGCGAGAATAAGTGTTGGTTCACGTTGGAAAGTAGTAAACAACTCAAGCTGACCAAGAGATTAAACATTGCACGACATTTCGACTATTACTTCCCCATCAAATTATGCTTTCCCAGGCTATAGACGGGTGGCAAATAAGATTTTGGAATTTCTTTCTCAAGCTGTTAAAAAAAGACAAACAAACATGAAGAAGATCCGATTTACTGAAATCAAAGATACTTTGTTCATTGTTGTAAGAAAATAGTGAACATTTGAGAACGGTCCGTAATCGATTGTTCGGCGAAGTTTCCGTTTGATGTCGGAACAGGAACGTTGTACGGCCTTCATGTCAAAATTGCGAATGCATTTCTTGATTCTACCAATCAACTGTTTGCAATTCATGGCACTCCAGTTATTTTTAACGTAGGACTACGTCTTTCAGGAAGGATGCCAAATCAGAAAACAGGTCACGTTTTTATGAAATAAAGTTAACGTTAATAGCTATTTTAACTACGATCGAATTCTAATGTTTTACGTACCAATCGAATCTGAAATTGTCTAAGCTTTCTTTGATATGCTATACATTACAATTCCCTAATCCCTAAAGCAGTTTTAATGTTTTATTTATTAGAAATGTAGAATAATCTGCGATGACAGCTGTACTCATTATTCAGTACAGATGTTACTTATTATTCTCGCGAGGGAAAATGCAAATCAGTAACCTCGAACTTTCAAACGGGACTTTCTTAAAAATGTTGATTCTCACGAAAAACTACCCTATACAAAATTTCAGCTCAATCGGACTATATTTACTAGTGTCGCACAGCCGCCAAACTTTGAAAACCGAAAAAACACTCATACATCAAATTGGGGTTTTCAAAAAATATTTTGTTGATGTCAAATGTCTTAAAATTGCATTTACTGTTATCTCGAAAAATTTATTTTTTGGCACTCGATCGTTCTTTCGTCTGAAAAGTCGCTTCCGTCCCTGTATTTACTGTTGGTTTTTCAGAACGCTTATAGCTCGTTTATTTCTCGACAGATCGTAGAGTTCGTCTCCAAAACCTCAGTTCTTTTTCATTTTTATTCACTTTGTTTGCGGAGACTACAAATCTTAAATTCATTCGTCTCCGAAACCACAGTTTAAGGTACGGTAATGTGCTCAATAGTGAAATATATGATAGTGAATGAGCTGATGACCACCTATGCATTCCCTATCACAGCCATCATTTTGATTGTACGATATGTGAATACGCCGAAAGATTAGAGACGAATGAACTGCAAAGTTTAAAGCCTCTTAAAAACAAAGAAGAAGAAGAAGCCGAAAGATGCCCGGCGTTGAACATTTATTAAGTACAAAACCTTCAGAAAAAATCAAGAATCAAGTTTGTAAAAAAACGCAAAAACACAACACCAAAGGTTCTTTTCAGAACCCCCAACATGTTCATAAAGAGTAAACAGTAAACTAATCCATTTTTCATGTAGATAGGTAGGTATTCACGTAGGAGAAGAAAATAAAACAATATATTTAAAATATATGTTTAGCAAAAGCTGTCCCCTTTGCATAGTCCTACGTCACTCCGGTTATGTCCCCGACATTACCCACCCGTTTTTTTTTTTCGAGTGTCAAAAAGTTCTATTTTCATTTTCGATAAATTTATCAAATTTTCCTCCGGCAATTTGTATACATTTTGGACCATTTCTCAGAAACTTTTACTGCCAACGAAAATTTGGCTGAAGATGGATAAAAGTATTCTCTCTCCAATGAGTATTATCTCAAAAATGAGTTTTGGGTCCTTTCAAATAACTTAATTAAGTTAATTAATTTTCCCCATACAAGTTGTATAGGTTTTTGGGCTATAAGTTTTCTTAGACCCTTTTCCGACGAATGGAAATTTTGCTAAAGATAGATAAAAATATTTTATATCGAATAAGTACTACCTCGAGAATGTGTTTTGGGTCCTTTCAAATAAGTTTTTTTCAATTTTCATTAACATAATTGGTTTCTTCCATACAACTTGGCTTATAACTTTTCTCATACCTTTTTTCGATTAATAAAAATGTGGCTGGAAGATAGGTAAAAAAATTTTCTATCAAATAACTTCGATAACTCTATTCGAACAATTTTTTTTTTTTGATTTTCAAAATTCTGTATATTTTCCTATACCCGTGCTCACGTTTCAGTCTATAACTTTTCTCTGTCACGATCAAGAAAAATGAATTATGTGGAAAGATGAATGATTCAATTCTACAGGGTTTTCCAACTTTAAATTCCGAAAGTAAATTGAAATAAAACACACTAAGAATTCGAATTTCGATGAAACTTTTATTTCAAATTAAAGTTTGGTTTATGCCATTATGTGTGAAATACAACATCATTCAAATGTCCACCTAGGGCTTCCTCGCACACCTTGATCCGGAACAGGTAATTTTCGATGACTTTTCGGCACATATGGGGCGATATCTCGGTCATAACTTCACGAATGTTGTCTTTCAAATGTTCAAGAGTTTGCGGAGAGTTGGCATAGACATGGTCTTTCGCATAACCCCACAAAAAAAAGTCTAGCGGGCTCAAATCGCATGATCTGGACGGCCAATTGGCATCACCAAAACGCGAAAATATGCGTCCCTCAAATTTCATTCGCAATGTTCGCAATCGGTCGTGTTGTGTGGCACGTGGCGCCGTCCTGCTGAAACCACATGTCATCCGTATCCGTATCTTCAATTTGTGACAAAAAAAAAATCGGTTAACATGCGGCCATAGCGCTCACCATTCACAGTTACCGTCTCGCCGTCCTCATTTCCTCGCCGATGACTCCACCAGACCATAATGCGAATTTACGCACTACATTAGCGATTGTGTGCTCTGTAGGCCGTCCATGACGACCAAAATCCGTCCGTAATGCTCGAAAAACATTTGCCGGTTTTTCATCATTTTTATAGTATAATTTAAAAAAATTAACACGTTGTGCGATGCTAAAACGATCCATATTGTAAAATGGCAGACATTCAACTAACGATATGACGCTTTGGTTGACAGCTATGTTAAACGGTTGTCAGCGCAGGGCTGTATACTTTCGGAAGCCCGAAATTGAAAACCCTGTATATCTAATGAGCATGATTTTGAAGGTTTTTACTTGATAAACAATCAATTTATTTCAATTGAAATAAGTGTTAAGACATTTGGAACCAAATAAAACATTTGAAAACCCCGTAACTTGTTCCGACGGCATTTTGAACAAACTGAACATAAACGAAACAAAAAATGCTAGCAGAAAGAGGAGAGAAATACACATACCACTCCTATTCATCTCTGAGATCAATTGTTGTTGAGCATAAGAGCCTCAGAAAAATTACAAAATATCAGTTGCCATCAGGGTTGCCAAAGGAATTCTACCTTCGTACCATAGATGTGATACATAAGGAGATCAACCTGATACTAAATGAGGCACTCGCTGGTCGTTTCCCTTCCGAATTCGTTGACGGAGTAATTGTGTTGGTCAAAAAGAAACATGCTGATGAAACAGTTCGCTCGTATAGACCAATTTCGCTGCTCAACTACGACTACAAAATTATGTCACGTATTCTGAAAGGTCGAATAGAAAGAGTGATGAGTGCTAACGGAGGTCTTAGTGAGAGCCAAAAGTGTGTGAATGCCGAACGAAATATCTTTTAAGCTGCGCTTGCTTTGAAGGATCGTATAGCTCGAATGAAGAGACATAAACAACAAGGTAAACTCATCTCATTTGACCTCGACCACGCCTTTGATCGAGTGGATCGACAATTTCTCCACCGCACCATGTGCTCACTTGGCTTCAACCCGAGGCTAATCAATTTACTCTCTCAAATCGGTTCGGTAACATCATCACGCTTACTGATCAACGGTCATCTGTCTGAAGCATTTCCTATCCAGCGATCGGTTCGGCAAGGAGATCCCTTATCCATGCACTTATTCGTGCTTTATTTACATCCGTTGGTAACACAACTGGAACGTGTGTGCGAGAATGATCTCGTTGTTGCGTATGCCGATGACATCAGTCTCATCGCAACATCCGTGAGAAAAGTAGAACGAGCAAGAGAACTATTTCTACAATTCGAAGAGGTCTCCGGTGCGAGACTGAATTGGGAGAAAACAAAAGCCATTGATGTTGGTAATGTGGTACAAAATCCAATGACCATTCCGTGGTTGAAAACGAACGACACAATGCAGATTTTGGGCATCACTTATGCAAACTCGATTCGTCATATGATAACAATCAATTGTAATTCCGTGGTAAACAATTTCGTTCATCAAATGTGGCTACATTCAATGAGAACACTAACTCTTCATCAGAAGGTAACACTTCTCAACACGTTCATCACATCCAAAATCTGGTATCTCTCGTCAATTTTACCACCATACGGAGTGCACACAGCAAAAATCACGTCGAAAATGGGCTCGTTTCTATGGAACAGGGTTCGGAGCAACTTGCGCGAAATCGAGACAATGGAGGGCTTAAACTGCAATTGCCGGCATTGAAGTGCAGATCTCTTTTGATCACTCGTCATCTTAAGGAGATAGAATCCATGCCGTTCTACAAGTCGTACCTTTTTCATAACATAGCAATTCCTCCTTCAGAGCTACCTTGCCTGAGAATTTTGTCTCAGATGATTCCTACACTGCCTAATCAAATTCTACAGAACCCAACATCCGAACAAGTGCATCGTCTTGCCATCGAGGCGATCGCTCCACCAAAAGTGGAAATAAATTCGCCATCTGAAAACTGGCCTAGAATATGGAAAAACATTGCATCATATTCATTGACAGCAACGCAGCGCGAGGATTTATATATGCTAGTGAATGAAAAAACACAGCATCGTAGACTTTCGTTTATAATAAGAAGGGCGGACGACGAAATATGTACACACTGTAACAGAACAACGGAAACTCTGCAGCATAAATTCAGCGAATGTTGTCGAGTAGCAACTGCGTGGACACTGATGCAGCGTAAAACAAGAGAAATTCTCAACGGTTGGCGAACTTTATCCTTCTCGCAATTGTTAAGGCCTGCGCTAGGGAATATGCAGACATCACAGAGAATAAGCATTTTAAAATTGCTCGTCGTATATATAAAACACATACATAGAACCGAAGGAGCCATAAATTTATTAGCGCTTGAGAATGAATTAAATAATGAAATGTGAACATGTATATCTGTAAATAATATTTATCAATAAATTGACAATGAATTGAAAAAAAAATAATACATTTCAAAAAACTGGAAGATTGCTATTAAAAAAAACTGGAAGAAAACTGGATCCTGTATAATCGTCCAGAAGTTCGAAGTGATTTATCTAAAATGATTTTTTTTTGCCTATTTTGTCTATGCTTGAGAAATAGAATTTTCTTCGTAGCTTCGTGGAGTATTTATATGTAGTTCATAAACAATCATTCGAGCAGATCAAAATAACGTTTTCCACCACTCGAACATTACTGTGAAACAATATCTGAGGATCTTTTCTTCTAAAACCTCTAGAAATTACAATTTGAATAAAACCTGAAACATATCGTATTCATTGCCCGACAATGTAATCAATTTTGGTGCATGAGGATCACAAGGTTTTTGTAGATCACTACATCAAACCTAACTTCAAGCCTCTGTTATTTTCCTTCTAACTCGAATTTTGGCATTTCTGTAGTGTTTCTTGTGGCCATCTTCGCTGCTATCTTTTCCGTACTCACTAAAAATGAGGAATAAAAAACCTTCGTCTGTCAATGGCGGATCTCTATGGTAGCATGTCCGAAAAGCCAGAGCAGAGGGTCCGAAGCCCCCAAGAAGGATGTTTATAATAGCTGTTATGCATCGCTATTACGTAAAGAAAGATAACTCTCCACCGTCGCAATTGTAGTTCGATACAGAGTACGCGCGATTGATAACGGAACATATCGCCGGAAATATTGGTTTTAGAAGAGTTCTCTCGGTTACCTTCTCAGGTTTCCCTTGCTACTTGGGTAGGCACGAAACCATATTGAATTCGTAAGTGTAAGCAGGAGAAAAATAACACTGAGAGTGTGTCAGAAAAAAAGGTCGATCCAAGGTAAGTACACCTTGAATTGAACTAACGAAAAATGTCAAAAAACAAAATTGGTCAAGGAATAGGACGGATAATATTTATGCGTTGTGAATTTATTTTACATAAAATTAGTAAAACTGAAGCATTAGAACTGGATAAAACTGGACAATATTTTAAAAAACTGGAAGATTTTAGGGTTTAACTGTTTGACTGGATCGAGGAAAATGAACTGGAAGAATCCAGTTTAAACTGGACCATTGGCAACGCTTGTTGCCACCAAGTATGGAAAAGTTCATTCGCTCATTTCTCCACACCTAATTATAAATCACTCTTGGATCTGCTTGGAATAATCATGGCGAAAAGAATGCAGCAAGCAATTGTGAGATTGCACGATGAATCATTCTACACTCCCCGACCATCTTCACTCGGGACTGATAGTGTACATAACATAACAAAGAATGGAAAACTACATTCAATGAATGAATACTCATTTGGAAAGATCGCACGAAACAAAATAACAAGTGAGTCAAAATAGACTGAATTTGCGTGTATGTATGATTTTATTTTCTCTTGTACTCTTTTCTTTGTCAGCATTCAAGTGCACATGAATCCACCTTCCCGCTTATCAATAACATGCGTTAATATGGTATTTTGCGTTGGCTTAGATCGTTTTATACTAGAAACAAAAAAATGTCATTGCAATAGCGCCGCGATCGAGGCTCAATGATTGCTATTTGAGTGAAAAACGAATGATTTTACAGAGACACTCGCTGGCTCAAGCAAAAGACTCCAATTTAATTCTTTCACCATCTTTCGTCATTCCGAGAGGCAAATGAGGGAATGCAAAAATTTGTGAGAATAGATGAGCGGAATCGAGACAGTATTTTTCCGTTCTAATCGAGAATGAACTTTGCGAAGAGGATAGGTGAATGTTTTCTGTCTCAAATAAAGTGAGGCATAAACGGAGAATAGAAGAGTGAGTTTTATCTGTGATTGAGTATTGTTGAACGAATTTCGATGTGATTTTGCCCATACCTGGTACCCCTCATTTGTGTTCAAGCGGATACTCTGAAGGCATAAACGATTAGTGAAAATTCATAGGAGCTATTAGAGATTCGCTTTTATTTTAATCCGATTTGCAAAAGTATCCGAAACTTGTTAAAAATTGCAGTTTCACGGAAATATATTAGGTTGGGGAAAAAGTAATCCATTATTTTTGCGTGAAATTCAAATATGCTTCGGATTGTCCGATATGCACCGTTTTGTTGTTAAACTTTTGCTGTTCTAAAGGTAGCTTCATAATGCCTCTCTCATAGCAGTCTTCTCACACATGAAGTGCGAGAAAAAGGTTGTAATCGCATGGTGCCAAGTCCGGACTATATGGTGGATGCATTAGAACATCCTAATCAGGCTCCCGGAGTTGTGTGGCCTTGCGTTGTTCTGCGTGCGCTTAGTAAAAAATTGTGAATATGATAACGATATATAAATTTTGGGCGGACGAAGTTTGCCGGGTCAGCTAGTATTCCATAAATGTTTTGGTAATTGAATTGCGTCACCTCGTTGCAAAACCGAAAATTAATATTAAAAATTAAAAATTAAAAATTTTACAGGAAAGACGATTTTTTGTAGCATCATGCTACAGGTTTTGCAGCACATCATTGTTTTCAAACGCGTGTTCTATAGGGAATTGATCGATATTGGCGCTGTTTCTCACTACCAATAAGTGGAAACATGTATTTAAAATCTGAAAAACGAAAAAAAAAAATAATTTCTCAAATTTGTGGAGTTAGCCGGTTTTACAACTAGGCGACACAATTATTGTTGACATTAACGTATTGTTTCGGGGCCTACCTTAAAATCGGTATAATGTAAACAAATTCAAGCGAAAAATTAAATATAGGAGTTTTTTGTTAATCGATTCCCGTTGTATGTATTCCCAGCAGGAAGTATTCTGGATTTGAACGAAACTAACGCAAACATTTGTTGTACCAACTTCGTTAACCACTTCTGAAAACGAAAATATGCAATGTAATGCTGATGTTGCTCATTTTTCCACTATTAACTGATTATGATTTCGCTCTAACGTAATGAAAATCTTCGCAGGAACACACTGAACCGCCAAAATCGTTCAAGTTAACAAGCTTTTCACTCTCCTACTTCCCTCCGCACCATGCTCCATAAATATGTGCCAACTCACCCGCAATCACTCCCTTCAAAGTCTAAGATATTTCATCCACAATAACAGGTCTTCTAAGCGGCCACCACCCGCTCCCCCCGACGGCAACTCCCTGTCGGTGACTACTTGCAATGTCATCACCAGGAGCAGAGGCGTGTGCTGAATAAATGTACCCATCATAAATCGTCTCGAAAAATATTTAATTGGATGATGAAGCACTCTCGTCCTCCCGGCTCTTTTCGGGTCCTGCTGGCTCTACTGAGAGGTTCTTTCCTTGCTTGCCCTGCCACACCAACCAGACGACTCTATCGCCACAATCCCGGTGCAGTGCAGTGACGAAATTTCGTCGTCGGAAACGGTGTAGTCAATCAGTCAGACGAGTCCCCGCCAGGCAGGCAGTGAAGGTAAAGGGAGCCTTCCCGGAAATAAGCGAATCAGAGTGCGGCACCACCAGGAGGAGATGAAACAAAGGCCACCTCTATTCGTCTTCCGCATTGTTATGAGCGGTGAGTGGGGACATATTTGAGGAAATTTGGTTAGAGTTGGGGTTGGTTTTGGGGAATTTCCTCCACTTTCCGTATTTTTTTTTTTTTTGTATTTTTCAACTGGAACCAGCTGCAGTGTATCAAACGAGGTGAAGATGAATATACTTCCACCGTCTTGCACATCAATCGTCGGAGTCACGGAATATTTTCTGCCAATTTCCGCCATAGTTCGTGCTGTCGGTGTGATATGCTGTCATGTTAGGTTTGGTACACACCTCCACATATTACACTATTGCATTTCAGTTTTCCTCAATTATGTTTCAGGGTAAACATCGTCACCAGCCAGCTGTTCGCCATAAACACTGCTGAGAATCAGTCTCTGCGCTCGTCTCCGTCTCGCTTCCCTAAAATTATTTCCGCTAATTAAAACTGACTTATGACAAGGGTCGGTGTTAATAATTTTGTCTGCTGATACTATCAACTTTTGGTGCCGCAATCCGTCGTAGGGAAGGGAGGCTGCTGGTGTCGGAGGTCAAAGGGTCCATTTTGGGTTGCCAGAAGCGAGAAAATACGACGGCGGATGTCATATTGGACACAAGCGACATTGTTGACGGTGCCTGTGATAATAGTTGCGGAAGTTGCTGTGAAAGGGAATGTTTTAATGGACCCGAAGGATTAAACGCCTCTGGCATGTTTTTCAGGGTATTGAATCCAATGCAAGGTCAAAGCCGAACATATGATAATAGCCATGAAAGTTTTCTGTTTGGCCCCAAAGCAGCGTATTTCGAATCATCAAAGTAACAGAAAAGGGCATTATTGCAGTAAACCATTTTTGTGGGAAAGAGTGTGTTTGATTTTCTAGACGAGGCATCTTTCGACAGATGTTGACGTAGGACTACGTTTTTAATTTCTATATAGGAGCGTCACTCTACGAGATTGAAAATGAGGCATGTAAAGATTCATTGAGAGATTTCAAACGCATATTATGCAAAATCGTTATTGCAGTATATGTGATGATGTATACCACTAGACAGGAAACTTATCCAGCACTTTTTTTTGCTTGAAACATGAACTTAATACGAAACATAAAAAAACATGAACAAAGTACAGGGTTTTCCATTTCGGGCTTCCGAAAGTATACAGCCCTGCGCTGACAACCGTTTGACATAGCTGTCAACCAAAGCGTCATATCGTTAGTTGAATGTCTGCCATTTTACAATATGGATCGTTTTTGTATCGTACAACGTGTTAATTTTGTTAAATTATACTATAAAAATCATGAAAAACCGGCAAATGTTTTTCGAGCATTACGGACGGATTTTGGTCGTCATGGACGGCCTACAGAGCACACAATCGCTAATGTAGTGCGTAAATTCGAACAAACTGGATCCGTAGCGGATATTGTGAAACCTGTGCATCATCGTTATGTGCGTTGGGCCGAAAATATTGCTGCTGTTGCTGCCAGTATGGAGGATGACCAGAATGTTTCGATTCCACAGCGTGCTCAGCAATTGGGCTTGTCAAACACATCATTGTGGCGAATTTTGCATTTGGACTTGCACCTACATCTATATAAAGTCCAACTGGTACAAAAATTAGAGCGTGGTGACCATGGAATGCATCGGGCATACGTCGATTGGGTGAACGAACAACAGCAGCAAAATGCTGAATTTTCGCATCAAATTTTCTTCAGCGATGAGGCACATTTAGAGCTCGGTGGCTATGTGAACACCCAAAATTTCCGTATATGGGGCTCAGAAAATCCACACGTGATTGTTGAGAGGCCATTGCATCCGCCAAAAGTCACTGTTTGGTGCGCATTATGGTCTGGTGGAGTCATCAGGCCGTATTTCTTTGAAAATGAGGACGGCGAGACGGTAACTGTGAAAGGTGAGCGCTATGGCCACATGTTAACCGATTTTTTTTCGCAACAAATTGAAGATATGGATACGGATGACATGTGGTTTCAGCAGGACGGCGCCACGTGCCACACAACACGACCGAACATGACCATATTGCGAACGAAATTTGAGGGACGCATAATTTCGCATTTTGGTGATGCCAATTGGCCGTCCAGATCATGCGATTTGAACCCGCTAGACTTTTTATGTGGGGTTATGCGAAAGACCGTGTCTATGCCAACTCTCCACAAACTCTTGAACATTTGAAAGACAAAATTCGTGAAGTTATGACCGAGATACCGCCCCATATGTGCCGAAAAGTCATCGAAAATTACCTGTTCCCGATCAAGGTGTGCGAGGAAGCTCTAGGTGGACATTTGAATGATGCTGTATTTCACACATAATGGCATAAACCAAACTTTAATTTGAAATAAAAGTTTCATCGAAATTCTAATTCTAAGTGTGTTTTATTTCAATTTACTTTCGGAATTTAAAGTTGGAAAACCCTGTATAAAAAAGTAAACAATTTGACGATTAATACTGGTACGTTGTTTTAATGTTACTAGCCATTCCTTTTCCCCCACAACGGAACAAGCAATATTTTTGTCTAACTTCGGGCGTTAGCACAGAATGTTAGTCGATGCGTATTATGATTTTTTCTCCATTTACCAATAATAGACATTTATCAGTTAACAGAATCAATGGAGGGATGGGCTTGGAACGATCTTGGAGATGATCTTGGATAGTTTTACTCTATTTTTCCCACAATATTTGATGAGAGCCTGGCTCAAAAGGTTAAACGTTGATAAATATTTCATTAGATTGATGTTTAGGTTGTCCAATCGATTTGTGCTCAATTCCATTGTAATTGTGGTCCATATTCTGTTACCCATATATGTCTTCCTTAGAAGTAGTTATGTTTTTATTTTGCCCCTTCATTTCCCTGAGTTCACTTTTCCGTTCTCCATTCCCATCTCTACTAATAAGCAGAACGAGAGCCCTCATGGCCATAGGATACATCATATTCATCACCTGGCTATAAAGTTATTACAACTCTCTACAAACAATGTTCCGGACAACATGGCAACGTAGGAGAAAATCCTATTTTTATCCATAATATATTTCTGTAGTTATATATTTATTAGACTTTATTAGGTTTATTTCTATGAATATCTAAGATATTAACATTTGTGTTCGAATACGCTGATAAATGATGGCCCCTTGTACTCTTCTGCATAATTAAATAAATAAAAGAAAAAGGCGGTAATGGTTTAAAGTATTTTGCGCATATTTTTGAACATCGATATAAAAAAAATCAACTAGCGTCGAGTTCCTCGTGTCCATGTTAGAATGTGGTTACGGATTATACCTCGTCCTACCCATTTGAAGGATATCCTCCATTTGATGTATCAAAAGAACAAAAAAATACAGATGTCTGAACTATGAAAAAATCGTTTCAAATGCAATTACTACAAACAATCGCAGTCCTACGTCAGGCTCCCGTCTGTGCCCCTAGGCGTAGACCCAACTTTTTTTTAAGTGGTGAAGAAGCTTCAGCTTTGTACAGTTTTTATGGTGGCAACGGGTTTTTTGTAGGGATTTGGGAACTGGAGAATCCATTCGCCTCTAGCCTTGAAAAACGCCGTTGGATGGTTAGCTAATTTACACCACCACCAACAAATAGAACTAGGTAAAAAAAAAACTATTTTTAATAAATTAATTAATAAAAAAAATTATAAATACATACTCTCGCCTGGCTAGAAATGGTCGAAAGTTTATTAGTTCGAAACTGTAAATCATTCTAATTTGATGAAAAGAGACTAGAGATTAGGAAATTTTAGGAAATTAAAGGAAATTAATTTAGGAAATTAAAAACAAAGCAATATAAATTTAAAGATTCCGAAGTTTTGAATTTCATCTAGAAATTCATATTCTTCTAAGAAAAATGAAACTTTATTCAACTCGGATAGGTTCCGGATGGCTGTCCCTATACTGTCAAAAATTCCGATAGTAACACCAAACCACGGATCTCAGTTGATATAAATATGGAAATGGTTTCTATAGTTGATGTGTTGGTTGAAAAGACAGCCCGAGCTCTTATGGAGTTTTCCCTCAGTGTGCACGTCAGTTTTAACTCTCCAGTCGAAAGTCGGGATATGGTCATGCTAGCGGTGATCACTTGTAGGATAACTATATCCGGAATTATATCTCTCGTTATTTATTTCCACCATTTCGTTTTTTTTCGGTTTTTATCGCCTGATCGTTTATAGAACCTGGAAAGCCACCACCCGCGTATCGGATAATTTGATTGTATGATGGCGTCAGTTTTTCATGTTGGCTCTGTTGAAAACTGCGATACCGTATTCAAGCATGTACATGAAAATGCTCTTTCCTATAGTGGATAGGGTATGTCTTCAAGGTGGCCTTTCTTCGCCCACCAATGATGATGGTCTACAACGATTTCTACATTAAACTGTATTCTTTTCTGCATAATTTTTTGCCTCGTAATGCAGAATATGAGATTTTTTAATGAAAAAAAATAGAACGTGCCTATTCTACAGTTTGGTTAACTGCTTTTTGAAGCCGGCTTCTGACTGAAGTGTGGAAAAGTTCTTTGCTCCTAAACTCCTGTTGCTTAGAAAGAAACAAACGAACTTAATGAGTCTACCTTCAATACCCCAGCAGTTGAGAGCTATGACAAGAATATCAAGAATATCATATAGAATATCAACAAATATTCACGAGTAACGAATATGATTTTGCTTCAGTGTAAATGACTTTTTTCATTTTTTCAGATTGAAACACACTGCCCTCATTATATTGATGACAATAACAAACTAGTTCATTTTGTTCGTATCGGTGATGCATGAACAAAATTGCTATAATGAATGAATGCAGTATTGAGTGGGGTTCATAACTTCGTTGTTTTTTATACTTTGAATATCAAAAGCAACAAATTGATATTCATCACACTCGAAACGATATTCGTTCTGGCAGTGAATGTGAGTCAAAATTCGAAAATGAAAAAAAATAGTCAGGCTGGACCATTTAAAGAACCAAAACACCTAAGACTGGAGAGCGAAAACAATTGATATTATCATTGTTGTGTTATCAATAGCACAACAGCCCGATGTTCCCTTGTTGTAAGCAGAGCTTGCATGGATGGAGAGAGGCCAAGACTCCGACCGTTAATCGATCTCCATCGCTGATGATATTTGTGTGGACACAAAGATTGAGGGCCCTGAGTCTTCGATCACGATCACTCACGATCGATCGCTTAGTAAACGAACGCGCAACCAATGTGACTACGAAGATCCTCTTTTGTTTATTGTTCTCCGCCAAGTTCAGCAGTATTGTTATTGGTTTATTTGGTTTTTTTGGTTAGTATGGCTATTAAAGGAGGAAAAATTACATTCAATAACAGCTGACCTAGTTATGAAGATGTATTGCGACAGTGATAAGTTATTTGATGGTAACCGAATACTCGACATATTCGACGGATTTGACGTCTTTCGATGTGGCAATGTGTACAATTTGGATTTAACTTCAAAAATTTGAGATAAATCACGGAGAAATCACTTCTTCTTTTTCTTCTTCGTCTTATTCTTATTCTTCTTCTTCTTCTTCTTCTTCTTCTTCTTATTCTTATTCTTCTTCTTCTTCTTTGGCTTGTTCTTATTTTTTTCGTTTTTTTTTTTGGTTTTCATTTTTCGTTTTCTTTTTCTTCATCTTCATCATCTTCTTCTTCGTGTGACGACGAAGATCGTGTTAGAACGAAATTACGATGGTAAATGGTGAAAGAGCACCTGCACATGCACAAACAGAAACGGAAACAGACACGGTTCAGAACCATCGGTCGGATTAGGTCTATCTTTCGGAAAAAAAAGCGCTCCCGAATTTTCATATTATGTGTAAAAAACGAACTTTCCAAAAATTATAAAAGCAGGTAGGGTCTCTTCGGTTTCAACACATGTATAGTTCAAATAATTAATTGTTTTCAAGTTAAGTGCATTTTAGTATTTTTCATAGTAAGAGATCGAGATCGGTGGAATAGAGGAAATCGGCGTAGCGGCTCAAAAGAAAGGATTCATCTAAATTTTGTTATTTTCCCAAAATCAACAAGAAGCTAAATTTGCAGACCACATCACCCCGTTCCAAATTATGCATCTCAAGAGCGAAATAAAATTATACGTTTCCTGTTTTCATCCGAAATGGAATAAATGTACGAGATTTGTACAAAATCGTTTTTTTTTTGTTTTTTTTTTTCTATATTATAGTGACGGGAGTGAGAATTGAGCTCGTGACCTTTAGCGTGAGAAGTAGGGATGTTTCCACTAGGCCATATCGCCTCCAAGTTTTTGTTGTAGATCCCTTGTTCATCAAATTCCTTCATATGACAATGCAAAATAAAACATTGTGAGTAGCCATCATGGTGCAATTTCGCGCCAAATCAGCCTTCGATTTTATTGAAACTTGGTACATATGATGGAAGCTTCCCCAGAATTCAAGTTAAGACTGATTTTTTAAAAGGACGTATTCAAAATCGTTGAACTTTATTTCAAAAAAATCGTAACGTTAGGGTCACCATGCAAAAAACTGTTTTTTGCTCTAACTTTTATATTTCAAATTCTACATACAAAATGTCTTCGGAAGACTTTTAGAACTTACTAATACAAACATTTTGCGATGCAGAACTTGTCAATATCTCAACTCCATTCAAAGTTATTGATATTTCTTCCCAAAAAATACGGTCTATTCAATTGTTTGTCATTTTTTTGGGGGCAAACATGAACAAAGTTTATTGATTGCATTTGAAAGAGCACATTTCACTCTACATGATGTGTGATTTTCAACACTATGTTATTTTTTGTGTTTGAGTAAATTAAAATTGAAACCATTAGTTTTTGGGTAAAAAAACATCAATAACTTTGAGCAGGATTAAGATATTGACAAGTTCTGCAATATAAAAAAGAAAACTGAAAAACCCGTTTTTTCATGGTCACCTTAATGCAACTTACAAAAAAGCCCTCAATCGATTATATTAAAAGCTATGTTCTACAAAGTTATTTAAAATAAATGGGGCTACAACATTGGCGAATTATGTTTATCTCTATCCATAAAGCTAAGAAAGTTAGATTTTTTATTTCATCGAAAATTTTGGTCACCCTATTTTTGATAACATAAAAATGAACGCTCCATCATATGTAACAACTTTGTTGAAGACAGTTTTTGTCTAAAGAACAAATATCTCCCACAAAGTTGTTTTTGACGCTTTCTATCTAAGTTGCATTAGGGTAACCATGAAAAAACGGTTTTTTTTTACTTTAACTTTTATATTTCAAATTCTACATCAAAACTGCCTTAGTCCGAATTTTAAATCTTATCAATACCAACATTTTGCGATGCAGAACTTGTCAATATCTTAATCCTGCTCAAAGTTATTGATGTTTTTTTACCCAAAAACTCATGATTTCAATTTTAATCTACTCAAACACAAAAAAATCACATAGTTTTGAAAATCACATATTATATAGAGTGAAATCTGTTCTTTTAAATTTCGTCAACAAACATTTTTTTATGTTTGCTCCAGAAAGAATGACAAACAAAGGAAAAGAACGTGTTTTTTGGGAAGAAATATCAATAACTTTGGGTGAAGTTGAAATTTTCACAAGTTCTGTATAGCAAAATGTTTGAATTAGTAAGTTCTAAAAGTCTTCCGAAGACAGTTCGTATGAAGAATTTAAAATATAAAAGTTAGAGCAAATAAGCATTTTTTTATGGTGACCCTAACGTAACTTAGAAAAAAGGCGCTATATCGGTTATTAGAGAAGAGAAAAAAAAACTTTGTTTTACAAAGATGTCTCAAACAACTGGGACCACAACATTGTCGAACTATATTTACCTCTATCTATAAAGATAAGGAAGCTAGATTTTCTATTTCATCGACAATTTTGGTCACCCTATTTTTGATAACATAAAAATGAGCGCTCTATCGTATGTAACAACTTTGTCGAAAACAGGTTTTGTCTAGAGAATAAATGTCGAGCTCTAAATGCTAATTTCCACTTAAATGCATCTCCTGGACCATTGTGCATTGCAATGACAAATTACAATAATCTGCTAATAAGTATACAAAACATCTATCCACTTCCAAGACTGGAAAGAGCTTTGAAGCTGTTCGCTTTTCATAATATTACATAACGTTTGTTATTCATTATATTACAAATATTTGTTTTCATAATTATGTCATTACATATCATTCTAAATTCTAATTCGATTAGACTCTTGAGTGCAAGAATGAATATAATAGATGGACCTCAATATCAGACACTATGACTGCCGAAGGTCTAGTAAAATTGTCACATCTAATTGCATCACGGAAAAAACGCTGTAGAAATTTGCCCAGTAGACCGATCCTTTTGAAAATTTTAGACAGTAAAATAAAAACTATTAAACAACTTTTGGCATTTTCTTTTTATTCATACTTCGAGCCCAAGCCCGTATGCTCGCACCTTCCTCTTTTCCCCGTCCATAAGGTTCTGTACAACGTCAGGTTGTAGTTTTTTTTGAACAGAAATCCATTTTCTCTTGAAGTCCGCCTCCGATTTGACAACTTTTGGGTTCTTCCGGAGGGCCTGCTTCATAATCGCCCAATATTTTTCTATTGGGCGAAGCTCCGGCGCGTTGGGGGGTTCATTTTCTTTGTCACGAAGGTGACCCCGTTGGCTTCGTACCACTCCAACACGTCCTTTGAATAGTGGCACGAAGCGAGATCCGGCCAGAAGATGGTCGGACCCTCGTGCTGCTTCAATAGTGGTAGTAAGCGCTTCTGTAGGCACTCCTTAAGGTAAACCTGCCCGTTTACCGTGCCGGTCATCACGAAGGGGGCGCTCCGCTTTCCGCAAGAGCAGATCGCTTGCCGCACCATGTACTTTTTGGCAAACTTGGATAGTTTCTGCTTGCGAATCTCCTCCGGAACGCTGAATTTGTCCTCTGCGGAGAAGAACAACAGGCCCGGCAGCTGACGAAAGTCCGCTTTGACGTAGGTTTCGTCGTCCATTACCAGGCAATGCGGCTTCGTCAGCATTTCGGTGTACAGCTTCCGGGCTCGCGTCTTCCCCACCATGTTTTGCCTTTCGTCGCGGTTAGGAGCCTTCTGAACCTTGTATGTACGCAGGCCCTCCCGCTGCTTGGTCCGCTGGACGAATGAACTTGACAAATTCAACTTATTGGCGACATCCCGGACCGAACTTCTCGGATCACGTCTAAACTGCTTAACTACGCGCTTGTGATCTTTTTCACTGACGGAGCATCCATTTTTGCCGTTCTTCACCTTCCGGTCGATGGTTAGGTTCTCGAAGTATCGTTTTAGTACTCTGCTGACCGTGGATTGGACGATTCCCAGCATCTTACCGATGTCCCGATGTGACAACTCTGGATTCTCGAAATGAGTGCACAGGATTAATTCACGACGCTCTTTTTCGTTCGACGACGTTTTTCCAAATTTACGAAAAATTGACAGTGAAGCATGGCCAACGTGATCTATACACTCTTATCTGATTATAAGCGAAAGCTGAAGATATAATTCCTAAAAATTAAATTTCTACAGCGTTTTTTCCGTGATGCAATTTGATGTGACACACCCTTTATTTGGAAAGCTTATGCTGCATATGGGAACTGACAATATACCTGTATATTGTAAAAATAGTTATATATAATAGAAAATGTTATTTTTCCTAAATAGTTAATTGATTTTCCACTATCTTTGTCAAACATCATATTTTGTTCGGACATCTGGATTTTGAGTTACAATTTTTTGAAAAAAAGATCATTGATTTAGAAAACGCCCTTTCAACAAAAAATCACTCGTAATTTGGAAATTGTGATGTTAGGTAATTTCCATCATAAGTAGCAAGTTTTTAAAAAATAGAAGAGGGTCGGGTTAGTGGCCGGCTGATTTGGCGTGAAATTTCTCTATGCAGAATGCCTTGATGAAAACACTCAGGATAGAATTGACCGTTTTTGACCGATTCTGCATATATTAGGCTGTCAAAAAAGTCCTGCAGTATTTCCGCGAGGTGTCGTTGTAAGCGCGTAGTTCTAGTTGCATTCATTGTATCGAGTCATACTATAGCTTGTTGGAAAGGTATTTTTGCGCGCTATAATATAGTCCTTGACAGTGTTTTGTTTGGTTAAGTCGTTCGTGAGTTATAGTGTCGCAAATATGGAGCAAAATAAAGAGAAAATCCGACATATTTTACAGTACTACTATGACAAAGGCAAAAATGCATCTCAAGCTGCCAATAACATTTGTGCAGTTTATGGACCCGATACAGTTTCCATTTCCACCGCACAACGATGGTTTCAACGTTTTCGTTCTGGTGTAGAGGTCGTCAAAGATGCGCCACGCTCCGGAAGGCCTGTTGTCGAAAATTGCGACAAAATCGCTGAATTAGCCGAGAAAGACCGGCATAGTAGCAGCCGTAGCATCGGCCAAGAGCTGGGGATAAGTCATCAAACCGTTATTAACCATTTGAAGAAGCTTGGATTCACAAAGAAGCTCGATGTATGGGTGCCACACACGTTGACGCAGAAAAACATCTTTGACCGTATCGACGCATGTGAATCGCTGCTGAATCGCAACAAAATCGACCCGTTTCTGAAGCGGATGGTGACTGGCGATGAAAAGTGGGTCACTTACGACAACGTGAAGCGCAAACGGTCGTGGTCGAAGCCCGCTGAAGCGGCTCAGACGGTGGCCAAGCCCTCATTAACGGCCAGGAAGGTTCTGCTGTGTGTTTGGTGTGATTGTCAAGGAATAATCTATTATGAGCTGCTTCCCTATGGCCAAACGCTCAATTCGGACCTGTACTGCCAACAACTGGACCGCTTGAAGGTAGCACTCATGAAGAAGAGGTCATCTTTGATAAACAGAGGCCGCATTGTCTTCCATCAGGACAACGCCAGGCCACACACTTCGTTGGTGACGCGCCAGAAGCTCCGGGAGCTCGGATGGGAGGTTCTTTTGCATCCGCCGTATAGTCCGGACCTTGCACCAAGTGACTACCACCTATTTTTGTCCATGGCGAACGAGCTAGGTAGTCAGAAGTTAGCCACAAAAGAGGCCTGTGAAAATTGGCTATCCGAGTTTTTGCCAATAAGGAAGCGAGCTTCTATAACAGGGGTATTATGAAGTTGGCATCTCGTTGGGAACAAGTCATCGAACAAAACGGCGCATATTTGACTTAAAACAGATGATTTTAACTAATTTTATGAACAAATGAAAATTCAAAAAAAATACCGCAGGACTTTTTTGACAGCCTAATATTTGTAGCATATGTGAAAATGAACGAAGAACCGTTCATTGAGCCAATAACGACGTCATGGGGTAATAGGGATAAGACCTCTAGTTAGCTTATCACAGAGCATTCGTGATAGCTGATACAATATGTCAAAACTACTATTCAACCGCTGCTTACATTGGAAGTGATAGTGCCGAGAACTGTTTACAAATACAGAACCTGATTGTACCACTTACTGCTGCCGCAGCTGTTAAACATAGCGACGATAGTAAACAAAAATATTGGCACTGTCATCTCAAATTGAAATTAAGTACCGCATATACTTTCGAGCAATTGAGCAGTTCGATCCCATGTGATACGTTGATACGTATACAAGTGGTAGTAGATAAGACTGAACGAGCCCATCATGAAATCACGTTTCTAAACGCTGCCGTTTATCAATTACGGTGGGCACCTTGTTGGGACCAGTTCAGTCGCATACTGGTTATGAGATAGCAAAGGTCGTCTGGTGGTGCGTCGAAGTATAATCTAAAACACGTAAATCATGTCGCTTCCAGACAAGGCACAAGTACCGGAATACTTCAACCAGAATCTGATCAAAAGATCACTCGTCAGTGGTTTAAACAATGATGATATTATAGTGAACGAATTTCAAATTTCACCAGCGACCTCAGCCGGGGACAATTACATGAGTGATGTGTTCCGAATCGCAGTCAAATACCGGTAAAATATTGATGACAGAACGCAGATTTATTCTAACAGTGGGATTATTTTCAGAGATGAATCGGATACGGATGAGGTCAAACAAATTTCGCTGATTGTGAAATGTATGCCCGACAGTGGAAACCGGGGACCGATCATTGAGGAATTGATAGTGTACGAAAAGGAAGCGGAAATGTTCATCAATGTGGTGCCTAAACTGTCGAAAATAGTGGGCGATGAATTCTTCGCTGCCAAGTAAGTACTTTCGATTCGATCTGAACAATCATCGCATTAATATTGAGCGCTGCACAGATGTTATCACGCTACGCGTGATCCGGAGAGGATGCTGGTGTTCCACGACCTGAAATCTCTAAACTACACCATGGCGAATCGTCACGCCGGTCTCGATTTCGACCATTGTGCACTTATTATGAGGAAGATTGGCAAATTCCACGCGGCCTCGATGCGTTACGTTGAGCAAAATATGGACGTGATAGACACGTACTTCTACTTCAACATGTTCAAATCGGATGCCGACAAAACACTCGACTGTATCAACATTGTTTTCGAAAAGGGCCTCGCTACCTTGATCGATGTTGCCGAGGAGTGGCCCGATTTCGATCCGAGCACTTTGGCGAAAATGAAAAAGCTGTTACCGGTGTATGTGTCTAAGCTGGAAGAATGTATGACCCAAAAATTTGACGATGGTTTCAAAGTATTGAACCATGGTGATCTATGGTGTAACAACATGCTGTTCAAATATAACGCGCCCTCCGGAACGGTTGAAGATGTTGTTTTTGTAGACTACCAAATGAGCTTCTATTCCAGTCCGGGAATTGATCTCAACTACGTAATATCAAACTGTCCCGATCGGGAAACTCGTAATCGTACCGACGAGCTAATTGAGATCTACTATCAGTCACTGAGCGAAATCTTGAAGCAAATTGAGTACCACTCGATACCAACACTTGGGGATGTTTATCGAGAAATCGAACGAATGGAATTTTTTGCCCTCGTTTCGGTTGTCACCATACTGCCGATCGTAATGATGGAAAAAACCGACTCATTTGAGGCCAATTTCGAGTCCATGGTTAATGAAGAGATTGCAGCGGAAGCTAGGTAAATACAATTCCGTGGGAAGATGTACCAATCGATTGCGAAGCCAATGCTGAAGCGTTTTGATGAAAGGAAACTATTGGATGTTTAATGCTACTGGAATAGACAAGGGGCAAGAAAAAACCTGCATCCATGATACAACATGTTTTTTTTTTTTTTTATAAATTCGTTTATTTTTACAGGCTCAGTTGCATAAGTTTAAAGGAGCCGAAATCTTAAATATATTTTTAAAACTATATATATGAACAATTTTCTTAAATCTATGGTTAGTAATGTGGGAAACCGATTACTCGCGGTGAACTCGAGATTAGAAGGGTGACATATTTTTCTCAGGAAAAGGATGGGGTATAAGGAAATTATTACAATGTCGATAATCACACACACTCAATTCTTAAATCTATTCGTACATCTATTGTGAATTTACATTTCATTCTCCTGTTTATAGCAAGCGGACCAATTACTCATAAAGGAAGAAATGGACGGTATAAGGATATAAGGATAATCACACACGAACATCGATAGATTTAAGGAAAACATATATTTGGGACATGTAATCAAGGTCTAACCGAGCCAACACATCTCTCACCGGCACATTGGGCTGCCTTCCTCTAGCCCGAAGGGAGTTCTCTAAATTCGATCTGGCAACAAGATACACCTCACACGACCAAACAACGTGTTCGATGTCGTGGTAGCCTCGGCCACAAACGCAGATATTGCTGCCGGCCAGATTGAAACGAAAGAGTAGCGCGTCTAACGAACAGTGATTGGACATGAGTCGGGAGAAGGTGCGAATAAAGTCCCGACTCAAGTCCAGACTTTTGAACCATGGTTTGAGGCTAACCTTAGGGATAATCGAGTGAAGCCACCGGCCCAATTCACCTTCGTTCCATTTGCGTTGCCAGTTAGCGATGGTATTTTTACGGACTAAAGAGTAAAATTCATTGAAGGCGATTTGACGCTGATAAATATCGCCTTCAATCGCACCTACCTTTGCTAATGAGTCAGCCCTCTCATTACCCGGAATTGAGCAATGAGAAGGGACCCACACAAAGGTAATGACATAACAGCGTCTGGATAAAGCACTCAAATTTTCTCGTATTCTCTCAAGGAAGTACGGCGAGTGCTTTTCCGGCCTCACTGAACGGATAGCTTCGACAGAGCTAAGACTATCCGTTACAATGTAATAGTGTTCAACAGGTCGTGAGGCGACGCTGTCCAGCGCCCAATGAATTGCTGCCAATTCAGCAATATACACTGAGCAAGGATTCTGAAGACTGTGTGAGGTGCTAAAAAATTCGTTGAACACTCCAAATCCTGTGGACTCGTTTATAGTGGACCCATCAGTAAAGTACATATTATCACAATTGATACCCCCATACTTTTCATCGAAGATCGTTGGAGCGATCCTCGATCGTTGGTAATCTGAATATCCATGGATATCTTGCTTCATGGACAGATCAAAATGCACAGAGGAATTGATGTAGTCAGGGAAACAAACACGGTTGGGAATATACGAAGAAGGATCAACCTGCATGGAGATGAATTCATGATATGAACTCATGAATCCGGAGTGAAAATTTAGCTCGATCAGCTGCTCAAAATTTCCGATCACCAATGGGTTCATGACCTTACACCGGATGAAGAACCGTAGAGATAATAAATTGAAGCGATCTTTTAGTGGGAGTAGGCCTGCCAAAACCTCGAGACTCATAGTATGCGTTGAGGGCATACATCCCAACGCGATACGGAGACAAAGATACTGAATTCGCTCGAGTTTAATGAGGTGTGTTTTGGCAGCTGATTGAAAGCAGAAACTGCCATACTCCATCACTGAGAGAATAGTTGTTCGATACAACATTATAAGATCTTCGGGATGGGCTCCCCACCAGGTGCCGGTAATTGTACGGAGAAAGTTTATTCTTTGTTGACATTTTTTACTCAGATACCTAATATGGGCCCCCCAAGTACATTTGGAGTCGAACCAGACCCCAAGATACTTGAATGACATAGCATGAGTGATCGGTTTACCCAAAAGTTGAAGCTTTGGTTTTGCTGGTCTATGCTTCCTAGAAAAAACCACCATCTCTGTTTTCTCCGTGGAGAATTCGATCCCTAGCCCAATGGCCCAGGTTGAAAAATTGTTCAAAGTATCTTGTAAGGGTCCTTGCAGGTCGGATTCGTTTGATCCTACGACAGACACCACTCCATCATCTGCAAGTTGTCTTAGGCTGCAATTTTGTGTAAGGCAATTGTCGATGTCGCTTACATAGAAGTTGTACAAAAGGGGGCTTAAACATGAGCCCTGGGGGAGTCCCATGTAAGAGACCCGACTTACTGCCGAATCTCCGTGAGAAAAGTTCAAATGCTTCTCACAAAGCAAGTTATATAAAATATTATTCAATAGAGGCGGAAGACCCCGAGAGTGTAATTTGTCTGACAGATACAACATGTTATTTGATATTTTTTTCTGGTAACTATGTATCTATTGCAAAGCAGTATTGTCGATTAATTTCCTTCTAATGTAAAGCGTAAATAAATTTAATGTATGGATATAATACAGGGTGGGCCATTTAAAGTGGAAGCATCTGGTAACCCCATAACTTTTGACAGAGATGTCAGATTAACAAATGTCATACCGCGTTGGAAGCGTCATTTCAGTACAATTTTAAGCATGGAACAATACACACCTAAACAACGCGCTGAAATTGTTCAGCTGTACATTCAAAATAACTTCTCAATTGTGTTAACTAAACGTGCGTGGAAAAATAAAAATAAATATTGCCATTTGTTCGTGAAAATGAATTGGACAATTACTGGTTCCAACAGGACGGCGCTACATGCCATACAGCGGCTGCCACGACCAAATTATTGCGCGAAATGTTCCCCGGAAGATTAATATCGAAAAACGGTGATTATGACTGGCCACCGAGATCACCTGATTTGACGCCTCCTGACTTTTTTTTTATGGGGATATTTAAAATCCAAGGTATACACTGGTAAACCAAGGACCCTGGCTGCGCTGAAAGACAATATCCGACAAGAAATTGCTGCCATATCGGCCGAAACATTGGGCAAAGTGATGGAAAATGCCGAAAAAAGGGCACATTTTGCGGTCAAGGCCAGAGGCGGTCATTTACGAGATATCATAATCAAAAAGTAGTTAGAACAAATCTCCTTGGACCAAAATAAATGAATTTCAAAAAAAAATTTTAAAATTCCACTTCTTCACTTTGCTATTGCAAAAACAAATCCTTCCACTTTAAATGGCCCACCCTGTACCATATGTTTACCTATGAAAAGGAGACCCGAAAACACGCTTTCCTTCGTGAAGATTCTATACAAGAAACGGTAACATTCAAGAGAATTTTAGAGACGAATGAACTCTCAGAGTTTAAAGTCTCTCTAATTCAATACCTTCCTTCCTTCCAAGAGAATTTGACATTCATTACACGAGTCTGAAGGAAAATACCATTAAAGTTGTTCATACTTATCGATGCTTATTGCAAATAAACACATTCAATTCATTGGAAGCTTGTGATTTTAATATCTTACTATAAATAAAATCGCTAAAAAATAAAGCGCGGTCGTCGTGAACAGTCGTAAACGGTCGTAAATGTTCGTATTCTTGACGTAAACACAAACATAGTGAGAGAGTGAGCAGTGAGCAGCTGCGATGCGTTTTTTGTGTGAGAGAGTGTGTGCGTCTGCGTTGTTGCGAGAGTCTGTTTGAGTGCAACAGCAAAGCTATTCCAATGACTTTGCGGTAAACTTATTAAAACATAGAATTGGGCCGCTAGTGGAATATAATACTGAGGGAAAACAACTCAGGATAATCTTTAAAGCACCGAAGAGTTTGAGGGTTTGAGGTAAATGTATTTGTTTTTGTTATTTGTCTCGATATTTCTAGTTGTCTTTTTGTAATATCTAAACGGGTGTATCATTTTACTGATGAATTGAACGGGAAGTACCTTTGTTTCACAGAAAGATGTAAGGCGTCGTGCACAAAGTACGTAACGCGATAAGGGTGGAGGGGGGTGTTAGTTACGCCACGTCGAAAGGTAGGTTGGCGGGTATCCAAATAATCCTACATTATCGACAGCCCTACGACAGCTGTAAAGGATGATAGAAAAATAGGAAGGTTGAACAATAGACAAAGAAAAACAAAGTAACATTGAAGGTGAATTGAAATCTATTCTAAACAATACTTAATCTATTCTAAAACTAGTGAACGTATGCTAAAAAATTCTCCAGTTCATGATCTTAATTACTACTGGTGAGAACTTAAAATGAAATTTAAAATATAAAATATGAAACTTATGTGTAAATTTATAGATATAGCTGATGAATTGAATTAAATTAAAATCAATCTACTGCAATATTCCTGCGACTTGAAAATAAGAGAACGAACAGATTCGGTTGTGTCGCTCTCGCCAGTTTAAATGAAAATTTCAGCCAGAATTACTAAAAGTAAAAAAAAAACTCATACTTAAATTTAAGAAGGTGCCTAATCCCTGTTTATTTGTATTTTAGGAATTTTATAACTTCGTATCAAATAAATTGTAACCTGATTGGAGTTGATAAAATTAGAATTCATTTTTGCTGAATGCAACAGGGGGCGTTACTTTCTGTGTATTATAGATAGGAAATTGCGTTACGTAGGGGGGAGGGGGTCCAAAATCCGGATTTTTAGCGTTACATAATTTGTGCACGATGCCTAATGATTATGAGGCTGAGTGATATGATATATGTGATTAATACGTGTTTTTGGCGTGTCTGTTGATGCGGTATGTATATTTTGTCATTTTGTTGAAATAGGAGTTAACAATTAACCATCACAAATAAATCTGATTTAGAAAAGCTTATCCAAACATTGGAACATTACAAAATTATTAATTTGGCATCCACCTCAGAATCCACGCTGAATCATCTGGAGTAATAATCAAATGTAGCCGCTCAGAAGATTAGAGGGGCAGAAGAAACTCTTACGTTTCATACCTTAATACATCATAATAGTTTCAAATCCATGGATTGTACTCCGGCACTATTGCACATGATGTTTGATTATTTGAAAACCGCAAAAAAAATCTCCTGTGTTCGTACAGAGACAGAAGCCATCAACTCCGGAGTATTTTCACCACATGGATCGTCCGAGAAATATGTTAAATCAATCAATTTTGAACAGTGAACTTATTTCTTTTTCCAAATGGGTAGACGCTAACGAACACTTCGGTCAAATACGAGTACTACATTTAAAAACGGTGTTAAAGGTACTTCCCAAAAGGCCATTCGAAATTCGTTAATTTGTGGAGATTTTTCAAGGTCCGAAAAAAGAAAAAGAGATCAAAATCGCAGGTCAACTTACATTGAGCCCAGACAGATCATCGTGTACTTTCCAGAGATCACGGAATACAAAACTAACAACATGAAGCACGATTAATGGAGCCAGGAATGAGAGACATCTGTAGGATGACGAGAAAAGAAGGCGACAAGACAGTGGCAGCTTCCACTGAAGGAATAAAAAAAAATTCAACTTAAATTTGACGTATTGCTTTTTAGAAGGCATTTAAAAACAAACCTGAACACCTCTCCTTCTGTAGGTGTGTGCGTGTTCAATCATTCCTCTAATTGAATTTGGACGCTTGCTCTTCATTTCTCAAATTGCCGTCTAGGTAAAGGTGGAACCAGAATGCCGCACTATGCGTCGCGTTGCGACAATTGTACTTTGATACTTCATTTAAAATATGTATGTTTCCATTTAGTCGAACACAATAATACTTTGCGTCATTAGCATCGCTGTACTAAACGCTAACATTTGTTCTAAACTGCTTGCGCCGAATTCGCGATTAAATGTGGCATGGTACCGTCGTTTGGTGACAACTTCAAATTAGGGCCATAATTTGGGTCCCAAACTTGTTAATGTAGTCTCTATCAGATTAGAAGACACGAAGCCAGTTTTTAAATTCTACAATTTGAATGAAAATTTTCACATCATGTTATTTGATTACTTGAAACACGTGTTTTTGACTTTCATTCAACCATATGGTTAAACAATTCCAACATTGTTGCTAAATTTATCCATCATAATATAAAGGGTGTGTCACATCAAATTGCATCACGGAAAAAACGCTGTAGAAATTTAATTTTTAGGAATTATATCTTCATCTTTCGCTTATAATCAGATAAGAGTGTATAGATCACGTTGGCCATGCTTCACTGTCAATTTTTCGTAAATTTGGAAAAATGTCGTCGAACGAAAAAGAGCGTCGTGAATTAATCCTGTGCACTCATTTCGAGAATCCGGAGTTGTCACATCGGGACATCGGTAAGATGCTGGGAATCGTCCAATCCTCGGTCAGCAGAGTACTAAAACGATACTTCGAGAACCTAAGCATCGACCGGAAGGTGAAGAACGGCAAAAATGGATGCTCCGTCAGTGAAAAAGACCACAAGCGCGTAGTTAAGCAGTTTAGACGTGATACGAGAAGTTCGGTCCGGGATGTCGCCAATAAGCTGAGTTTGTCAAGTTCATTCGTCCAGCGGACCAAGCAGCGGGAGGGCCTGCGTACATACAAGGTTCAGAAGGCTCCTAACCGCGACGAAAGGCAAAACATGGTGGGGTAGACGCGAGCCCGGAAGCTGTACACCGAAATGCTGACGAAGCCGCATTGCCTGGTAATGGACGACGAAACCTACGTCAAAGCTTTCGTCAGCTGCCGGGCCTGTTGTTCTTCTCCGCAGAGGACAAATTCAGCGTTCCGGAGGAGATTCGCAAGCAGAAACTATCCAAGTTTGCCAAAAAGTACATAGTGTGGCAAGCGATCTGCTCTTACGGAAATCGGAGCGCCCCCTTCGTGATGACCACTATTCAAAGGACGTGTTGGAGTGGTACGAAGCCAACGGGGTCACCTTCGTGCCAAAGGAAATGAACCCGCCCAACGCGCCGAAGCTTCGCCCAATAGAGAAATATTGGGCGATTATGAAGCAGGCCCTCCGGAAGAACCCAAAAGTTGTCAAATCGGAGGCGGACTTCAAGAGAAAATGGATTTCTGTTCAAAAAAAACTACAACCTGACGTTGTACAGAACCTTATGGACGGGGTAAAGAGGAAGGTGCGAGCATACGGGCTTGGGCTCGAAGTATGAATAAAAAGAAAATGCCAAAAGTTGTTTAAAAGTTTTTATTTTACTGTCTAAAATTTTCAAAAGGATCGGTCTACTGGGCGAATTTCTACAGCGTTTTTTCCGTGATGCAATTTGATGTGACACACCCTTTAGAGTTGTTTTCATAAACAATTTTCGTATGAGACTTTTTCACCACCTGCAACCAAAAATGTTTTTCATTTGAATAGAATACAAGTTTGATATGGAAAAGCAAATTTTCATTCATAATTTTAATTTTGAAAACGTGTTAATTCCGACTGAAAATCAGCTATTCTTTCACGCTCCCCTAAACTAGAAAACGAAGCTCAATGCCGCCAACGCGGATATGTCAATGTTGTTTTCAAAAACATTCAACTGATCCGTGGACACAACAAGAACAAGATTTTCATACGAATTTCATTTTGTTTTTGTTTACATGAAAAGTGAAGACGCGAATGCTAGATTGTGAACGCAATCAACAGACTTCGTCAAGTGAATGTTTTAGTACAAAACGCAAGCAATGACAGCTGATGAGAAGCAACGCACAACGCGGCATTCTGTTCCCACCTTGAGCGTTTGCTTCACCATTTTTGAATGAAAAATTCGAATTTTCGAGTAGAGTTTGAATTTCTCATTGCTTGAGTTTACTGTCATCATATTGATCCATTCATAATTTAGGCTTTCTTCAGAATATTGCCTTTTCTTAGGCATTTAATAGTGTTCACCTCAACACACTCAACACAGAGAAACTTTACTTCTGCTATTCGCGAAGGACACAATAAACAAACTGCAGCGCGCCAAGCGGTTGCCATAGAAATCATGTGGACAAACAACATTAATGAATCGGACAAATCATGATCAGAATTGAAGTCATCGAAATGCGTTAATTACATGGTTTAGCTATGTAAATCTGATACAAATGGTGTGCAAGAATGATGTTTACAATATTTGTAAGTGTTATAATCCAGAGAAAGGTCTGAATACGTGCCAAATAATCATCTGGTGATTGATTAAAAGTTAGCTGAGGAGCGCATTGACACCAACAGAAGGTGAATTTTATAATCCTTTAAAACATGTGAATCCGTAACAATATGCTATAAAACTACTGTAAATTATCAAAAAGACAATTGTATTTATTTATTTATTTTTTTTTTTATTTCTGTATTATAGTGATTTTTGGCTGGTTCGTCACTTTTACCTTCCATTTCGGAAGAATGTCGGGAGTGAGAATTGAACTCGTGACCCTTAGCGTTAGAGGTATGGATGTTACCGCTACGCCAGATCGCCTCCTCCAATTGTATTTATATGTTTTGAGACATTCGAATACCTGATTTGATACAGGTGCGCTGAATTGAGCATTCTAAAAAGTGACCAAACCATGATCATATTTTCGACTGGACAAACCAGGATCATACGTAAAATCAGAATTCAAACAATTTCTACAACATATGTTTTACACGATGACGGAAAGAGGAAAGGTTTGACCATCGGTATTTGCGACAGAAAAAAACCTATATTTTTATCGCCAGCAACCAGTACATGTGCTCCAAGGATGACCTGGAGAAAAATCCACTGCCTTTCCTAACAAACACGACATACCCATAGTACAACAGGGATACCATGCCAAGCTATACCCCACTGAAAACTGAAAATTCTGAAGCCCAACTGAAAATTCAAATAGCGCTACCGCTGTCACATTCCCATATGACGGTCGCAACCTCGGTCGCCCGACGAAGTTCACAGAAGTGAAGCAAGGATAATCTTCAGAACCAAAATAACCACTATGAAGGCTGCACCAACCAAAATAAACAGAACAAACCGGATTTCAACATATCTACCAACACATCGAATAATCAAACTGTTCAGATATGGGAATCATATACCCAAAATAAATTTTTAGCACTTGTTTTGACATCCTGTTTTAGAACTCAAACGATTTAGGGCTCAAAATAACAAAAAATCGTTGAGCTACTGATCCAAGAGTATGCTCTAAATGTCCTTCACACCGAGCCAACCGCAATGGTCATTGCCAAGGCGCACAACCGAACCAGCAAAGTCGAGAAAGCCCGGCCACAAATCGAACACCTCAATGCTCGTACCGCGCATCTAATTCTTCCAAGTCTGCTAATCCACGTACTCCGTGACCAACATGCGGTAAGGATGACCACAGAATTAGGAACTGCGATAATTTGGACGCATGTGAAACATGTCAAAACGATCACGGTACATGCAGGCACCACTTAAGAATCCGCTGTGACGATGGAAGCAATGGACACAGTAGACGGCCAGTCCCGTCCAGAGTGAGGTGTCCTTAACACCGTTAAAAGGTAACCATCGTCTGAATGCATATGCCTTCATCGACGAGGGCTCGTTTTTAACATTGATTGAATCAAGGATTCCTTTGGAATTGGAATCTAAGGTACCCCTGAGCCGCTACAATTGAGATGGACGACAAGCATTGTTACGAAAATTGTTTTACGTTTAAAATTGTTAACGTACGCTTGGTCTTCGAAATTTCGGTGAAGTATCTTCTTAGATGAGCGACTGGACCACAGATCTAGCTTACATACACATGAAAGAAGCAACGGCTCGTAGGGTGATATTAACGGAGTTCAATAAAAACAAACCAGCTCGTGAGTTCCTGGAGCGAACGATGGTCTACAACGCGAGAAGTACGAAGCCAGCCTCTTGTGGAAAACCGATTACGTCAATCGGCTAGCTCCAAATGATGATGTTCGAACGTTTGAAAGCGAAGCTGCTCGAAAACCCAGAGCTACTAGAAACAGTCCAACAGTAGTTCCAGAAGGACGCGCATAATAGTTACACGTATAAAGCTTCCACTCAGAAGCTGACTGATCTTAAGCTTGAGCATGGATAGACTGTACAATTCGAAGTTGCTCTCCATGATTGACCTGAACCAGCGAACTTGCACAAAGAACACCAAAACACCCTTTGGGAGTAGCAAAAAAATTGTACAAGTTTGGGTGATTCGAGAAATTTAAAGAGTCAACAACGACGCCGGCCACGTCCTTACAGTCACCAGAGGGAAGGGAAGGAATGTTAGTATGATATTCGCCGCCAAAAGGCCAGAAGGGTCGCCTCTATGGCGTGGTTCCCTAGCGATTATCATGGAGGGGATGGTTGTAAGGGGGAAGAGGTAAGAATTGGGATTCACTTTGGGCGATTGTCCACGTTCCCATCCAAGGATTTGGTCGTGTTGACGTTGATTTTGAGATCTGCCACAAAGGAGAGTTCGGCAAGGTCATTCAGCATACTCTGCAACGGAGCGCCGTTGTACAAGCCAGCTCGAAGTCGCTCAGGTTATCCATAGTAACAGGCTGTCAATGCAGACCATGGTTCGGTACGTGGTCAGTTGCACCTAGCATGATACCGATTTCGATTTCGTGTAGCGATGGGGCCTCGGAGTTGACACGAGTGATGCGCCGAACCCTTGGCGGATCCTGCCGAGATGCTGATGACTGATTGGACGTCAAAACTTGAAGAAGTTGTTCGAAGTGCACAAACCAGCGTTTCAGCTGGTCAGTGGGGTCGTTGAGTAATTGTCCGGTCGTATAAACAGGCATTCTTGGATTCATCCTAGCTCCGGTCAGGCGTCGTGAGATAATAGTCGGCACGTGTAGTACTTCTCGCTCATCGTAGTGTCACATCCGAGGAAGACGGGAAAGAAGCGACTTGTTTGGGATGCGGTGGCAAAAATCGAGAGAAAGCCGCTCAATTTTCGAACGAACTCGATTAACTCGTATCGCATTCCTTGGCTATCGGCAAATTTAGATTTAATTTGGAGACCAATGCGAGTTAGAAGGCAACGTAAGGAAAGTGTTTCCATTTTTGGAAACAGCTCGTGTTTTAATGAAATATTTATACATTGAACACTGGAAAGGGGAAATATAGCAATTTAGACTCCACCCGTTTTCAGTTGATTCGGTAGGAATAAGCTTTTCGGGATTTTAACTATAAACTCCCGCTCCAACTTGTGGGGAAACAACAGTCTATCCTAATGCTGCTATCACAAGCAGAGGTTTTGTTCGACGCAAAGCCCAAGAGCATATTCTATCGGAGTGTCGATGGAGCTGTGAATGGCAAATATCACGTACAGTGCTGCAATGTTGTTCGGTGGAGGCTGGTCGTTAACTTCCAGGTCGTCTGGTGGAAAGTGCTTTTGTATTTCTGCATCTTCCAAAGGTAAATCAAAGTGATTAAGAAATGTGGAACAATGATGCTGGTTGAGCAAGCACAGAATCGCCTTTGGCCGGCGCTCGGGATGAATACTCAATGCAATGTGTGTATTGACATAAAGAAACATTTTAAAGCATATGGTCAGCTCCTGTGCTGCTCTCGCGAGAGCAAGAATAAATCACTATTAAAATACCTTCAACAGATTGTACAATACCACGTGATATAATTACGGGATACAAATTGAAAGGCTAAATATCGTGTCATGGAAAACGTCCAATTTAGTCAGTTATTGATGGATTTACGTGATCTTTGCACAAAACAAATTGCACACTAGTTAATATCTCACACGCTAAGTTTTCTAAAAAGCACTTATATCTTTTCGGAGCACACACTGTACATCTTTTCACCTATCTTTTATATTGATAAAATGAAATAGTTTACAATATTTTGTTTGTCTTGGTTTGGTATAATTCTCGGGAATGGTCCGGGTAACGTTATTTTTTGTTGATGCTATCCGGTGGCGTGAGATTGTTTATCGATCGTCTGCTGGCTGATCGATATTATGATGACTTGTATTTTGTTTATCGTGAGTGTCGCATTTGGGTTGAGAACAAAATCGTGCAACGTGACGAATGCAAACAATCTCAAGCACATTTTTGTGGAATGCCAGTCTAGTAAAATTGCATCACAGGTAACGTGGCGCCATCTTGATATTCTTTTTCAATGACTTGACATTCCTTGAGGCTTCCGCCAAGTCCTCATCAGTTGTTTCATTTGTATTGAAACTCGATTGAAGAGCCGATGAGCGACGATATAAATTGTGCAAATCGCGACAAACGTGAAATCCATAATCAATGTAACCTTCAACACACATCCAGTTGATATTGATACATTATGTTCTGTATGCACAGATATCTGCGGTTCAGTAACCTTCAAGCTGGTATACTTTTGTATATTTTTGTACGCTCGAAAATTTTCGTGCAGTCTGGGTTACATACTCGTTACAAAATTTTGAAACATGTGTGTTTTTCACTCTACATCAACAGCATAGTCCATTATTAAAAAGAAAACTCCAACTGATAATAATGTTATTTAGGAGCCTCTCCCTGCTTTTAACAGTTCAGCGAAGTTATAAAATGATACAGAGCAGATGTAATAAGTCCAATAAATCGCCAATCACCACAGAATGGTGACTACCCACATAGCCCCACAATGAATGCGCCATGCGCCAACAAATCAAACAGAAAACCCTTTTACGGGCCGGGTAAAATCTGATTCGCCAGCAGTTCCGACCAAAGCCAGGCGTATATCCGGCTGAATCAGACCGAAGAAGCGAAACTTTCATCCAAAAACGGTCTGCTAATAGCTCCCGATAGTGTTCCTCTTCATTGCCAAACGTAGCAACGTACCAAGCCGGACCATTGCCGGCTAGTGTTCGCTGTCCGAAATAAATCCTTCCTCCACTCCACCCCCTGCCTCGCCACGCAGGAGCATATTAGCGAGATAATGGTGAGAATCAACCTCGAATAGCACATCCGGATGGGGCATTGGAGCGGTAGACTGCGAAAGAACTGCCGGCAAATTGTCTGTTGGTTCTTGTTCTCGAAGCAAGAAAAAAAACACCCAGCCTTGGGAGAGATCTAGAGGGAGCTTTCAATAATCAGTTATCACAAATTACACCCCATCGGAGCTGAAATCCTGCACACACAAGTTGAATTTCTTGCTCTTGCATACGTTAACTTGGGAGGCCGTTGTCATCCAGATAGCGAACGAATTTTCGCCCCCTGAAAAATGCAGTCTGACTTTGCCACGTATGTTTTCTTATAGAACAAAAAATAAAGTTAGATGTTAGATCTCGTGCGCAGCGGATGACGGAAAAAAGATGGGGGCAAAAATATGGCTACTGTAATACATTAGTCTAGTCAACTGACATTGAGAATTTATGCTTTTTTCTTATCGCTTTTCCTTTCCATTGGCTGCGCATATGTGTGTGTGTGTGGGGATGTGTGTCTATGCGAAAGTAGTGCCATTTCGTGGATTTAGTCTCTCGAAAAATGAAACAGGGGCGGCTGCAAGAGCAGCCGCATAAACAAATATGTACTGTCATTCTTTCGTCGACATTTGTTCTTTTGCCCCATAGACTCCAATTATTTGGTTGAACTACAAAAAAAAATAGAAAATCCTCGACCATCACGTCACCCCTCGTTAGATTGCAATTGTAACTGCAAGTTAGTGTAGTGTAACTTGTGTCACCGTTTAAGCGTGGGTGGCAGTTCACACATGCAGCCCGAGCCGGATTTCTTCTCACTGTCCCATTTATCTTTCACATACCCCTTAAAACTGCATACTCTGACTCGAAAGAGGGAATCGAGCGTAGAACGTGTCGACAAAAGTTAACATTCGTGCCTTTCTGCACTTCCTAGCCTGTCCGTTCCACGTTTCTCGGCTGGACCCCCTCCGAAAATCCGACAAGTAACTTGTTAAATTTATTTCGATTTTGGAATTTATACAATCGGGAAAAAGACTGTAAGCTATAAGAAATGGCATTGCCCGCAGCACAGGAAATAGATACTTTCGCACTGTCAGGAAGGGTCTGTCTGAGTGCAGCGTGATTCACGTGCTAAGTGAGAAATGAGCGGGCGAAAGCTGCAGGAAATGGAATTCCTCTGAACCTAGTTGTGCCTTAGCATAGAACCAATGATTTGTTGCCATGTGCTACTCGTTATTGGGGGTTATTCATAATCATGGTGGATTACTCGAAAAAAGTTAGCGATATAACGGGTCTTTCATTGGGGCTTGTCAGCTTAAAAAAAATAAACACAGATTTTTTGAGATATTGAGTTCAAATGACGATATACATCATTTTAGGGCTTTATTTAAAGCTTCAAGTTTTGATATGTAATACTTGAATGCTTCTATCCTTTTGTGTGTAGGTGTACACCCAAAGGTGTATGTGTAGGTGTAGGTGATATCAATCCTGGAAAGAAAAAAAACGATTTTGACGTGGGACTACGTCTAACCGGAGTATATGGGGGGTAGAATGAAAACCTAAACATAGAACATGCAGGAAAAAATGAAAGATTCCGAATGCTTATAACTCGAACATTTCTTACTGGATCGGAAAGATGTTTGCATCAATTGATACGTAATATTTCTACGCTTCTATCGCAATTAATAAAATATTATTTTTCATTAGATAATCAATTTTTTTTTTTATCCCATTTATTTATTTAAGGCTCATTAGCATTTTAGCTGTAACAGAGCCGAATTTTAATCGTGTACATGTCACATGGTTATCATATCTATATAATTAGCACATTACACAGTTGCCATTCGCCAGTATTCCTTCTATACCATTACATATGGTACATTCACACAGTAGCCATTTAGGCGTAAGAGTTATTCTTTCTGTTCTTCCATTATCCAGTTGGACCACCGGACAGCGGAGACAGTTGATTGATCATTGTTGAGTTATTTATAGAACAGTAGCCCGATGTGTCTGGCAGATCAGAGCAGTTGTATGGATGAATCGATCTTATTTCGACCGTGGATCGATCTCCATCGCTGATGATTGTTGCGTGGACGTAGCTATTCTGTAACAACACAAAGATGGTCAATGAGGGCCCTGAGTTATGAACTCACGATCGATCGCTTACTAAGCGAACGCGCAACCAATGTGGCTACGGAAACCCCCATTAGATAATCAATTGATTAACTGTAAAATGGCATTGCAAATGCAGGTCAGGCCTAACAGAGACATCAAAACCAAGATGTCATCATACCAAACGTAAAAGGACTGTCATTAAATTTACTTGTAACGAAGAAAAATCTATTGGATGAATTGACCTTACATGGCATTATGCAATTTTTTTACTCACAAAGTAAATATATTAAATTCAATTGAATTCGGAAAATGTTTCATTCAATCAAAATTTGAATCAACACAAACAAATGATTACTAAGATAAGGTAGTCCCACGTCAACCTTGCGGTTATATCATTGATATAACCCACCAATTTTTATTTTGTTTTTTTTAAAGATTTCGTAGATTAACACAGTGTTTTATTAACCAATTCAATAGTAAATCCAATTAACCTCAACATTCAGCATTCATTTGATTCAAAGAATGCTCCTGTAGGTCATTTTACTACAGGAAAAAGTATGGATATAATGAGAGATGAGAAAAGCACGATATCACTTCTAGGTGGATTGATTGGATTTTTTCATTATTCAACGGACATTCGTGATGAGTTCAGAAAAATGAATGCGTCTACACTGTGTTTGCATCAAACAGCCACTTCACAGCATAAAAATCCCATTATTTTAATCGCATTGATTACCTAGCAAAATGCTAAGAAGCAAGCATCATAATTTGTATTTGTATTTAGTCTTCGATTAAAAACACCGCACAGACACTTATGAACTAATTCTTAATCTAAACACATTTTTGGACATGTTAAAGTCAAATTGGTTATCAACTTCGTTGAATAAACGGCAACATATATCCAATGGGTTGTTCTGTCCATATTGAGACCGATGAGTTTGTAGTCGGAGAAGCTCAATATGTCGGGTTTGTCTTAACGGTGCGTGAAAATTATTTTTACCAAGTAGTTCGGCACAGTCGATATTGTTGGAGATTATGTCAAAAATTAAAAGTCGTTGTAGAATCATTCTCCTTTTTTTTGAGCGTTGGCAAATGAAGGAGTTGACAGCGATCTTCGTAGGCAGGAAGGTGTATAGGTTCGGACCAAGGTAACTGGCGAAGAGCGCAGAGGACGAAACATTTTTGTACACTCTCAATTCTCCTTATGTGAACGTTATGGAACGGCGCCCATACTGGAACGGCATACTCTAGTACACCGCGAACTATAGAGCAGTATAACGTTTTCAGGCAGGACACGTCTTTGAAAGATATGGTGTTCCTACGTATGAATCCCAACATCGAGAAAGCTTTGGCGATAGTTAAGGATACGTGCTCCGTGAATCTTAATTTGTGATCCAGGTATACACCGAGATATTTTATTGTGGTGACTCGTTCAATGCTCGATGATGACATTTTGTAGCGGAAAGTAATGGGTGAAAGTGACCTCGAGAATGTTATAACATTACATTTCCGTACGTTAACTTCCATGCCGTTTATGTCACACCATTCAGTAAGAACTTCAACATCCGACTGAAGTACGCAACAATCCAACATAGACGTCATGCTGCGAAAAACCTTCAGGTCATCAGCGTACATTAATTTCGGAGATTTAATCGATCTGCAAAGGTCGTCGATGAATAAAACAAATATGAGTGGGCCCAGGTGACTTCCTTGTGGCACTCCGGAAGAAATATCAAAAGGGTCAGATTGTGTGTTCCCAATAAGTACGAATGCACTACGTCCTACCAGATACGTCGAGATCCACCGGGTAAGCCAACCAGGAAGGCCAAGCTTTTTTAATTTCTCCACGGCAAGACGATGAGGAACCCTGTCGAATGCTTTGGCCAAATCTACATATATCGCATCCACTTGTTGTCGTTTTTCAATTTTTCCAATGATATTTGAATCATAACACATTGAATTCGTGGTGGTAGAGCGTTCCCTAACAAAACCATGTTGTTCCTCGGCGATGATGTGATGCACGGACTCGTATAAAGTATCATGCACCATGCTTTCGAGCATTTTCAGCAAACAGCTGAGTATCGAAATTGATCGGTAGTTACCCACGTCGTTGATACTACCGCTTTTGTGAATAGGAGTTTTTGCAGCTATTTTCCATAAATTCGGAAAAACGCAGTCGTTAAGTGATCGGTTGATGATTGTAGAAACAGGAAGGGCGAGGGAAGCTGCACATTTTTTAATAAAGAGAGGAGGTAGTCTGTCCGGTCCTGCGCCTTTTGGCGTATCGATCGATAGAAATTTTCTGATGACATCTTGCTGACTGAAGTACATTTGAGGTATACTGAGGTTGTAATGCAGCAATTTATTCAGGTACGATTCAGTCAAGGGTGGTGAGTTATTACTTAGCATACCTTGAAAGAACGAGGAGAACAAGTTTGCCGAATCCAACACAGTTTCCGCCGCCTTGGCTCACATTTTCACTTTTATAAAAAAATTGTAAAATTTACCGAGTTTCCTCTCTGTTGACTTCCATTAACACCCTGTAACCCACAACTGAATGGAACAAACCAAAGAAAACAGTAAAAGAATTATTTTTAGTATAAAATGTCATCTTGACAACGAGCATAATCTTGAAATTGTTCGATTGAGAATCATCTTGTTGCAGACGAATTCAACATTCATTTCAATGGATTAAGAGCTTCAACATTTCTTGACTATTTTGGGGTGTACGAAAAGTAATTATTAATGAGTAGACCGCAATGTGAGAAACGCCTTGCGGTGTACACAAATACATGGGAAAACCACTTCTTCCCGCCAATTCGATTTAATTCATCAAATTATGTTATTGGAAGTTCAGCTAGCTGACAGCATTGTAAGAAATCAAGAACGGCAAATTGTAACGACCATTCCTGTACCGAAATGAACCGAAGTTTCAACGCCATTGTCGTCGAGGAAATCCATCTTCTATGTCAACAATAACTGCAACAACAACTGTCAAATTTTACGTCCTTCCCAAATAACTTCAATGTTTACTGAAATATTATTTTTGATTTTCCTAAATAATCAGTAATCCCTGATAACATTTATTTTCATCACCGAAAATTTCAGTCTTCACTGTTTTTTTTTAAATCCATATTTCAATAGCTTCAGTAATCACTGAAAGACTGATTCACAATTTTCCAAAAAACTTCAGCAACCACTGAAAATATATGAGTTCATAGTATATCCTTAACACTAGTAGTATTCACCGACTAAATAATTTGAAACGAACAATTTTCACTAAATTCGTAATTTTTGGCTGACCTAATACTAAGACCGATTTTTCCAACCTCCATTGGACACATTATTCACGTCGTTCTGTTTTGCTGTGACAGCACAACCTTAAGTTTATTTCAGTAACGGGTAATACGCAATAGAGAAACAATAGGATTCCCACTGAACACCGGGAAAGAATTGTTGACGTGAAAACAATTGAGGCAAGCGCAAGTAATAAAAAATATATCTCTAGCCAGGAATTTTGACTAATTGGTTTGTTTCAAAGTTTATTCAGGTTTATTCGCCAACACTTGGTAAAATGATTATAGATTATGACATGTCTGTGACATCAGATTTTTGAAGGAATTCATTGAGACCTTCATCTATCTGAATGACTGGCAATTAAAAAAAACTATTTATTGAACAATACAAAACACAAAATTTTCCCTATTTGCTTTATAGTTAAAACAACGAATAACAAAAAAGCTAATTATTATTTCATGACAGGAAAAGAACAACATATAGTTTGTAAATCCCACAAAAAAACATCCAAATACGTACTTCAAAAAGTTGGACGCTATGTACTTCGCGCTCGGAATAGAAAAACTCGTGCCACGCTATGAAAAATGCCTCGAACTTTACGGGGATTATGTAGAAAAATAGAAAATAAAACGAAAATTACGAAAATCACCGTGTTTTTTCGCGACTTCTAAGGCACCGAAACTTATTTTTTGAACGGCCCTTGTAGATTATGTTCTTCGTTACACATAAATTTGATGAACGTCCTTTTACAATTGATATGATGTCTTGGACTACCCAAACATGTGAACGGAAAAATTGTCAAACGATCATTGTATTTTACATTTCCCTCTGAAATTAATTGATCCAATCCTCGAAACTTTTATTATATTCGATTTGCGGTATGTCTATCTGCGCCATCTTAGATTTTTCAATAATTTCATCTCGGGTTCTGAAAAGTGGTTTCTTGAGTCGTTCGAATAGGAAAAAGTCACAGGGAGCCAAATCAGGTGAATTCGGTGGTTGCTGAATGGTATTCGTTTCGTTTTTAGCCAAATGTATAACGATTAACGATTGATTTTGCAAATTTTGCAAATTGTACTAAATCGAGGCACGCACAACAGCAGATGTACTCAATACAGCGTAACTTTTAGAGATGTAAACCTATCACACTACAAATTTTATATTATGTCAATGACAGATGTGCAAACCTACAAAAAAAGTTACAGGAGGGTTGTGTTCGAGACACGACCGCATAGTTGACGTAGGATTCCGTTAGGCTATCTGTTGATTTTTGATATGTTGGAAAAATTACATCGGTAAACTGATTTGGTGGCCCTGAAAAGGGGCGTTTTGTTTGGTTGTTCGGTATTGTTTGTTCACTTCACCAGTGTTTATCGAGTGATGATGATAGAAGGATGGTAAACAGTCGTTGGATGGTGCGTATCAGATAAAAGATACCGAAGTGGAACGAGATATGATGAAAACTGCCCTCTATGATCCTAGACCAGATGCCTCCTGTGTTATGTATGGATGGAATAAAAGAAAGCTCACCAATGTAATATAAGTTAATTACCAATACCGAACACAATTATCAATTTTTCTCACCAGTAAAAACATGTCACTTTAATATAGAGAAAACATATTTGAAATGGACAAGCTATTTTTCTTTCATAATTTTTACTATCTGATTTATTCAATTCAGATAGTAAAACTGCGAATTTTAATAAGACTAACAACAACTAATACTATATGTAGAGCATATGGGAAATCACTTTTTGGAATATTTCTTCACTTTTCCAATTTTTTCTCGTCGCATAAACTTTTCTTGGGTGAAAATGAACACAACAAAACAGACAGCTTAAACCGAACGACCCGTTCGCGAGCGGGAACACACCATGGTTTTTATTTATGAGAATTTAAATAAATCCTTTCATATATCAAGTGATTTTTAACACAATATACAATTTTACAATTAAACTTGTGCTAAATTTTTCACAATACACGATCGGTCATTGATATGAAATTTCACGAAGCAACCTGCATTAAAGTTCCAAATTTAAATTTTATTTGCTAGAATTAATTGTATCACTCACGCTACTTGTATTACTAGAACGCCCCCGACTTACATATATTTGCAATGCCGATTTCCCTCGGGCACCTTGGTTTTGATGTCTCTGTTAGGGAACACATTTCGGTGGGAACAAAAGCTCTCCCTACTTTCATGTATTTGCAATGCCGATTTCCCCCAGGCAGCTTGGTTTTGATGTCTCTGTTAGGGAACCGCCGCATACCTCGTCAATTTCGACCAATTAGAAGTGAATATTTCCGTTAGGATAGGGGTTGAGATTTTTCAATTGTTCGATAGTTAGTTTCATGACATATATTATTTTATTCAATATAGAAAATTATTATGGAGTGCCGAAATCGGTTGACGCAAAAATTTCATCAATCCATCATGAAATGACTAAGCAATAATTGGACAATTTTCACGATATGTTCGATTTTCGATTTTCAATTTGTACCCCAATATGTTCCTGAAAGACGTAATCCTACGTCAATAAGAAGAATTAAACGAGTGACTGAGAGCACCACACGATGGTGATGCTGGAAACTTTTTAATCAAGGTAGTATGTTCCCGAAAACGTAATTCTACGTCAAAACGTATCTAGGGCCCTTCAATATATTTGCAATGATTAAAACAAGATAATTCAAAGCATGGATTTTGACGAAAGTATGAGCGCACTTTTGAAATTCCCTTTCATTGTTCTTTAGTGATGAGAAGATAAACAGTGTTATTTTTTTTTGTAACGCTAACAGATGACCCAGATTTTTGCATATTTTCGTGATAGATGCATAAATCATTACCTAATACTTCATATGAATGTACAAAAGAGAGGACTATCAATTCAGACTGATTCAAATGTTATAAAGCATTGAAAAAAAAAATTAATTGAATAAAGTAAGTGAAATGGGGAATATAGTATTGTCATCAATCCATAATTAGTATAGAAACGCCATTTAAAAAAAAAACTTCATATTCTGCATGAAACCCAAAACATCTGTAATCGGTATCTACAGATTCTTGGTTCCAAAAAGTCCCAAAAATCTGTATAAAAACATTTTGTTGATATGATAACCCTGAGAGCAGTGACATGCCCTATGAAAAGATTTTTCCATTTATCGAAACACGTTTACCAAGCCCACTTTTCAATAAATTCATTGTAACGTGCGCTTCGTGGCAAGTGACACCGTCTTGTTGAAGCCACATATCATTGATGATATGATCTTCCTATTCTGGCCAAAATAGTCCTCCAACATATCGCGATAACGCTTTCCATTCACGGTTGCATGACGGTCGTTCCCATCGACGAAGAAATACGGCACTCCTCCGGCAAAAAAAACTTAACAATCAGTAATGTTTTGAGGATTCAATGGTGTTTCTAGAAGCACATGTGGGTTTGAATCTGACCAATAACGCATATTTTACTTGTAGACAAAGCCATTTAGCCAGAAATGAACCTCATCGCTGAAGATGATTTTGTGATGAGAATCATCATTTTCTATAAGATTTGATAGAGCCCAATCGGAGAAGTTCCGGCGCTTCATAACTCCAAGTGGCTTTAGTTCTTGAGTCAATTTGATCTTGTAAAGATGTAGCAGATGTAGTAAAGATGTACTTCACCATGATGAGAATGTTGATTTTGGCTAACGTTTTCATATTGACACAAGACTGTCAAGTTGCTAGAGGATGACCCTTTATCATGCCGGGAGTTCGGGTTCCTATTCTCGTTCTGGTCGGGTCAAATAAATTTCTTCCGACTTGCACCGTGGTCACGCGTATCCTAGAGCTTTCCATTCAAGATACATTCAAAGCGTTTTACTTGTCAAAAAACAATCTCACCTATGTGCTAATAAAAATTATGCAAGCAATAATTTACGTTGGAGGTGATGTACTGCATGGAACGACACTATCCTTAGGAATTTACACTAGCAGAAAGTGTCCGATGAGTTAGAACTTAATTAAAATAACACAAATGTCACATACCTGCGAGGAAAAGCAATTTTTGAATGATATCAACTAACATTCGCTCGCCACCCGAATGCGCAGCTATTTTTCAAATGAATTGTTATCTATTCCCCCTGGCAAACAACTTTGCTTTTTTAAAAATACTACACGGGCAGCGACTTCCGTCGCCAAATTCGCTTCAGCAAATATTTATTTGCATCGTAAATTTCCCCATTCGTCACGGTTCACCAAATCAGCTGCCTTTTCCCGCTGCAAACATTGCGCATCGAAAACGCAGCACCAAAATCTCCAACTTTATCTCTGGCTTCCTGCTCTCAGTCATCATTTCGTGCCGGCCGAACCGTGCGTCAGCTATTTCCTTATACATTACGAACTAGCGCCAGGCCAGCCGGTTGAGATTTTTTCCTGGAATCGATCCAGCTATTTGCCGGGAGTTCGTAAGCAGCTGTGCTAAATTCCATTCTCTGATCTTTTTTTTATTTTCCTCTGATTTGGCCCGGATACCCGAGTGCATCTTTCTCCGTGAAGAAATATTACCGACTCGGAGATTATTCACTTCCGCTGCCAACGCACTGCTCAACGAGGTGTGAAAGTTGATAATCGTAAATAATGGACCGTACCGTCCGTGGAGGTGAATCGTAATGACCACTGGTGCCAGCTGGGTTCCGGCGGGATAGTAATCAGAGAAGCCTTCCTAGGGTATCGATCCTCAGCAGTTACTATTTCTGGTGGATATGTATTCGTTGGAAAACGCTGGCCCTGGTTTATGGTGTAATGGATCGTTATGTACTCAAATCATCAACAACTTTCCCCGCGAGTATTCGCATGAAAACATCCAGTGTGCTAAACAAAAAAAAAAGTGTTACAAAACTCCAGAGCAGCAAAAAAATAACATCGCGCGTGTCACCGTTGTTTGATTTTATTGGGCGCCATAAAATCAAGTGAGGCTTCACGCCAAAATCGTGACCGAAAAAAAAGACACGTCGAGTACACGAGGTAAACGCCGCACGAGCAGCACCAATGGTGATGACAGTAAGTGTCAAAGCGATATCAATATCCACTGATTGCCAGTCGATATCGATGAAATTTTACTACAATGCTCTTTCGGGGGGTTCCTTCCTGCAGTTGGCATTATTTTGTTTGGCTATTTTTTTTCGTTGATGATGTAAGTTCACTGATATTGTACATACCGAAGAAGCTTTACTTACTTACTGAATAACATCAATTACCATTAGCGGGTACATACCCGGGTAAACTGAGACAAGCAAACGAGTCTAAAACAGCGCAACATTATCGCTCTTGTTTGCTTCCGGCTGGAAGGTATTTCATTGGCGATCCAGCAGGCAGAGATTGCACGATGTGGTATTACACATCAACTTGATCGTAGATTCCGGTGGGGTCTTGGTCGCACTACACCGGTGCAGTGAACTACGACGATAACCACCTCCCACGGTGAGTGAAGTTAAGGAGGCCATTAATAAGCAGCTGATAAGGATGGTTGATAACAACCGACAACGACAACAGCATTGAAATTCGAAGACGCATAGCCAAAGGAAGTCCTGCCTACTATGGGCTCCACAAATCCATAAGGCCCAATAAATTCCGACCTCTTACGAAATGTTCCTTGTACAAATTCCTGATTTGACCAGTAGTTCTCTACGAACCCACAGCATGGACGATGCTCAAAGAAGATTCGCAGGCACTTGGTGTTTTCGAACGCTGATTGTTCAGAACATACACTCTGTCCAACTTCTATAAGACCACCATAAATATATTTCGCTGATGCACAAACAGTTAGAATTTCACCAATATATTTTCATACATTGTTGAAAGCTTAGAATGATAGTGGAAAGATAGGGTTATTTGCCCTATCTTCAAGAAAGGGGACAAACTAGACTGTGAAAACTTTCGTGCAATCACCGTCCTGAATGCCGCCTACGAAGTACTTTCCCAAATCATCTTCCGTCGTCTATCGCCATTGACAGATTCGTGGGAGGTTATCAGGCCGGCTTCATCGAAGGTCGGTCTACTACTGACCAAATCTTCACCTTGCGGCAGATCCTCCAGAAATGCCGTTAGTAGAGTCCCCACGCACCATCTATTCATCGACTTTAAAGCCGCATACGATTCAATAAGACGAAAAGAGCTATGGAGAATCATGGACGAAAACGGCTTCCCCGTGAAGCTGACAAGACTGATTAAGGCTACGATGGATGGAATACAGTGCTGTGTGCGAATTTCGGGTGGATTGCTGTTCAACATCGCGCTAGAGAGTGTTATGAGACGAGCTGCGTTTAACTTGCGTGGTATGATTTTCAATAGATCTAGTCAATTCATTTGCTTCGCTGATGATGTAGACATTGTCGGCAGAACATTTGAGACGGTAGCTGAACATTACACCAGACTTAAGCACGAAGCAGAGAGAATTGGACTGAAAATCAATGTGTCTAAAACCAAATACGCTGGGCAGGACATGTTGAAAGAATGTCGGACAACTATCCTGCAAAAATGGTGTTCATCGGGAATCTGGCTGGTACGAGACGACGAGGAGCACAACGAGCAAGGTGGTTAGACCAAGTGAAGCATGACATGGTGAGCACGGTGCCCGCGGAATTGAAGAGCGATAGCCACGAGCCGAGTTAATTGGAGAAAAAATGTGAATCAGGCCATGTTGTAAAGACGTTAAGCCAAAATAAATAAATGAAAGCTTAGAATAAAAAATATTTAACGTCAATTTCGTTCAAAATTGTCGTTTGTTTATTTATTGGGCTTAACACTTGGTTTACGGACGTTTCTTCTACACCTATCTCTACGACGCGCGTCAATTTGAAGAAAGAAAAAAGAAAATATATATTTACCTAGATCAATGCATAAATGTGGAATATGTGGAGATGGAATATAAATGCAGCCGATTTTTGTAATTTACCTTATAAAATGAAGCGTAGAACTAGTGTTAAATGTGATAATTTCAGCTGTCTAGTTTATATAAGACCGTATCAAAATTCTGCAGAACGAATTTGTCGATATTTTCCCATGTCTCCGAAATTGCGGCCTTGAGTAGATCCTGCATACTAGAAGCCCCCAAAGATTTTCAACAGGATTCAAGTCTGTGAGCCGGCCAGTCCAATAAGTCAAGTTTTGGATCTTAACCCATTAGTTTCCTTGGTAGCACTGTCTCGCTGTAAATGTAAATTTTTAGTGACGATATCTACGCAAAAAGGTAGAATAGATGATGCCTGAACATATATGTAATCCTAGAATTCCGTCCAAACCCTGCACGAGCCTCCATCAATGTTGCTGGTTGAAACATACTGTTCCTTCTTCCTTCTTCCGCCAGTATCCGTTAAAACCATTTTTTTTTTTTCGTCAGTAAAAATACATTATACTGAAGACCTTTTCGTTATGGTATAGAGCACAATGTATTTATTTGAAAACATTCTTTACCATAACATACCTGTGTGACATGCTTAATTCCGGCAACACGGGATCGTCAGTTTAGCGATCAAGTGGGTTGGGCACTCGGCACATTTTCCGTCATCTTATCAGCAGGCAGTCACCGTTCAGCTTCGTGTGGTCTCCGATTATCCCGCGGTCATTCATGGACACACATTTTGGCAATCCTGCCGGGAGCAAGAATTAATTGGGATAATCGGAAATCGCCTTAATCCGAAACATTTTCAGGGGCTCTGCGTGAGAATTAAGTGACACAAAAGTTGCACGTTTTCAAAGTGCATTTGGCGTGATTTCTACCATGTGTGAAATATTCTAAGCAGAAATTAGAAAAACATGTTTGTTTTTTTTTCATTGTAGTTTGTATGTGTGTAAACGGGTAGTAGAATTTATTGGGGGAACGACTTGAAATTACATTAAAACAGTGTTTAGCCCGGAACTACCCTATTGGCGGAAGACTACAAGTAGCAGAACTATCGAACCATGGTAGGCATGAAAATTTTCAGTAAGAAAATGATACGTTTGAAAAAAGTATAAATTAAACAGCAACTGCCAACTGCGAATCTAGACGACCGCATAAACGGGTACGGCTCGGGACGACCGTATAGGCACAAAAAAAGGAAAGTAATGCAGATCGAAACGACCGTGCGGTGTTGAAATTGAAGTAAAAATATCTGCGGATCGAGACGACCGCGCAGAACAAGAACGGCTCAGGACGACCGTATAAAAAATGATAATGGTTAGAGTTCAGATCGGGACGACCGTACTGTGTGAAAATGGAAGTAAAATCTTCAGTGACGAAAAAAAAGCTTAATTTGGATGGTCCTGTGAGATTCAATGGGTACTGGCGAGATTTTCGGAAGAAGGAACAGTATGTTTCAACTAGAAACTTTGGTGGAAGCTCGTGTATGATTTGGACGGGATTCTGTGCAGCCGGAAAACTCAAGATAGCTTTCAAATCCTTTAAAATGAATAACAAGGATTACATACATGTTCTGGCATCCTCTCTCCTACCGTTTTTGCATAGATATCGTCGCTAAAATTCACATAATGATAAGAATGCGGATTGGGACGACCGCGCGGTTTGAAAATGGAAGTAGAATTATTTGCGGTTCGGGACGACTATATAACTATTTTTGCCGTGAACGGATTCAGGCGATCTACATACCAAGCGAATCAGTAATTCCCTAAGATTTGTTTGATATGCTATACATTACAATCACATCGTCTGTATATGGTTTAAATTGATGAAAATTACAAGCATTCCCATTTCCTCATACATTTGTTCTGTCCATTTGTGTGCTTTCCCCAACAGAGCTGTCAAAAACGAGCAACGAAGGGAAAATCGTAAGATGTAAAGTCTCCGTGAACAAAGGAAAAGAAGAAGAACGAAGAGGAATATTTGCTTACAGTATAAACAGTGGATCTTGCTGAGGCAAACTTCATTCTTCGTGAGGACACCGATTGGACAACACCGTTGCTGGACGAGCTGGACGGCGAGGGATCGAATGGTTTTCTCAAGGCAATGGGGATGGAGGAGTACTACGAGTAAAGAGTAGAGTTTACTAAGGGCCTTTCTGAAGGCTAGAGACGAATGAACTGGAGATGTTTAAAGTCTCTTTAATTCAACAAGGAAAGGAAGGAAAGGCAAACTTTCAGTATAGTTCTCTGGCATTGCAATCATTGCATCAAACTGACGCCATTGCATTAATGTTTTGAGCTACACAATTGTATCAAGCTAGGCTATCGTCAACTCACCAAGAAAAAAAATGTTCTGGATTTTTGTCAGTGATTTGGTTTTGCATGACGTTAGGAAAACTTTCTCCACAAAGGATGACAGCAAAGCTAATCTAGACTGGCAATATTAACAGAAAGGGCTTCTGTTGAGAAGAGCGCGAAACAGAGATATGTGTGTGTATATTTAGTTGTTTCAAGCCATCGATATATGGATATTTGTGTGCGTATGTGCGTGCTTCATAACCCGTACATAAAAATAGTGCTATATATATATATATATATATATATATATATATATATATATATATATATATATATATATATATATATATATATATATATATATATATATATATATGTATATATATATATATATATATATATATATATATATATATATATATATATATATTAGTAATGAATCTCTGCTGAGGCAAGCGACTTGAATTAAACTACAGCGTAGTTCTACATCAACAATGCGGTCGTGTCTTGAACACAACCTCCTTTATTTTTTGACGTGGACTACGTCTAACCGGAGTATATGGAGATGTTCTGTATTTAGGTTTTGATATTACCCTAAATACAGAACATGCAGGAAAAAATGAAAGATTCCGAGTGCTTCTAGCTCGAACATTTCTTACTGGATCGGAAAGATGTTTGCATAGATTGATACGGAATATTTCTACGCTTCTATCGCAATTAATAAAATGTTATTTTTCATTAGATAAACAATTAAATAACTGTAAAATGTTAAGCGTCATCTAAACTTTCTAACTGCCTCGTTTTGATTGGCCCCATTTACGGTTTCCCCAACACAGCCATGAAAACCAAGCAGCCTTGGGGAAATCAGCATTGCAAATACATGAAAGTATGGGGACTTTTGTTCTCACCGTCATGTGTTCCCTAACACAGACTTCAAAACCAAGTAGTGTTGGAGAAAACGACATTGTAAATACATGAAAGTCGTGGGTATTTTTGTTCCGACTAAAATGTGTTTCCTTAACATAGACTTCAAAATCAAGATGTAATACATACCAAACGTAAAAGGATTGTCATTATACATTTATACAATCTTTTTACTCTCAAAGCAAATATATTGAATTCAATAGAATTCGGAAATTTAATCAATACAAACAAATGATTGCTAAGCTAAGGTAGTCCCACGTCAATTTTGCGGTTATGTCATAGATATAACCCACCCATTTTTCTTATTCAATTCTTTTTTTTTCGAGGAAGAGAGGATATGTGTTAACTAAAAACCATTTGATACTTATTGACCACCCAATTCGCAGAATAAATTAAGCTATTCGAGACACCCTATGTAAACAAAAACAAAAATTGCTCATCCGGATGTAATTTTACGCGCATCGTATTCAAAGAACCTTCCTTGACATTTATTTTATTCGACCTGATATTTTCGATGACTGTTCACATATTCTAGAAGAGGTAAACAGATATTTCGTTTGATTTCCATGATTGATTTGAAATCGAAATTACTCTGTTGTTTGTAGGCAAAATAAGCCACCTCCGGATAATGACTTATGCTATGTTTTCTAAAGCTGATCTAAAGCTGAGCTAAAGCTGATATCTTTTCTAAAGCAGATTACCTTATCACATGTTACTCTTCAAGGGGTTCCTTTTGTGACTTTGACCCTGGATAAATATGCCACCACAACTAAAGGTTTGCCACTTCATGTGAATCGTCGTGTTTTGTACGTATTAGATATTTTTAATTACTGCTCTAAGTGAATAAGCCCAGTTTATTGCATACATGTACCCACTATTTCAATAATGATTTTAACAAATTTTGATAAGAAACACCGTTTAAAATAAATCTTTTAACCGGTGTTTGTAGCGGTATGTGGACGCAGTGAAAGGGCATATTTCTTCACATGCCCTTTTTATCACCTCTTCCGGTGATCAGGTCTCTGCAACTGTAACCAGTATACCCTGCCTGCCATCTATCGCAGCCTACCCTGTAATAAACTCAAAATCTGTAGAAAAGGCTTGCGGTAATCTGAAGAAATCTACTAATGCTGGACCCGACAATATCCCATCTGTAATTTTGAAGATGTGCTCTAACAGCCTCTCGTTACCGCTGAGCATCTTGTTCAGCCGCTCCATCCTTAGTGGTACCTTTCCGAATGCATGGAAAAAATCATTCATCTTTCCTGTTTTCAAAAAAGGTTGCAAGAAGGATGTTAAGAATTATAGAGGAATCGCATGCCTATGTGCTATCTCCAAGCTTTTCGAGGTTATTGTGTTAGACTTCATTTCTCATGCTTGCAATAATTACATCGCCGAGGAACAACACGGCTTCATGCCCAAACGATCAACTGCAACAAATCTTGTTTTGTATACCTCGTTCATAGCTCGTTCACTTGAAAGGAGACAGCAGATCGACGCAATATACACTGATTTTTCTGCTGCGTTTGACAAAATCAACCATAACATCGCTGTAGCTAAATTTCAGCGCCTTGGTTTCAACGGCTCTTTTCTCAGCTGGCTACGTTCTTATCTAACCGACCGATACTCCATTTCCTGTAACATCCGGTGTTCCGCATCTCGGTCCGTACATATTCCTTCTGTATCTTAACGACATCAATTTATGTTTGAAGTGCTTGAAACTTTTATACGCAGATGATTTCAAATTATTCCTTCCTGTGAATTCCACTGTAAACGCCGAGTTTCTTCAAAAACAGTTGGATATTTTCGACGAATGGTGTGTGATTAACAGAATGACTCTAAATCCATCGAAGTGTTCTGTGATATCGTTTTCCCGCAAGCGCTCTTCAATAATCTTCGATTATAAGCTGCATGGTGTAACATTGGAACGTGTCAACACCATTAAAGACCTTGGCGTCATGTTAGACTCCAAACTGATATTTCGTGTCCACATTTCCTACATCACTGTCTCTCCCTGATTAGGGCAGTAGAGCGCATTATTGGAACAACTTATCCGGCCAAAACCGAAAGGAAAAAACCTTAACGTGATTCAGATCATGAAAGATCTGGCCAGATACACTTCTGTATCTGAAATTCGCAGGGTTAGACCGAACAAATTGCGAGTTGTCGTGAATGAACGGAAACACGCAAACGAGATTGTTGCTGATCAACATTTCACTCTCGAATATCGAACATTTATACCCTCCCATAACGTAGAAATTGAGGGGGTGATAACTGAAACGGGTCTGACGAGCGAACAAATAAAAGCAGAAGGAAAAGGCAAGTTCAAGAAGCTCCCCTCAATGGAAGTGAAAATCTTGGACTGTCGCCAACTCGGGAAACTTTCCCATGATGGGGACCAAACTAAATTTACGCCGTCCGACTCGTTTCGAGTCACCTTTGCTGGTGCCGCCCTCCCTGACTACGTTATGGTGGACAAATTGAGACTACCTGTGCGACTCTTCGTGCCAAAGCCCATGACATGCAACAAATGCAAGTCAGTTGGTCACACTTCGGATTATTGTGCCAACAAGGAGCGCTGTGCCACTTGCGGAGAGCAACATGAGGGGAAATCCTGCAGTGCGACTGAGCATAAATGTCCATATTGCGGGGATCCCCACACGAGCTCTCAGTTTGTGAAAATTACAAGAGTCGCTGGGAGAAACAGAAGCGCTCTTTGAAGGAACGCTCGAAACGCACTTTTGCGGATATTTTAAAGGGCGCTTCTCCACTGGCCCAACAACAACAAACAATCAACACACAAAATGTCTTCGCCACGTTGCCCGTTGACGAAATAGAAGCGGACTCAGCTAACGGGGGCACACCGTTCATTTTCCAAGGGAATCCCCGGCGCAAAAATGTGACCACTCCCAAAGTTCAAGGACAAGCCCCTCCGGTGATACCCCCTGTTAGCATGCCTAAAAAATCGAGTGCAGCGGACAAGCAAAATCAGGTTCCTCCTGGTTTCCGTGGGAATAATTCACCTTCGAATGGCCCAGCACTCGAGGGGACATCAAAAACCCCAACTGTCCCTATTTTTCCGTTCAGTTCAACTTCCCAATCGGGATTTATAAAGTTGTCTGACCTTTTGGACCAAATCTTCAAGTGTTTTAATGTTTCCGACTCTATCAGAACCCTTGTCATCTCAATGCTTCCAGTATTAAAGACAATTTTGCAACAATTGATGCAAACATGGCCCCTCCTTGCAATGATTATCTCTCTTGATGTCTAATTCAAATAGAGAGGTCGGAGATATCACTGTTTTACAGTGGAATTGTCGTAGTCTTACCCCTAAATTGGATACATTCAAAATTTTAATTCATAACTACAATTGTGATGTTTTTGCTCTGTCCGAAACTTGGCTTTCTTCGCGAGATGATATCTCTTTCCACGATTTTAATATTATACGCTTGGACCGTGATGATAGATACGGAGGGGTGCTTTTGGGGATCAATAAGTGCCACTCATTTTTTAGAATTGACCTTCCACCTATTGGAGGGATCGAAGCTGTTGCTTGTCATGCAAACATCAGAGGCAAAGACCTCTGTATTGTCAGCTTGTATTGGCCTCCGAGAGCTGCGGTTAGCCGCAAACAACTTGATGACATGTGCTCACTCCTTCCTGAGCCACGATTGATCTTGGGAGACTTCAACTCTCACGGAACTGCCTGGGGGGAACAGTACGACGACAAACGTTCATTGTTGATATATGACCTTTGTAACAGCTTCAATATGACCGTTTTGAACACTGGGGAAACAACACGTGTGCCTAAACCTCCTGCTAACCCAAGTGCTCTTGACCTCTCGCTTTGCTCGAATTCACTATCGTTAGATTGCAAGTGGAATGTAATCCAGGACCCCAACGGTAGTGATCACTTGCCAATCAAAATTTCCATCACCATTGGGTCGAATTTTTCTGAATCTATAAACATGGCATATGAGCTCACAAGACACATTGACTGGAAAAAATATACGGACGCGATTGCTCTAGCCATCAATTCCAGAGATGGTTTGCCTCCATTGGAGGAGTATAACTTCCTTTCTCGTTTGATATATGACAGCGCGGTTCGCGCTCAAACGAAACCCATCCCAGGCTCCACTTTTCGTCAAAGGCCTCCCAATCCATGGTGGGATAGCCAATGTTCCAAGCTTTATCAGAATAAATCGAACGCATTTAAAGCTTTTCGGAAACGTGGAACCATTGAGAATTTTCAAACGTATTTGGACCTTGAAAATCAATTTAAAAACTTGATCAAAGGGAAAAAACGTGCTTATTGGCGAAATTTCGTGGGAGGTTTGTCACGAGAAACGTCAATGAAAAAATTATGGAAAGTGGCTCGAAACATGAGAAATCGCTCTTCATCGAATGAAAGCGAAGAATATTCACATCGATGGATTTTTAATTTTGCACGGAAGGTTTGTCCCGATTCCGCTCCTGTGCAAAAAATTGTTCGAGATATACCACAAGATAGGTGCGATCTTGATTCCGAGTTTTCGATGGTAGAATTCTTTCTTGCTCTCCTTTCTTGTAACAATTCTGCTCCAGGAACGGATAGAATTAAGTTCAACTTATTAAAAAACCTCCCTGATGTGGCGAAACATCGCTTGTTGAATTTATTCAATCGGTTTCTGGAGCATAATATTGTTCCAGATGATTGGAGACAAGTGCGAATTATAGCTATTCAAAAACCCGGAAAACCCGCGTCCGACTTCAATTCGTACCGCCCAATAGCAATGCTGTCTTGTATACGGAAATTGTTGGAGAAAATAATCTTGTTTCGCCTTGATCAATGGGTTGAAACGAATGGCCTCCTCTCAGATACACAATATGGGTTCCGCAGGGGCAAGGGGACGAATGATTGTCTTGCGTTGCTTTCTTCAGAAATTCAAATGGCTTACGCCGAAAAAAAACAAATGGCTTCAGTATTCTTGGACATAAAGGGGGCCTTTGATTCAGTTTCAATAGAGGTTTTGTCAGACAAATTACACTCTCGGGGTCTGCCGCCTCTGTTGAATAATATGTTATATAACTTGCTTTGTGAGAAACAATTGAATTTTTCTCACGGGGATTCGACAGTAAATCGGGTCTCCTACATGGGCCTCCCCCAGGGCTCATGTTTAAGCCCCCTTTTGTACAACTTCTATGTAAACGACATCGACAATTGTCTTACACAAAATTGCAGCCTAAGACAACTTGCAGATGATGGAGTGGTGTCTGTCGTAGGATCAAACGAATCCGACCTGCAAGGTCCCTTACAAGATACTTTGAACAATTTTTCAACCTGGGCCATTGGGCTAGGGATCGAATTCTCCACGGAGAAAACAGAGATGGTGGTTTTTTCTAGGAAGAATAGACCAGCAAAACCAAAGCTTCAACTTTTGGGTAAACCGATCACTCATGCTATGTCATTCAAGTATCTTGGGGTCTGGTTCGACTCCAAATGTACTTGGGGGGCCCATATTAGGTATCTGAGTAAAAAATGCCAACAAAGAATAAACTTTCTCCGTACAATTACCGGCACATGGTGGGGAGCCCATCCCGAAGATCTTATAATGTTGTATCGAACAACTATTCTCTCAGTGATGGAGTATGGCAGTTTCTGTTTTCAATCAGCTGCCAAAACACATCTCATTAAACTCGAGCGAATTCAGTATCTTTGTCTCCGTATTGCGTTGGGATGTATGCCCTCAACGCATACCATGAGTCTCGAGGTTTTGGCAGGCGTACTCCCACTAAAAGATCGCTTCAATTTATTATCTCTTCGGTTCCTCATCCGGTGTAAGGTTATGAACCCATTGGTGATCGGAAATTTTGAGCAGCTTATCGAGCTAAATTTTCATTCAGGATTCATGAGCTCATATCATGAATTCATCTCCATGCAGGTTGATCCTTCTTCGTATACTCCCAACCGTGTTTGTTTTCCTGACTACATCAATTCCTCTGTACATTTTGATCTGTTCATGAAGGAGAAAATCCATGGAATTCCAGATTATCATCGATCGGGGATCGTTCCTACGATCTTCAATGCAAAGTATGGGCGTGTCAATTGTGATAATATGTACTTTACTGATGGGTCCACTATGAATGAGTCCACAGGATTTGGAGTGTTCAACGAAATTTTTAGCACCTCCCACAGTCTTCAGAATCCTTGCTCTGTGTATATTGCTGAATTGGCAGCAATACATTGGGCGCTGGACAGCGTCGCCTCACGACCTGTTGAACACTATTACGTTGTAACGGATAGTCTTAGCTCTGTCGAAGCTATCCGTTCAGTGAGGCCGGAAAAGCACTCGCCGTACTTCCTTGAGAGAATACGAGAAAATTTGAGTGCTTTAACCAGACGCTGTTATGTCATTACCTTTGTCTGGGTCCCTTCACATTGCTCAATTCCGGGTAACGAGAGGGCTGACTCATTGGCAAAGGTAGGTGCAATTGAAGGCGATATTTATCAGCGTCAAATCGCTTTCAATGAATTTTATTCTTTAGTCCGTAAAAATACCATCGCTAACTGGCAACGTAAATGGAACGAAGATGAATTGGGCCGGTGGTTTCACTCGATTATCCCTAAGGTTAGCCTCAAACCATGGTTCAAAAGTCTGGACTTGAGTCGGGACTTTATTCGCACCTTCTCCCGACTCATGTCCAATCACTGTTCGTTAGACGCGCTACTCTTTCGTTTTAATCTTGCCGATGGCAATATCTGTGCTTGTGGCCAAGGTTACCACGACATCGAACACGTTGTTTGGTCGTGCGAGGAGTATCTTGTTGCCAGATCGAATTTAGAAAACTCTCTTCGGGCTAGAGGAAGGCAGCCCAATGTGCCGGTGAGAGATGTGTTGGCTCGGTTAGACCTTGATTACATGTCCCAAATATATGTCTTCCTAAAAGCTATCGATCTTCGTGTGTGATTGTCCTTATATCCTTATATTCTCCTTTTCCTTTTCCTTCGCGAGAAATCAAATCCCTTCTTACTAACAATAGAATAAGGTGAAATGTAAATACATGTTAGATATAAGATAGGCTTAAGAATTGAGTATGATGAATGTGAGTGCGAATGTGAGTGTGAACATTGTCAACATATCCTTATATCCCATCCTTTTCCTGAAACAAAATGTCACCCTTCTAAACTCGAGCAAGCCGCGAGTAATCGGTTCTCTACTTCATTAACATTAGCATTAATAAAAAATGTTTATATATACTTGTAACTATACAGATAGGAGTTTGGCTCCTTTAAACTTATGTAACTGAGCCTGTAAAAATAAACGATTTAATAAAAAAAAAAAAAAAAAAAATAATTACAATACAAACATTTTGATTTCTAATTAAAGTGCTCAAAACATCTCTTCCTAAACAAACTCTCAGATCTGATCGTTGTCAGCTCATTTGGCAAAGAATTCCAAAAAGCGATACCTCTAACGAAAAACGAGTTTCCATAGTGTGCGGTTCGATGACGAGGCAACATAAACTTTTTTGATCGTGTCCCTCTCAAAGGGTTTAGCTTGGAAAACAAATATTCAGGCGTTCCACATTTTATTAGTTTGAACAAAAACAGACTACAACGTAATTTACTGAAATTTTCAAACGGACATCCAATTAAGTGGCTTTGTAGGTGCGAAACATGTGAATATCTGTTCAAATTGAACACATATCGTACGCAAGCATTTAGTGCAACGCGTAGTCGTTCACAAGCATTGACTGATGCTTGCATCAACCATAGGTCACATGCAATGAAATGTGGGAAAATTAGACTCTTAAACAATTTTAATTTGGTACCCCTACTCACAAGCGATGCTTTCATTTGAAGAAATCTAAGTTTTGCATATATGTTTCCACATTGGTGAAGCACCAAACTATCCCACTTGAAATTGGATGTGATTTTAAACCCAAGGTCCCAAAATCGATCCTTGAGAAACTCCAGACCTAATTGGCAATAGATTCGAAAAACTATTATTATTGAAAACTTTCTGATAGCGTCCAGTCACGTAGGACTCAATCAAACGAACAGAATCTGCAGAAAACCCAAAGTTATTAAGAAGTTTTGCACATAGTACTTCGTGAGATATTGTGTCAAAAGCTTTTGAAAAATCTAGTAAAATCAGGACTACTGACTTTCCCTTATCCAAAATAATACCTATATCATCAAAAACTTTTAGCATAGTGGTTTTGGTGCTATGTTTTGAACGATATCCAGACTGAAACTTAGTGAGAAGTTCATGATTGTGAATATAACGACAAATTTGGGATTTCAAGATACGCTCAAGTACTTTTGATAGGGCACACAGGATACTTATAGGGCGAAGGTTGTCAAGCGAGTTTCCTGATGCTTTTTTCTTGATAGGTATAACTTTCGCACATTTCCACACTGAAGGAAATCTGCTTGAGCGAATTATTGCATTGAAAAGGTAACCAATTTGGTCGAGAACTAGAGGCAAAATAATTTTGATAAATTTCAATGGTATTTCATCTAGTCCTATTGCATCTGATTTCACTTCATATATCGCATTGACAACCTCAACTTCATTAATTACATTGAAGTGAAAAAAACTCCTTAGATGTTGGGCTACCACTGAAGAATCACTGACGATGTTTGTAGAAAAATTATTCGCAAATAATTGATTGATCTTATCGGCATCAAAGCAGTTGGAAACATCAGTGGATGTTTTGATAATTCCATGATTTCGAAGCCTTTTCCACAGTTCTTTGGGTGGCAGCAGAGGATTTATCCTTTCATTGAAGTATTGAGCTTTTGTAGTACGAATCATGGTTGTAACTCTATTACGAAGTTGTTTAAACAAATCATGATGCTCTTCTAAACAGGTAGCTTTCCATTGCTTGAATGCCAAATCACGGTCAATCATGGCTCTGCTAATCGTTACATTGAACCAGGGGTTCGTTTTTTGTTTGGGAACATATGTTTTGATAGGAACGTATTTCTCGAAGAGATATTTGATTCTTTCATTGAAAAAATCCGTCAGAGCGTCACAATCAGTTATACCATAAAAACTATCCCAATCAATAGCATTACATGCTTCTCTTAAGCCATCAACATCCATGTGATTGTAGTCGCGGAATCTAATGATTCTCACATTGTTTACTGTATTGAAGTTCAACGATGCAAATATAATGTCGTGATTAGAAAAAACGGGGGCTTCAATCTGGTTAAATTTAAGAACGCTAGATACACTATTTGTCAGCATTAGATCTAATTGCGAACAACCGTTTCTGTAGAAAAAAGTTGGCTCGGTTCCTACATTGTGCATATCGTAAGTCAGAAGAGCGTCTTTAAGTCTTAAGCTTCTCTGTGGATCTATCATGTTTGTGTTAAAATCTCCGAGAAAAAAAAGATAATTGTAGTAAGGGCCGAACTCAGTAAGGAGTGAGCTTATTTCGCTAGAGCAGTCAGTTTCAGGAGGGTTATAGAATGCTCCCAGTAAAATTTTGCTGTTATCAAGCTCTAATTCCATTAGTAAATATTCAGTTTTAATTATATTACTCTCAACCACTGATTTTTTTAGTTCTTTGAATTTTATTCCAGTCTTCACGTACACTAATACGCCTCCTCCCAGCCGACCAACTCTATCATTGCGGACTGCACTGTAACCATTCAAATTTATAACATCATCATCGACAGACTCATTCAACCAGGACTCACTTATACATATAATGTCGACACTTGAAGTGTGCACAATTTGCTTCAATTCATCGAGTTTTACCGAACGACGAGCACACACGCTTTGGCAATTGATGGAGCACACAGACAACTTCCCCGCGACTAACGCAGATTTCATGACTATCCCTGGAATACACAGGGTCGTGGAGGTATCGTTCCTTATCGTGTCATCCATGATCGCAGTTATGAAAGTAGAGCATTAGAAAGAGATATGTTTTGAGCAATTCATTGGCAGTAACCGATACAATGTCTATTTCCATAACTATTCTAAAAATCTCAAACACAAGATGCAAAAAAACATAGAAATCTAAATAAAAAAAAATCTCCAAAATTCATCATTCAACTTCAGAAAAAAAAAACTCAACGTTAGCATTATCAATGATAGCAACAACAGGTAGAAACCACAATAACAGCAGCGTTAGATACAACAGAATCCATCTCCATCATCATCTGGTACATTATGGTACAATACTACAGTCGATCTAATTCGTTTTCCGATGATATCCTCATCTAACGATCACCTAACTTCTGCCGAATGTAAACAGTTCCATCTCTTGTATACACCGTCTGCAGTTTTCCATCCTTTTTCAGTTGAAGCGCTTTCTTCCGAATATTCCTGGATGCCTGAGTGAGATTTTCATTCACATAGACTCGTTTGTTGACTGAGAACCCAATGTCCGATAACGATAATGAGTGAGACTGAAGATACCGAGAGAAGAATTCGTTTCGTTGCGTGTTGAAGGCGAATTGCAGCAGAATAACGTATATGGAACCATCGCTCAATCTCCCTTTGGAAAGGCGGCGGATATCTAGTAGAGGAAAACCTTCCTCTGTATATCCGAGCTTGCGACACCATCCATGCACATATTGCAGCAGATTCTCCCCTTTGACGTAAGGCACACCACTGATGATGAGATCGTTTCTTCTGGTCGTTCTCTCCAAAGCTTGTGATGCCTCAACTTTGTTGTTCTGCACAGATTCGGTCAACTCACCCACGATGTGTTTGGTTTCATCTCTCAGTTTCTCGATATCAGCTGTGAGATCCGATTTTAAAATCTGCATCTGAGTGGTGAGTTTATCTCCCAATTTTTTAATGTCATCTTTCGTGCTACGCTGGTATGCGTAGAACTGGGATTTCATCAAGTTCGCGAGCTCAGAAACCGTCATATCTTTGCTTTCACTTGATTTTGGAAGAGAGTTACTACGAAGGCGTTTCGCTCCCACTTTTTCGTCAGAAATTTCTTCGATTGTATACTAACGGGCGGCGATCAACCTTCTCTTGTTTTTCCGATCTGCTCGAAATATGGCTATTCTTCCACAGGTGTATTGTAGAAAATCCACTCAAACAAATGTTGATTTTCAGCGAAAACACCGACCTGATCACCGAGATCAATCCACAGCAATAACGATGCCACAACCACAATCCAACGGCGACGTTTTGACGATTTTTAGTGGTAAATTACAACGGAAATTTGCAACTTGCGCGACGACTGAATTACACTTGTGTCATATTTGTCTTGTACGTTGTTGCGAGTTTTGCGAGTTGCGAGTTAGAGCAGAAAGAACTTGGCTTTAGAACGACGCATGTGGAGTTAGACAAATGAAAGAACACATACAAATGTAAACGCAAACAGAATTCTGCAAACAACACACAAACATAAACGCCGTTGCACAAGTATGCGCACATGCACACACAGATGCATACATAGAGTTAATCAAAAGTTTCTGACAGCAAAATCAAATGCTTTCCCCCGGTAGTGAGCACCGCCCGATGAGCCATGCTTCTGCGAGCCATTGATGGCAAACTCCAGAGTGAATGTGGTCAATAATTACGAAATAAAAACTGGGGCTCGGTTTAGCACCCCCTTTTGGAGGTCGATTCAAGACCACCCCGAATTTTTTCAAATAACGGCATGTTATGTGCTACAGGTAACAGTAGAATAAAATAAACTTCTCTGTTTTTGAACCAATTAAAACTCAAAACGGCTCTAAAACGCTTGAATGAAAAGAGCAAGAATCAAGTCACCATATCATAAAATTGACAGCGTTGTATACAGCTTGCTACAATACGGTGAAATTCATACTCAATACACTTTATTGTTTTTGTGACATGACAATGCTTTGTGCAGCCGTATGGCACCCGCCATGTTTTTGGTGCCAACATCTCACACGTCATCAATGTGTCCCCGTTTCATATCCCTCCTATCCGATCGATAAACTTTTACTTAGTCGCGGCAATACATACACACACTCTTTACAGATACACGGGCCAAAGGTTGTGCAGTCCACTGATCATTCAACAAGAGCCAAAGGTTGTACCGCTCATGACAACTCTACACGAGCTGATGATTGCGCCGGCTAGTGACCATTCTATCCTGGATTCCTCGAGTCGAGAAAGACGCACCACGCTAGATATGAGGTACAGACTAGGGGGGCGTTGCTGATTAATGGTCAGCTGCATCCCAATAGGAAGTATCCCGTGTCGGGCACACGTACAGAGCATTGGAGACAGCAACATCCCAATTACGAAAACACTTGTAATACTAACCTCGAGCCAACCGCGAGTAATCGGTTACATATTACTAACATAGATAATAAGAAAAATTGTCAAAGTATTGAACTCCCGGCCCCGTGAGGCTAACGCCATATGAGCCTTGATAAAAATATATATTTTGAAAAAAAAAATAATGTGAAAATTTTCATTCAAATTTTAAAATTTGAAAACCGGCTCCGTGTCTTCTAATCTGGTAGAGATTACACTAACGATTTTGGGACCCAAATTATGGCTCTAACTTGAAGTCGCCACCAGGCGTCGACGTCATCGCGAATTACCAATTTACCACCATCTGACATATCGTGATGTCGATGATGAACTTTTAGGGCTATTACACATTATCCGGTTTCTGCCGGACCGGTTTCAAAAAGCGCCGCTGGGTTTGGACGGAAAACCGGACAACAATGTGAAAGAGACCTCGCCCTAGACAAAACCATACATCTCTCACAAACACATACATGCATTTATTTATATGTGGATTTGACAGATAAACATTGCTGCAAATTCGCGATGACAATGGAATAGTGTCGACGTCTGGTGGCGACTTTCAATTAGAGGCCATAATTTGGGTCCCAAACTCAATTAGTGTAATCTTTATCAGATTAGAAGACACGAAGCCAGTTTTAAATACTTTTCATTATAATATAAAGTTGTCTTCAAAAACAGTTTTCGCATGAGATTTTTCTACTACTTGCAGAAAAGGTGTTTTTTATTTGAATAGAATATTAATTTGATACGGAAAAGTTAATTTTCATTCATAATTTTAATATTAAAAACATGTCCATTCCGCCTGGAAACCAATTATTTTTTATGCTCCCCTGAACTGGTAAACAAAGCTCAATGCCGTCAACGCGAATCCTCCTGCTACATGCAGCCTACGCAAAATGTTGTAATTCCAGCTGGTGCGGCAACCACGAACCTTTTCAAATTTGCGTCTCTTGGAGTTCTAAGAGCACGGCCAAAGTGAGAGCAGATCTCGCGAAGATGACGTTTACCCTGCATCAGGACTAGGTTTTTATCGATAGGTGCGATCAGAGCGGTCAAAGGTTTTAATTTCCCCGCCCCATTTCAGAATACATTCGCGAAACTTTTCCGTAATTCGCAGAGCACACACGTTCGTCTTGGGCTCTTGTGGATCTATAACGTTTCCCATAACGACGGCAATGTAAACTTGTATGATGAATGAACTTAAACAAACTTACTGGACAAAAATATGGTTGTCGTCAACAGTATTACCAAAACTAACTTCAATCCAGTTGCAGTGTACTTATCCATACGCTGAATTGTTTTATTTCCAAACATACACAAATAGCATAATTCATTTCACATGCTCAGTAGCCACACATTTTTTCAATAGTCGCAAAAACACGGTTATATGAAAGTAAAGAATTTGATGAACCAATAATAATAACATTCCGTAATAACCTAGGTGCACTTGTTGGCGCACCGAAATAGATATGGTTTCCGTTTTTATAATTTTCCTCTTTATTCCACACAGATTGGAAAAATTATAAAATTCCTAACAATAAAACAATATAGTGCGAATATTTTCTGATTGAACTTAGTTTTTTTTTTGTAACTCACGTTTACTATCTTCACCCGATCAGAATCTGTTGACCTGACGAGCGTTTTCTCGGGTGCCAACTACGTTGATGTTCTGATGTTCAACCTAGGAGGATCTACATTTGTAAGCATTTTTAATTAGACATAATTTTCACTAGGTTAAGGCAAATTTTTTACCTCTATGATTATTTTAATCTTTAAGATTCATTAGATTTAAGTAGAATTAGGATTTACACTTAGACGCCGCGCTGTATATATAGCTTAGATAGAATATTTTTAATTAGGTATAATTCACTAGTTTTAAGTATATTTTTTACCGTTTTAGAAAACGTATTCCATTTATCGTAACGTGTATATATATTCTACTATAAGCTTTAGGCACTATGAAAAGATTCTATACGTCCTTTCTAGTCAACTTTTATTCCAACTCTGTCCTTTGTTTTTCTCAGAAACTATTTTCCCTTTCTTCGATTTCTTCTTCTTTTTTTTTATTGACCACTGCTGACCATTTGGACTAGACATGTAATATATCGGTCGAGGTACGATTCCTCCTTAAGTTTGCATGTATGGAAAGTGCTGCCAGTCAGATAGAGGCGCGTAATGATAACATGCACTACTTAATTATATGTGATATGTGTGTGATTATCTTAGAATTTTCCTACGAGAGAATGTGTGCCCATCTATCCATTCTAGAGTCTTCTTATTCCACCATTGCAATAATAATCTTCACAATCAAAATAACATAATTTTCCTTCAAACACTATCTCACTGCTGCTTCCGCAGATTCTCGTCCAGAAACGCTCTCAGCATATGTCGCAATTCCTCGAGCACGTACCTCTTGGGCAGAAACGGCTTCTCTTGGGCACATCTGTCAATACACGGATCCTGGGTGAAGAATGACCGAATCAGATATGCCAACAGCTGGTTGATTCCGCTCTGACAGTGCCGAAGCTTCGGCGTTGGGCAGCGGAACATCTTGACCACCGAGTACAGATCGAACAGTTTGGTCGCGAACACCTCTTCGTCGATCGCGTTCCGGGTCAGGTTGAACTGTGTGGAATATCGAATAAGAATATTAGGAGGGAGAACTATTTTTAATGCGTTCAAATTATCAAAAACTGACCTTCACATTCAGCTCAATAAAGTCGCTCAAAATTTATCCCTTGGTGAACCATTTGGAAATTTGTTTGTCATCATCGAACTCATTTAGTAGCGATTTCTAATAAAGGAACTTATCTATGAACAAAACAAAAACAGAAGTTAAAAAACTCAATTTGTTGAAAAACACCACCCACCGTTCACACACAGTCTACGGCAATATGCTTCATAATGTCCTCGTGCGCCTTTGCAGAAATTTTTATCATCGAACTTGTTCCACAGCAGCTGAATAAAGAAGCGAAATAAAAATTTCGGTATCCATATCACTTGCAAATTCTGATTGATTTCAAAATCAACAAACAAACGTCAATAGCACACACACATTTCATACATGGGGCGGAAAATTGCCTGAATTGTACTAATACTAACAGACATGACAAAAAACTGTCAATTCGCTTTTTTGGTATCGAGCTTCGTGCTCTGTTTTTGGGAAATTATAGTAATAATGGGTTTTCAGGTGCATTAAACACATATCTTAAAATAAAAATTATGAATGAAAATTAACTTCTTCTTATAAAGTGTTCTTTATGTAAGAGAGTAATACGTTCTTTTGCATGTGGGGAAACCTCCTGAACAATATTTGTGTTTGATAATGATTGTATATTACAATGATGAGTTTTAGTGAAAATATCAAGAAAATTATATAAAAATGGTTAAGGAAAAATCAGTACCACGGGTTTTAAGCAATCAAATAACATGAAGTAAAAATTTTCATTAAAAATTTAAACAACTTAAAACTGTCTTGAGGTGTGATAATCTTATAGAGAATTATTTGCCTTCCCAAACCGATGTTTCCACCAGACGTCGACACAATACTACTGTCATCGCTTATAATGCTTGTCCGGTCACCGGACAGTGTAGTCGCAGTAGACGGCTGCATCACGGCGCCGTAAAGAGGTTGGTCCGGTCAAAATTTGCCATTTGGGTTTCAAACCGGTCCGTCGGAAACCGGATAATGTGTAATCGGCCTTACAGCAGAGGGATAGTGAGATATGCGATGACGGTAGGTAGAGTGAGATAGCGATAATCGTGCCATACACCTGGCTTTGTGAAGACTGTTTTTTTTCACAAAGAATTTCGTCACATCACAGGATGCATGTCGATTTTTGCAAAGTTCTTGTGAGTTTTTTGAACTGATTGAACAGGAATCTATGTTCATTATTTGTTGACAAATCATAGAACAAAGTCAACAACAAGCGAATTTAACTATAAAATATTATCCAACTGATAATTCTTGTAAGATTTTTTGCAATTTTACTTTGACATCGTTTACTTTTTGAAAATCGTGTGATTATTGCATGAAAATGAAAAAAAGTAAGTCAAAACCTCGTCACGTCACGCTGGAATTGGTCCAATGTAAATTCCGATTATTGTAACCTACATAACGTCACAAGAAAAAAATCGAAAATCGAACATACTTAACCAACGGAACTTCAAAAATAGTGATACTTTATATTGTCAAGAAATCCGATCAGAGCATAGAATAGTCTTAAAACATGTGAATCATTGTTCTTGGTAATTCCAAGCCCATATCTCAAGCTGGACGAAAGGATTGTTGCGCGAAAGATGTAAGACGAACAGAAAAAACCCAATACATATTAGTAGATCAGCTGAACTTGACTGATAACCTATGCAAACCAACAAAAGCAGTCATGACGCGCTTCTTACTCATTTTATTTTCCTCTATTACGTATATGGACTCCGAAACCACCTTTTCACGTGCAACGCCAACAAAACACACCGCCCCGGCAGTTGCCAAACGAAGGAAAAAAGGTAATTTTTTCAATCCTGCTCCACTTGGCATCTGGGTCTGATGCTGCGTGCTGCGGCGAAATGCGAGAGCTAGAGAGCATATCGCGTGCACCGAAAATTACAACGGTACTGCAGAAATGGTTGCAGCACACCTCCTCCGGGGCCGCCACCACCCACCCAGATAGACTCGGCTGCGCCAGCCAGCCAGCCCGGACAAGGTAATGACTTCATACTTTATTATCCTGCTAATAAATTTCAATTACAAAAATTCAAGAATATTGCTGCTATTAATGGACTTGCTGAGACTGCAAGATTTATTGGGACGAATAAATTTTCGGCACCTCCGGGTTTCGTTTTCCGGTTGGGGGAGGGGGGCTCCTCGGGCATACGGGCTCCCTTAGTCGTTCGATGGCATCGTAAGCCGATCTAATGTCGTAACAATTTCCCGCATGTGTGAGCGCCGATGGTGAGTGGAAGCAAAAAGGAACTGTATATCGAAGGAAATCTCGCATTTTCGATGGTGAATAGGCGGCATCAAACGAAAAAAAAACAAACAGAAATTGAAGACGTGTCGTTATGCGGTCGAATGAAACATTCATCAGTGGTGGCCGATGCTGGGCGGGCAAAAACAACTAATTCTTCGTTTATCATCCATAAAACGTGTTGATTTATCGCTTTCTTGCCTTCGCGTGCTGGTTGGGTGGCATATATGTTCATCAGGGGATGTGAAAGGCTCGTGGCAAAGAAATCTACTGAAGTACCTAGCACCTAATCTTGAGCAAACAAATGTGGTACTTATGTGAATTCATTTGGCGTGTACAGTACAGGGTGATGCGTAAAATGCAGCAAAGGCAACCCAACGAAAATAGTTCCAAAAAACCAAGTACTACAAACTCAATATGATATTGTAGAAATCGATATAGAATAAGAAATGTATACGCTACGCTGAAATTAAAGTTATTATTATTTAGATAAAACTGTCAGGCAATATAATGAACTTAACAATCAAGGGAGAATCGTGTATTTTGTTATTTAAAAGTTACAAATTTAATTAAAAGATTTTGGATTGTTAATGCAAGATAACAATCAAAACAGTTTTTCTATAATTAGAATAACTGATTTCATCTTCATCTTCATAAAAAAATCAAACTAGTAAATTCCTCCATTCAGCACGCAGTACAGTACAGATCACAAGATAAGAATCTTAGTGTTTGTGATGGTAATCATAATTCGAATCTGCACCTGCACAACATGATCCTGGTGTCTTCTAATGATTTTTTTTTTTGCGTATTACAATATTCTCTTACATTCTTGGACCCAAACAACACAAAACAATTCACGGTGAAGTAAAACGTTGATTTCCTGCAATCCCACCGAGGTCATCACTTTGAAGAAATAATCAATGTTTCACAAATTAAGGAAACCATCTTATTTCGAAAAATGGTTTTTATGCAGCATTAACACACCAGTGCAATTGCTCAATTCCTGACAACCCAAAATACATGGAAACAAATGGCGTGAAGAAATAGCCCGCAATCAAGAAGAAATTTCACTGTTGATGAGAACTAAAACTAAAACAAAATACTAAATCATTTTCAGTAATGAAAATAAATAACAACACAATTCTTCCATCGAAAATCAAACGCGATTTCAAGAGCAATATGAATCAAAATAACAATAATATCTTCAATACGAATGGGACAGATAATATAATAACGTCGACATTAAATGACATCAAAAATCAATGTTGACAATAAATTCCGAGCTTAAACTAATGTTGATAGAAAGCTCCATTTTAAGCATATGCAGTAGATGTGGTTATATATGGGATGCGATCTGGCGTAGCAGTAACATCCATGTCTCTCACGCTGAAAGTCAAGAGTCAATTCTCGCTTCCGACATTCTTCCAAAAATGGAAACAAAGTGACGAACCAGCCAAAAGTCTAGAAAATCACTATAATACAGATGTGGTTATAAACAGGGTCCATCATTTTCGAAAACGAAGCATGGAAAATAACTTTCCTCTCAGTCGCTTCGTTTCGAGCAAGCTCTGATCCCTAAACGACTTCCTCTCTCTTGTTATTGAGTCACAAAAAACGCACTCGCTGCCAAACATGACTGGTCCATCAGTTATTTTCGCTCTTAACGTTCGTCAATTCATTTTGAGTTGAAGCAAATGGTTGTTTTAATAGGCGTGGGTAATGAATATAAATCTGTCTCTTCATTCAATCTGACTTCACTCCACCACTACTACTGCACCTCGACATGTACTTCGTTGCCCGCGTATCTTTGCCCGATAATCTTATTTTAACGTCGATATGAAGTGAAACAAAAACTTGATTTCTATTGCAAAAAGTAGTTACACCATTAATGAATGGCTCTATTGTTTACTCACCGTGAAATACCGTGAGATAGAGGGTCATTTCGAACATTGATGTTTACACCCTTTGTGTACGAAACAAATTTCTGTGTTTTCATTTTCGTACTGGCATTATTTGTTATGCACTAAAGTAAACAGCATATGTTTATAAAAATCATTTTCGCCGAAACAAAGTCGATCAGTAATCAGAAATAAGTTTAGCGCTAACGTCACATTCGAAATGCCAGGCGTGCACAGAGGGAAGAGGGAGAGAAGGAGAAAGGAGGAGTGTGAAAGGAAGAAAAAAGGAAGGAAGGGAGAGAAGGAAAGAGGAAAAAAAGAGAGAGGGTGAGAGGGAGAGAGAATGAAAGAGAGAAGGAGAGAGGAAAAGATGGAGAGGGAGAGAGAGAGAGGAAGGAAGGGAGAGAGGGAAACTGGGAGAATGAGAGAGTGAAAGAGTGTGAAAGAGGGAGAGAAAAAGAGTAAAGGAGAAAGAGAGAGAAGGAGAGAAGGAAAGAGAAAGAGAGGTAGACAGAAAGAGAGTGAGGGAAGGAGAGAGAGAAGAAGAGGGGAAGAGTGAGAGAGAGGGTAAATGGAAGAGTGAGAGAATGTGAGAGTGGGTTGTTGTGATAGAGAAAGAGGGAAAAAGATGGAGGAGTAGAGAAAGAGATAGGGAGAAGGGAAAGAAGGGGGGAGCGAGAGAAGAAGCGAGAGAAAGAGAAAGAGAGAGTAAATGTGGGAGAGAGAGGGTAAATGGAAGAGTGAGAGAATGGGAGAGTGGGTTGGTGTGATAGAGAAAGAGGGAGAGAGAGGATGAATGAGAGAGAGGGATAGAGAGAGAAAAAGAGAGGGGGAGAGAGGGATAGAGGGTGGAAGGAAGAGAGGAAGAGATAAAATGAGATAGAGACGTAGAGAGAAGAGATGAAAAAAGAGAAATAGATACACCGACCATTTCATCTTCGAATAAAAAAAATTCGTGTGCTGGAGGGTAAAATGAACAAATGAAAGCACCTTTTTTAAAAGCTTTAAAATGTCTATATGCATGGGAGCAAACATCTCTTTCTCTCAGACTGAACGTCAGCTTTTGATTTTTTTATGTCAACGAGGATCGATCCAAGGCCGGCTGGAATGCAAGCCTGTTTTACACGACAACGCTATAGATGGTTCTGTTGCATAAATGCGTGATAGTATTACATCTCTTTATAAAATTAAGTTGGAAAGTGTTTTCTAAGAGTAAAAAGAAGAGCATAAACGAGAATTTATACCTTTCTCGGTCTGGGCCGTGTATGTGGCAAAGAATGCGAAAAGTTTTAATGTGTGCTTATTTGAAATATGTATCTTGTTTTGCCATTCATATTGCTCTTATGTATTATATCTTATATCGCATATAAATATTATACAAATGCTATACCAGTATTTGAGAATAGCACATTTTCGGTTATTGTTGTTCTGTTACTGTTTTTCATTTAATGTAATAAATCGAGATGCCAAAACATACACTAAAAATAATTTTGGGTGTAGGGATCGACGCGAGACTCAATGGTTAAAAAAATCGAATCAGTAGTATTTTTTTTTTGAGTGAAAATGTTGCTAGAAAAACATTTTAACTTTATTATTTGAAAATATGTTCTTGAGAAAAATGTATTTCAATTTTTGAAATATTTTTTTACAAATGTTTGGTATTTTTTCATGAAAATTACAGTTTTCTACATTTCGTTCTATGACCAAAATTTGTTAGGTCTTATAGTTTTTAAGTTAAAACTTTTTTGTAAAACAATCAGAAAAAATCCATGGCCCTTTTCAAAAGAAGTCTATTGTTTAACCCTCCTATACTTGCGCATACGGTCTCTCAGACCGAGGTTCAATATTTTCACACAAGCTGTGACACCGAGCGCGAGTTTGGAGATGAGTCAAAGTGCAGCGCACTTCAAGCGAGAAAATATTTTCCAGCGATGAAAGCTTTTTTTCTTCTGTGGAAAACTGATATTTGTTCCGTAGCGTGTGTAGAGAGAAAATATTGCAATTTAAGCTGCGCTAGTTAATGGGCGGATTCACCGGAAGATAGCAACGATGCAATTATGGCACGTAGCAGGCTTTGGGTTACATCAACAAGCACCGAGATCGGCGACCACCGCGAGATCGTAATTAAATATATTGTTTTGACTAGGGACTGTGCAGAGATAGGGACTTAGGTTTAGCATTTAGTATTATTCGAAATACGGATCAGTATGAAATTAACGTCCGAACCAAGTGGTTCAACTTTTTTAGAAATATATCACCCGGTAGCATAAGTTAACTCGCTCAATGGTAACTACTACACAGCTTACTCGTGCTAACGAGAAGTCAACATCAAATCGTGGAACTCGAGGAAAAAATACAGAGCATCGGTTGCCATGCCTTGTCTTGAAGAGCGCTAGTATATTTTTGAATCACAATATATGATTCCAAGGAATTCAATCATACATCGGGAATTCCTTTGGTGTATTTACTAATCTACGAGCCCCTCCAATGTTTCACTAAAAACTAGAAGGGTGATGTCCAAGACACGACCGTATCATTAACGTAGGACTACGCAATGATTGTCGGCGAACATAGAAATTGAGAAATGTTCATTTGTATGTTGACTGGAAAAATATCGTCGTGATAGGTTTTAGAGGTATAATAAAGGGTGTGTCACATCAAATTGCATCACGGAAAAAAACGCTGTAGAAATTCGCCCAGTAGACCGATCCTTTTGAAAATTTTAGACAGTAAAATAAAAACTATTAAAAAACTTTTGGCATTTTCTTTTTATTCATACTTCGAGCCCAAGCCCGTATGCTCGCTCCTTCCTCTTTACCCCGTCTATAAGGTTCTGTACAACGTCAGGTTGTAGTTTTTTTGAACAGAAATCCATTTTCTCTTGAAGTCCGCCTCCGATTTGACAATTTTGGGTTCTTCCGGAGGGCCTGCTTCATAATCGCCTAATATTTCTCTATTGGGCGAAGCTCCGGCGCGTTGGGCGGGTTCATTTCCTTTGGCACGAAGGTGACCCCGTTGGCTTCGTACCACTCCAACACGTCCTATGAATAGTGGCACGAAGCGAGATCCGGCCAGAAAATGGTCGGGCCCTCGTGCTGCTTCAATAGTGATAGTAAGCGCTTCTGTAGGCACTCTTTAAGGTAAACTTGCCCGTTTACCATGCCGGTCATCACGAAGGGGGCGCTCCGCTTTCCGCAAGAGCAGATCGCTTGCCACACCATGTACTTTTTGGCAAACTTGGATAGTTTCTGCTTGCGAATCTCCTCCGGAACGCTGAATTTGTCCTCTGCGGAGAAGAACAACAGGCCCGGCAGCTGACGAAAGTCCGCTTTGACGTAGGTTTCGTCGTCCATTACCAGGCAATGCGGCTTCGTCAGCATTTCGGTGTACAGCTTCCAGGCTCGCGTCTTCCCCACCATGTTTTGCCTTTCGTCGCGGTTAGGAGCCTTCTGAACCTTGTATGTACGCAGGCCCTCCCGCTGCTTGGTCCGCTGGACGAATGAACTTGACAAATTCAGCTTATTGGCGACATCCCGGACCGAACTTCTGGGATCACGTCTAAACTGCTTCACTACGCGCTTGTGATCTTTTTCACTGACGGAGCATCCATTTTTGCCGTTCTTCACCTTCCGGTCGATGGTTAGGTTCTCGAAGTATCGTTTTAGTACTCTGCTGACCGTGGATTCGACGATTCCCAGCATCTTACCGATGTCCCGATGTGACAACTCCGGATTCTCGAAATGAGTGCACAGGATTAATTCATGACGCTCTTTTTCGTTCGACGACATTTTTCCAAATTTACGAAAAATTGACAGTGAAGCATGGCCAACGTGATCTATACACTCTTATCTGATTATAAGCGAAAGCTGAAGATATAATTCCTAAAAAATAAATTTCTACAGCGGTTTTTCCGTGATGCAATTTGATGTGACACACCCTTTAGCAACAAGAAAGATGACACTATCGATGCTTGCTCATTATTCTCGTGCTCAACGTATTATTCTAGTAAGGGAAAGAATGAACCGTGACTCAATCATTTTCAGTAGCTTTTATAAAACCACTCGAACCAATCGGTTTGTTTTCAATACCACCAAAACATTATATTAGAGTGTGATTTGTACAATTACGATGCATTCTAAAATAATATCCGAAGTTATTGAAAGCGAATTGATGTGTATAATATTTTACTGAGAGAGAAGTTGTGTGAATTTACACCCAAACTAGCGTTGGCAAAAAATATATCATCTTTGGCAGGAAAAATGCTTTTTCGTGAGCTGGAGGGTGAAAAGTGTTCAGAAACACATCTCACTTTCGAAGAAACACTATATCTCAGGGGTTTTTCAGAATTTTTTATGGCAGAGCACTTTTTATAGCGAAAATATATGGCGGAGCACCCGTGGCCGAGTGGTTAGCGCCTCACATCATCATGCCGGGTTTTCGGATTCGCTCTGGTCAGGGGATTTTTCGTCAAAGAAATTTCCTTCGACTTGCACTGTGGTCACGCGCAGGGTTGCCAACTATTTTTTTGAAAAATCAGGGAGAATGAAAGAAAAAATCAAGGAAAATCAGGATAGCTCATATTGGGTTGTCCGGAAAGTATTATTTTTTGAATTTTAAATGCACAGTGTTGTCTTGCAATCAATTCAGGAAGTTCTGAAATCCTTTAGGTAGCCTATCATTTCTAAACATTAACTAATTATGGAAGCTAATTTGTCCAGTTACGAGCAGTATTTGTGGGATTGTATCGACTGGTTGCTTGGTAGAACTCTCCAATACCACCTGAACCAGATCATAATTTTTTTTCAGGTGAAGACCGGGTCAGTCGGATTGTTCAAATGACCCGTTTTCATCACCCGCCACAATTTGCTCGTCGTAACGATCGTAACGATTTACGTAACCATGTTTGAACTGATGCACATGAACGGAGATTTTAAACATATGTAGTGTACCTGCTAATTCATTTGTCGTGTTTCATGAATCATTCTTGCAACTTCTTGCTTTACAAACAATTTAATATATATTCTTCAAGAAATAAAAAAATTTTTAATAATAATTACAGTTTAATAGAAAAAGATGCTTACATGTGCTTACTTCTAAAATTCTTGTACATCGATTGTTATACTTGAATGTTTTTTTCTGCGAAAATTAAATAAAACCTGTATTGTTTTTATTTAACTGTACATAATTTTTGGTAGCTATTATTCCTTTCGTCGTTTCCATTCCTATTTGTTTCTCATCTTCATTTTATTGAGATTGAATTGCGAGAACCTTCGAGCATATGATTCTTATAGATTATATTTCTTTCACGTTAACTTCAAAATTTAAAAAAATGTCGACGCTGTACCTTCGAAAATGCGAACAAATAGAGTATAATCGAAAAAAAAAGTAAGCATTATATAAGCGCGGACCTGAAAACTTTTTAATGTAGACTTTTATGACAGTTCCCATACACAACCAGCAAAACTCCCAGTATATTTATATGATTTTTTTTCTGATTTAGCAAAAAGTAAAAAATCAGGAAAAATCAGGATCATTTCATAAAAATCAGGGAAAATGGAGTGTTTGTCAGGATATCAGGGAGCGTGCCAAAAAGTCTGGGAGATCCTGAAAAATCAGAAAGGTTGGCATCCCTGGTCACGCGTATTCTAGAGCTTGCCTAGAGCAGAATACATTCAAGTTATTTGGCTTGAGAAATCTCAACTAACTGTTGACGCTAGAATGACGCTAGTTAATGCATACATTGAGATGGCAAAAGTTCCACAGGGAACGTTAACGCCATTCAAAGGATATGACGGAACACCGGCATCAATAAAACAAATTCAAAATCTGTATTGGCATTACTCAACTGAGAACAACTCTTTTTTGGTTACGCGTATCAGTTACATGACATCTAACCCGGAGAAAACAAAATAAATTACTACATTCCCAGTGAAATTGAATTGAAGATTTTTTTTTTTTTAAGGTGGGGTTTCAAGTGGGAGCATTTGTTATAACTTCGCGGAGCACAAATTTCCGCGGAGCACCATTTAAAATCCCCTGCTATATCTAATAACAATTGTGAGGTCATCGCGATGTGTTTGTAAACAATTCCATTTTCAACCGTTTTTTGTGAGAACACAAGTGTGTAGAAAATCCCCTCCTTTTCCTGAAGAAAATATGTCACCCTTCTAAACTCGAGTTGACCGCGAGTAATCGGTTTCCTATATTATTAACATTAGAATTAAGGAAAAATGTATATATACTAGTAACAATACAGTAAGGAGTTCGGCTCCTTTAAACCTATGTAACTGAGCCTGTAAAAATAAACGATTTAAATAAAAAAAAAAAGTGTGTAGAAGTAGAAATCAACTGTGGTACATAAGCTGGCTGATACTTTCTATACTTGAACATTTGTATAGTTCTATATCGCATTGGCTGTGCGGCCAGGGCATATAGTTGTAATCCATTGTAAACTATTAGTATGATTAGTAATGATGTATCACTGCACCAGCATGTAGTCTTTAGCCCTTGGATAATTTAGACGAATTATAACTAGAGGCAAATGAACTGAGAAGTTTAAACCGTCTTATGGCCAAAAAAGAAGAAGAAGAAGAATAAATTATAATCAGTTGAAAACCAATTTACGCTTGTGTATTGATTATAGTGGTTAACTATAATTCAAGGAAGTGTCAACAAAATGAACAAATGAAAGCATCTTTTTCAAGAATTTGAAAATGTTTGTATGTATGGGAGCAGACCTCTCTTTCATTCAGACTAAACGTCAGCTCGGAATAGAAAAGTCCAAACGATTTTTTTTTGTTAAAACATGGTTTATTTACAGGAAAACCTGTTTTTGTGCGGTTGCTTTTTGTACGATTTCTCATTTGTGTGACTGTTTAGGTGCGATATTATTATTTGTGCAATTAGTTTGTGTGATTCAAGACCCGATGTCATAATATAATCGCACAAAAAGAGTCGCACAAACGAGGAACCACGCAAAAAGGGACCGCACAAAAACAGGTTTGCCTGTATTATAAGTATGTATGTTACAGAATTAAAACATAACTAATCATATAAGTTTAATATGAATACTAGTTCATTCATATCTATTGAATTGATATTATTAATGTAATTTATATACGAAAAGTTTCAAGATTTCATTTTTTTTTTTTTTGCTATTGCTATTTTGTCCAGAACCGGTCGTAGGAGTTCGGAGATTTTCATCAGTTACTTTAAAGCAATCTGAAAATTTATGTTTCAATGTTTCAATAGATGTCCTACAGTGCTGACAATTTTGGCCATTAGCTCTTCCAATGATGTTACATAATTTTCGATGCTCCGTCTTTTCGTTTATCATGCCAAGAAGGGATCGAAGCAAGGCCGGATGAAATGCAATCCTTTTTCACACGACTACGCAATCCACATAGCCACTGGTGTTGTTGTTCAAATTGCTGAGACTATTACATGAAGTTAGATCTTCAATGAATGCATGGAAAGTGTTTTCTGAGAGTAAAAAGGAAAGTATAAACGATAATCTGTATCGTTTTCGTTCAGGCCGTGCATGTGGCAAAATATGCGGAAAGGATTAATGCGTGCTTATTTGTAATGCGTCTCTTGTTCCGCTCGCTCATATCACTCTCATACAAATGCCGAACTAGTGGGAGGGTAACACGTTTTGTGTTATTTTTAAGCTCATTAAATGTAATAAATCAGGATGTCAAAACATGTGCTAAAAATTAATTTTGGGTGTCGGAACTTATTGGTAACTTTTTTCGACAGATCATTCATTTGTCTGGAACAAGTCGAATATGAAGAAGGTATTTTCTAGTGGTAAGAGAATCTAAATATTAAAATTGTTTTATTAAAGAGTACATTTTTAAATTTCTACGTTTGCTCACACCCACAATACTTTCGTATTCCTACTTTGCCAATCAGTCGTACCTTGGACACCATCCTGGAGAAATCCTTAATTAGTAAAAACACCTATTGAATTCCCGATGTATTATCGAATTCCAAGAAAGCAAATATGGAGTAATACCCATGGATAATCCAAATTCTATACAAAAAACCCTGTCACGTTTTGCTGATATACACGTTGAACATTGTAAAATATCACACTATCTATCACTTTGAACTGAATTCACTTCGACGCAAGGTCTGTCACATTCCACATCGAGTAACATTCATTCACAACCTGCTTTTGCAACCTGAGCAGATTCACTTTTCCAGGAGTAAACCAACACGGACCATGTGCAAATCAAATCGCAACCGTTCCCCACCGGTTCCCCCTTTCGACGCAAATACAACCGGCTCAACAGGAGCATAAAAACACGCGATCAAAGTATCACTTTGATCGATATTCTAACAAATCCCGCTGGAGGTGTTTTCCAATTGTTTGGAGCGTGGCACCGATTTGAGCCCCAATGCCTTCTCCCATCATGCTCCGAACCGCAGCCGCAGTGCCGTTTCACCGTCCGATTCGCCAACCCATTGATGAAACCGGTAAAGCCGTATGTATGTGCATGCTCCGTCCCTTTTATGTTTGTGTGCTAATCCGATTTATTCAAATAAAGGCAACAATGATAACAGTGTCACACCCACACACAACCCATGCACACCACCGCCAACAAAAGAGGATGGGTTGGGGGAGGGAAGGTGACGTCAAGCGGTGGGATTTTCACAAAGCTGCAATTGAAGAAGAATTGTTCCACAAGGTTTCGAAGGGTATAAGACCAGGCGTGTTGGTATTGGCGCCCGGAAGCAGAGAAAGTCAAATATTTCATTAAATAAAAAGTCGGAACACACTGATTGCTAAAGCGGATGATGATGATGATAATGATGGCGGCGCACAGTGGTCCCTGAGAAAATTTAGGCGGCCATAACTCAGATTTTTGAGCTAAAAACCCATTTTTCGGTAGACTGGGGTTTTCGGATACGCTGAGTTGAGGGAGCAAAGTTCAAAATTTTCAGCTTTTATCGTGTTTGGTATCAAAATGTATGTTTTCGGATACGCAAAGTTCGTTTTACAACTCGGTTTCACCAAAAAACTAAAAGGGGGAAGGGACAAGGGGGCACAGTCAAAATTTTTTAGTTTTTATCGTGTTTGGTATCAAAATGTATGTTTTCAGATACGCAAAGTTCATTTTCAAACTCGGTTTCATCACAAAACCAAGAGGGGGGTAGTGGCAAAGCGGCAAAGTTCAATTTTTTTTCTGTTTTTATCGTGTTTGGTATCAAAATGTATGTCTTCGGATACGATGAGTTCATTTTTCAACTCGGTTTAACCAAAAAACTAAAATAAGAGGTGTTGCGAAGGGTAAAAGCGCAATACTTTTGATTTAGTAAAGTGTGGTTTTGAAATGAACGATCGAAAATCAATACTAGAGATCAAATATTATTTAAAATAGCGTAGTACAAATATTTGGCAACATAATTTGAGATTCTTATTGAGAAAAGTATCACAAGTTTTACAAAATAAAATTTAAAAAATGCCTTCTTATGTACTGCTAGATTTCGACTTCGCCTCCTTGCATGTTTTCATCTCCTTCCTCGTCTTCATCGGTTTCTCCTTCATATTCTTCTTCTTCCTCTTCGTCCTCAATCTGAATTTCTTCATCTTCCATCCGAACTTGGTCTTCAATCTGAACATCCTCTTCACCGGCATCATGAGAAACTTGAATATCTTCCTCGATGTTCAGTGGGTTCAGTACTTCTTCGCTTACAGCTGGTTTTCTCTTCGTTTGTTTCTTTCTCAATGTCGATATGCATGGGTCAGAGTTGATCAATAGCCGAATCATTAGATCGGTATTGGTCCTCAATCGGGATGTCTTTAACGTAGAGCTTTCCCAATACCTTCTATAAAATTTATTTGAAACTTCGGCTACTTCCTCGGATAGCTGCCCTAGAACATTATCAATTCAATTAATTGGCAAATGTGTATTTTTTTCAAAAAAACTAATTGGTTTTAATTTGATATATCGATCATCTGAATCGGTCCAGTAATTCAAAAGTAATAAATTTTCGAACAAAGTCGAAAAGAAACGCCTCTCTGGTTTCGACATATGTTATGTAAAAAATCCTCAGCTTTTCAGAAAAAATATGAAAAAATATAGCGCCCTTGGTCCCGAGACTATGAAATCAATAAAAAACGAATACAATCAATAATAATGAGAACAGATTTCGAATTTTCTGCAGGTGTAGTAAAGACCAAGTGATTGGCTTTAATTTGATATGTCGATCAGCTGAATCGATTTAGTACTTTATGAATTTTTGAAAAAAAAATCATTTTTGCAAAAAAGAGAAAAAAAATGATTTTTCGGACAACCCTAAAATGAGAATGGTCACCCTACTGAAAAAAATAAAAAATATGGGCCTAATGTTTTGCGATAAAGAACAAAACTACCACTTTTGACGAAAATCTGAGAACCACTATATCGGTTTGGCATGGATTGTCTGTATATATATTCATATGGACCGCATAGTTTTGCTAGCAACACCGTTCCAGTGATAAACAAAAACTCTCTCGTTTTAGCTCTTTTGCCATTCGCTGCTCTGCACTTGTCTGTGCAGTGGTTTTCGCTATAGTAGAACGGGACGATATATGCGGTTCAAACTTGTATGCAGTCTTCGAAAATGGTGTGCGATGTTTGGTACAGCTCGAATATGCAAACAACAGCCTTCGTTCCTCTCTTGCTTTAATCATTTAATGTAACACAAGTGATTACTGTCATTCATACAAGTATCTGAATGATCCATTCATATTTTTGTTATATGCACGATAATTGCAATATGGTACCGCGACTTATGAGAAAGGCCTTTCAACCATCTTGGATTTTGTATGTAAACAATCAGCAATATTTTGCAATATTTTTTTTCTATTTGTGTGTGGAATTGTTTCGGTGGCAATAAGAGCATTGAAAAGTTGAAAGGAATTTCTTTTACGGTTAAAGCTAGGTTTGTAATATACTCTATCTTATTTTATGTTTCAGCTCAAGAGAACAAATCGACTCTCGGTGTCGGTTGGTGATCGAAATATTTTTCCCGCGTTTTGCAGTTAGAGGCGTCGGTTAATTGTTCGATTAATTCAAATAATCGAATATCTTCAATTTTAATCGAGTAATTTTGTATCGAATAATGAAAAATCAAAATATGAATACATAGAATAATTATCAAAGTAATCGCGATTAATGAAAAAGGGAACCATTTTTTCAAAAAATACAGTGCAAAATTTTGACGGTTAACATGGTGTTTCGTCGAAATTCATCGAATATGCTAAACCGTTTACGGTTGAAGCATGAAAATGATTCCCTGGTGGTGGGGGAGACTGGGAAGAAGAATTCAGGGTATGCAAGAGTGAAGTGCGGACTTTAAGAAGATGGTCTCAGCTCCCGTTCTAAAATAGTACCATATAGTGGTCAATGATTCTACAAATATACTTCTTTCGAACTAGTAGCCATAGGGACCATGCAGAAATATTCAAACAAACCAGCTTTTTCAACAAAATTTCAAGAACAGCTAATTTTGAACAGAAAAAAAATTATGTTGGTGCAAAAAAATATTGTGCACCATTTTCATGGTATGCTCTTTTTTCAATCGTCCTAAAAAAATCATGAAATGGTAGATTTATCAATACACTGAAATACCATTTCATTAAAAAACCATTATTCTGCTCCATGTTTATTTCAAAATTATATTTAATGTAACTTTTAAAATTATGACATCATATTTTTGTTATTATAAATTTCTGCTCTTTTTGATTACAAGAAATAAATATTCGCTCTATTAATCGTAAACTGAAAAACAATTATTCGAATGAATCGAATATTTAAAAATGACCCCACGATCAATCGACAATCGAATAAACGAAAAATTTGGACATGCAACTTAATTTTTTTGGGTTTTGGCCACCTAAATTTTCTCAAGGACCACTGTGCGGCGGCCGTAATTATTATGGGGGTAAAAACGACAAACCGGGTATCATTATATACACAAAATGTGTGGAGCCCAAAGCGGCTAAAAAGGGGAAGCGCATTTGATTATTCAAATAGAATCAAATTCTATGATTGATGACTTTCGAATTAAATTAGGAGCAATAAATTATATTGTTTCGGCAAAACATACGCTCTGACGTTTCGCGATAAGAGACAAGAGGAATTGTCATTGCATTTTTTTTTCCATTGTTCCATTTGTTTTATTTTCATTTATCAGGATGAAAAGCCAAATTACCCATAGAATCGGACTGGTTTTTTTTTCCGCTGAGATACCAGATAACCATGAGTTGTTAATTGCACATGGTATCCTCACCGGATAAGTGTGCTTCCGGTTTGGAAGTGCACCCTGATTCGAACGATTTGTCCCCACAGATACAGTGATGGTGCGCTTTCCGCGTTCGAAATTCAATTGTCCCGCACCGGGTATAGGAAATAGTTTAAATATTTGCTCTCTAAGGCTAGTTTTTGTCCGGATGGAATGCGGGATGAGCGGCAGCTTGTTAGTGGCGCGCGGAATCGACGCCAGGACATCACACACAAAACGACAACAACAGCAAAAAAAAATGTTTGTGTACACAAAACGCGGAAAAGTCCGTCCAGCTGAGCTTCGCCGCTCGGCGTATTGTTTCCCCGAAACGGGAATCGGAACTTTGTTTGCATTGGTATATATTTCGCACACCGCTTTTTGCCTAATGTTTTGCCATCATGGAGGTTAACGGGGACGAATGATAAATTATAAGTAAATATTTACAATAAGTACCAGTGTTCGATTGCCGATGCCTCGGCTTCTGGGGGAAGAGACGGGAACCGGTATTTATTAATATCGTGTTTTTGTTATTGAATATTTTCATGATTTATTTTAAAGCAAACCGGGAATAGCATTCGTGAAAAATAGATTAAATTTCACCCGACTCTATTTGAGTTCTCTTTAAAATAAATACGCAACATTGAAGCCACAATTTATAGTAGAAATCCCACTTAGCCCACTTAGAATCTATAATGTAGGCTCCAAGTAAAGTATTGCTCAATTTCGGAACATTTGGGCAAATTGATACGGGCCGAAAACACCAATAACAATTTGCACTCGCAACTTCCTTCAATTGAAGTAAATCCATATATTTCCGCTATCGGTTGCGGGATAACAGCAAACCATAACAATTATCGATTAGAAAAGAAATGGCCCCTCGCGTGTGGAAGGGAGAGGATGCCGACCAGTCACGCAATCAACACTTACCAAGTATCAAGTAAGGTGGCTGCAGCAGCAAAAACTGAATTGAATCTGCAGCAGTCAACTCGACGACAATCGTCGTCGCATTGTGTGGCAATAAAATTTTAAACCATTTCAACTCCCACTACTGTGGCTGTGAGAAACACCAAGAAACGCCAAAAAAAACGTACCAAATGTTATGAATATATTGCGGCTCTTGGGTAGGACAGGAATTGAAGTCACACGACAACACGTTGGTACGAATCGAACGGATCCAATGGTACTGTTTCCCATTTCCAATAGCAATAACCGTTCCACTTATTGGAATGTCTTTCCACTAGTGTTTAGTAAGGGGGCGAAGGCGCGACCACGAAGATTCGTAGGCGGTAACTAAGGATTACCAAATGGCAGATGAAATTGAAGTGCATACAATACAACTCTATCCGCCGAGGTGAAGAAGTGTCGATCACACGGTCTGTTGGGTGTCGATTAAGCCATTTGCATGACGATAGAATCCTTTGGAAAGAAAGCGCGTGCGGTTTTTGGCGTAGGACTACGTCTTTCATTTCTGTACCGGGTTGTAAGTTCAAAGTTTCGAAAACGAGACAGTGACGCTGGAGTGCAAGGTTTTGCACGTTAATACCTCTTTACCGGCTGAATGGAGCGATAAAATAGTCAATTCATCCGAAAGATAAAATGTCAACGAGTTATATGATTGTCACTTATTGGTCCAAAAAATCGTTTCAATAGTTTAAAAATTGCTTTGAAAGCAAGCTATTGAAATCATCATTGCTCATTGATGATGATTGGTGATCGCAATATGTTCCCGAACACGGACGCAAAATCTAGGCACCCGGAGAAACCGTCATAGCGAATGCATACAAGCTGCAATTTCTTTTGCTCCCTTGCATTAGTGTTTGGGAAACCACAGCGGACACATGTAAGGCGTGAGTACTTCTACTCGCATCAGTTTCTGTTCTGCTTTCGCATAGAACAGTAATGAAAAATGGTTTGCCTGTGAATGCGTCCAAGCGAACAAATATTCGCATTTACGCATTCGACTTGGTGTTCCCGCGATGCAATTCAACTGACGAATTTACGCAAAGCTGAATCAGCTCATGCGACACCTACATTGAAGTTCAGAACCACAAAAGTAATAATGTTTGTTTATTCTACGCACTGAAAAGCAAGATTCGGTCGTGATTATTCATTTTATTTTTATTTAGATTTATTTCAACCATAAAATGTCTTCAGTATATGGTAAGAATGTTAGAGCTTTGTATATTCACGATGATTTCAACACGCGATTGGAACAAAGTCATTGATAATCTTCGAAAATTTTGAGTTTGATAATGCAAACAGGTTATGATACTGTGGATAACAGCGATGAAATAGATATCGTATTAAGTTGGATTATATCATTGATAATGTAAGAGCCGATACAAGAAGGATTTGCAGTCATTTTAGCACAACACATGCTACTCATCGTTTATCTAGTTGAAATAAATTAATGTCACAACACTTATACCAAGCCATTCTTCAAAATATACATACCACATTGTAAAATAGCGATTTTCTAACCTTTTAAGCGTCGAAATAATACGTGAAACCGGGAAATTTGACGATAAATTCTGATTTTTCTAAAAAATTTGAAGATCAAAAAAACAAACAAAAAACATCATTTTACTGGCTGTGCCATCTGGTTGTAAATCTAACGTAAATTCGTCAATAGCATCAGTTTCTTGTCTGCTCTCGCATGGAACAATCATGAAAAATTGCCACATCACGATAAAAGAGAAATGAATTTTATGCAAGGTTATATAAACTTTATTTCGTTTTCACCGTGAAGTGGCGCCCTCAGTTTCTATTCTGCGCATGGGGTGATCATGAAAAATCACGTGTTATTCTCACGAAAACAAAAATGAATCATGTATCAAACATCTTCAGCTGCTTTTACGAGGCCACTCAAATTCCATCAGTTCTTTTCGGGACCACCAACAAGTTCGAAAGAGTTGAATTTTATGTTATTAAAAATTCCATACTTATACTCATCCAACCTCACACTGACAAGAAAAACTTTCAGCAATATTTCCAAATAGTCATTCATTCATTCATTTAGAATTGATTCAGATGCAATTTCAAATAAATTATTACCGAGCCAACGGTAGTCCTACGTCTACCTTGCGGTTATATCTCAGATATAACCCACTTCTTGTTTTGATGTGGGACTACGTCTAACCGGAGTATATGGGGGGTAAAATGTAAACCTAAACACAGAACAAGCAGGAAAAAATGAAAGATTCCGAATGCTTATAACTTGAACATTTCTTACTGGATCGGAGAGATGTTTGCATCAATTGATAGGGAATGTTTGTACGCTTCTATCGCAATTAATAAAATGTTATTTTTCATTAGATGAACAAGTGATGTAAATGTTAAGCGTTATCTAAACGCCTTAACTGAATCATTTTGATTGGCCCGATCTACGGTTTCCCTAACACAGCCATCAAAACCAAGCAGCTTTGGGGAAATCGGCATTACAAATACATGAAAGTATGAGGATTTTTGTTCTCACCGAAATGTGTTCCCTAACACAGACTTCAAAACCAAGCAGCGTTGGAGATATGGGCATTGCAAATTGGAGGCGAATGAACTGCAAAGTTTAAAGCCTCTTAAAAACAAAGAAAGAAGAAGACATTGCAAATACATGAAAGTCGGGGGTATTTTTGCTCCGACTGAAATGTGTTTCCCTAACACAGACTTCAAATACATGGAGCGTGGGGAAATTGGCATTCCAAATACATGTAAATAGGGGGCTTTTTTGTTCCGACTGAAATGTGTTTTCCCAACACAGACTTTAAAACTAAGGTGAGGAAATTGACATTGCAAATCCGTGCAAGTCTGGGGCATTTTTGTTCTGACTGAAATGTGTTTGCCTAACAAGATGTCTGGGGAAATCGGTTCTGCAAATAAATGCAAACTGCGAGTACTTTTGTACTCGCTTGCCTTTGTGTAAACTAGAATGTTTTTCCTTAACACGGTCTTCCGAAGTTACTTCTGCACTCGCATTTTTTTTTTGCACTCCGAAAAGTGTTTTCCTAACACGGATTACAAAAGCGGGTACGAACACCACGCTTTGGCTCGGTTATTCGAGATTGCAATGAAGGACATGCCTTCATATCTTCTGCTCACTGAATTCCTACGCATACTATTTGATGATTAGGCAAGATGTTGATAACCAATTGCTGCGGTGACGCCTATTGATTAAACAATAAGCGTTCGACGTATAATGTCAAAATCGAAACTGAGTGCCTGAAGTTCATCAAATCAAGTAAATTCGCGGTTCGAGAAGTACGTACACTTGAGAGATGCAAACTTCAGAAGGAAACGTAAAATGAAATAATCGTTTGATAATTCTTCCGTTCGCATATTTTGTCCTAGGCATCATACCAAACGTAGAAGGACTGTCATTAAATTTACTTGTAACGAAGAACATAATCTATCACAATGGATGAATTGACCTTACATGGAATCATACAATCTTTTTACTCATAAAGTAAATATATTGAATTCAATTGAATTCGAGAATTGTTTCATTCAATCAAAAATTCAATCAATACAAACAAATGATTGGTACGATAAGGTAGTCCCACGTGAACCTTGCGGTTATATCATAGATATAACCGACCCATTTTTTTTTTGTGTCAGAAGATATTCCCATGAATAGTTTAATGTGAATAAAAAAACGCTCATGCTGGACGAAGCGTTCGATACTGCATCCAGTATTCAGTATTTGAACAAATGTTACCACGACCTTAATTCATTAGGAGTATTTGCGTGAGGTAAGCTTCGTTAATCCATTATAAGGCCGAAACTAGGCAAAAAATCGTCTCCAACTTCAGAGAATACAATCCTTACATGAGGAATAATACATATTTACCTTTGTTAAAAAATAAACAGTTGAAAGAATTGGTAGTCACCGGTTAACCCCAAAAACACTGTTTGCTCATTTTATATTTCTTTGGTTATGCAAAAATTAAAACTATATTTCTAGTGCAGCGAAAAACAATGTTTATATAGACTTACAAAGAAAACATTGAAAATTTCAATTTTTTATCAAATACACCATTTATTTTATTGAAAAAACTGTATGATCTTACACAGTAGATCCTAAATAGAACGCTTACAGTGAAAAACTTATCAACTCTTTGCATTTTCAACGATTTTCTGCTAGCGCTCTGAAATCGCGATTTATCAACATAAATATGACTCCCAAATTGATATCGTTCATTTTTTCAGCCCTAAAAAATTGGAGTATTGCCATATATCTTTAAGAAGACGGCGCCAGTGGTTATGTGCTTAGCGTAACAACCTCACAATCCGATCGGCATGGGTTCAATCCCAGCTGGCGTCGTTGGGATTTTCTGAGGCGAAAAATCTCTGGTTACGTCTTCCTTCGGAGGGGAAGTAAAAGAAGTTGGCCAGGCTCATGAGTTGTTGAGTCTGATAGGTAGGGACAGGTGGGGTCGCCTCCCTGATGTCGGTGATTGGCACTGAAGTGGCGGAAATAGGCCGACGAAAAATAAGCGAAGATAAAAAAAAATATCCCTTAAAAAGTCTATGGTTAAGCAAAATATTGAAAATATTCCAAATGCGGCGAAAAAAAATTTTGGGTGAGACAGGAAATGCATATTGATATTCAAATCTTGATTCAGCAGAAATCTAGACGCAATATGGTTCCTTTGGTTTGGTTGACACAAAATTATAGAGCTGTCATTTTAGCGTATTTGATGAAAATTTTCAAAAAAAAACAACAAATTTATAAAAAACAAATTTATTACACCTTACGCTTTCATTTTTCAGCTTCTCGTTTTACAACATCCCTCGATTGGATGAAATTTTGATTTGATAAAATACATCCCGTTCAAACGTTACAACCAATGTTGCCACATTTAAATATGTTAAATATGAAAAAATAACTTATTAGCATTCAAAAAATACTCATTTATTTACTACAAATACTACATTTACATATGCAAGTCATTCGTGTGTTTGATGAAGCTTCTACATATTTTTTTTAAATCTAAATTGTAAAGGGTGTGTCACATCAAATTGCATCACGGAAAAAACGCTGTAGAAATTCGCCCAGTAGACCGATCCTTTTGAAAATTTTAGACAGTAAAATAAAAACTATTAAACAACTTTTGGCATTTTCTTTTTATTCATACTTCGAGCCCAAGCCCGTATGCTCGCACCTTCCTCTTTACCCCGTCCATAAGGTTCTGTACAACGTCAGGTTGTAGTTTTTTTTTGAACAGAAATCCATTTTCTCTTGAAGTCCGCCTCCGATTTGACAACTTTTGGGTTCTTCCGGAGGGCCTGCTTCATAATCGCCCAATATTTCTCTATTGGACGAAGCCCCGGCGCGTTGGGCGGGTTCATTTCCTTTGGCACGAAGGTGACCCCGTTGGCTTCGTACCACTCCAACACGTTCTTTGAATAGTGGCACGAAGCGAGATCCGGCCAGAAGATGGTCGGGCCCTCGTGCTGCTTCAATAGTGGTAGTAAGCGCTTCTGTAGGCACTCCTTAAGGTAAACTTGCCCGTTTACCGTGCCGGTCATCACGAAGGGGGCGCTCCGCTTTCCGCAAGAGCAGATCGCTTGCCACACCTTGTACTTTTTGGCAAACTTAGATAGTTTCTGCTTGCGAATCTCCTCCGGAACGCTGAATTTGTCCTCTGCGGAGAAGAACAACAGGCCCGGCAGCTGACGAAAGTCCGCTTTGACGTAGGTTTCGTCGTCCATTACCAGGCAATGCGGCTTCGTCAGCATTTCGGTGTACAGCTTCCGGGCTCGCGTCTTCCCCACCATGTTTTGCCTTTCGTCGCGGTTAGGAGCCTTCTGAACCTTGTATGTACGCAGACCCTCCCGCTGCTTGGTCTGCTGGACGAATGAACTTGACAAATTTAGCTTATTGGCGACATCCCGGACCGAACTTCTCGGATCACGTCCAAACTGCTTAACTACGCGCTTGTGAACTTTTTCACTGACGGAGCATCCATTTTTGCCGTTCTTCACCTTCCGGTCGATGGTTAGGTACTCGAAGTATCGTTTTAGTACTCTGCTAACCGTGGATTGGACGATTCCCAGCATCTTACCGATGTCCCGATGTGACGACTCCGGATTCTCGAAATGAGTGCGCAGGATTAATTCACGACGCTCTTTTTCGTTCGACGACATTTTTCCAAATTTACGAAAAATTGGCAGTGAAGCATGGCCAACGTGATCTATACACTCTTATCTGATTATAAGCGAAAGCTGGAGATATAATTCCTAAAAATTAAATTTCTACAGCGTTTTTTCCGTGATGCAATTTGATGTGACACACCCTTTATACTATCATTTTTTTTTTAATTTTCGAGCTGACACCACGATGTTTGACCAAATCCTTTGATCTCAAAATAATGTTCATAGTATCATTGCTGAGCCGATTTCAAAGCTTATTTTTGTTCTGATTATATTTAGAAAAAAAAGAACGTTAGAGACAAACAAGGCATCGAAGCGCCAAAAAGGCGAGCGAAAAGTCAATTCCTTTTAGGCATCCAATTTTGTCCACCAACCCTGCACATGCTCATTTTCTTAAATTGTGATTTCCTTACGGAGTAATTTTATCTTTAGGCTACAGAATTAATTCTAATAACATCTTGTACATTCCCATTATAGAATCCTGGGAACGCTTCTAACACAACGTTAATGCTAGTCAAATTGGAAAAGATTCTGGGATTTAACATTGCCGTAGACTCGAGCGTCGAATCATCAAAATCGAATCTTTTTCTCATTTGTTTGATCAGCTCCACGAAAAAAATGCGACAAATATCCTTTGAGACGATCTGTCTTTCGCTGTCCATTGTCCTGTTAATTTCTTCTGCTGCTATTCCAACCTAAAATTCTTGTCACTTTCCAAATGATCTTCATATTTAATAGCATTAGACATTGGAACAACGTAAGATTCTTCGCAGATATTAGTGAGAATGATCAAATAAAAATCTTTCAGCTCTTCATGTAGTATCGTGAATTTTTTTTTTTATCTGTATTATAGTGATTTTCAACTTATTTGGCTGGTTCGTCACTTTTTACTTCCATTTTTGGAAGAATGTCGGGAGTGAGAATTGAACTCGTGACCTTTAGCGTGAGAGGCATGGATGTTACTACTACGCCAGATCGCCTCCCAGTATCGTGAATTCAGGTTTTTCAACCTGGAACAAACGATTCAATCTGTTGATCTGGGGCAAAACATACGTCGCACCGTCCGACGCAAATCCTTTCATACGATCCTTATGAAGAATTTCGTCCTTATGAAACTGATCAATCATTGCATTGTAAATGCTTTTATGATCAGCAGCACCAAGCTATATTGCAACGTAAAAGTCGTCATGTACCTCAATGTTGCTTTGTTCAAATGTAACAAATTTCACAAATGGAAAAAATCTGTACCAATCTGTACTTTTCGACGAAAATCTGTACTCTGTATCGTACAGAATCTGTACCAAAAATAACGAAAAAAATCTGTACCATTCCAGATACATCTGTACGTTTGGCAACACTGGTTGTGAGTTACAGGGTGTTAAAAATAGAGGTCGACAAAGAGAAGATTTGGTACATATAACACTTTTTATGTTATAAATGCGAAAATACAAGTCTAAATTGTGATTGACGTTTATGGGGCTGATACTGCACAGGAAAAAAAAGTGCGATTTAATTTATTTTCAATTTTTTTTTTGTTTTGATTAAATAATCAAAACTCTTTTTAAAAATAAATTGAAGCTATACCTAAAATCGATCATAAGAGTTTTCCTAGTATAGATTTCGATCAACCACAATAAACCACCTCAGTGTTTAGCTTTCTTATTTTTGTATACTTGCCAGTTTTTCTCATAATTTTCTACAATCTATGTTTTATATTCAAATTTTTGTTGTTTGTTTCTATTTATCTTTTTTACTATGTTATATTCTTATATTATATTGGATCCCTTAAAAGAAATACTATTTTCACTGGGATCCATACATATTTGCTTTACATGTTATTGTCCGCTCACCTCGTACCTAAATATCTTGTTTTGTCCTGTGGAATTGTAAATTATATTTAAATTTTTTTTTTCAGCAAAAAACAATTGGTGCCCAACTCTAGGATTCTCGAATAAGAGTTTCTTCGAGATGGGGGTGAGTGGAGGGCTAAAAAAAAAAAAGAAAATAATCTTGAACGAGAATTGTGCCTGATATTATTGTCATATATGATACATATGTTATATTGTTATATTTTTATATTGTTACATAAATATGAAGAAATAAATTCGATTTAAAAAAATCTAAATACCCTTTTAGAAGGATTTCAATGCATTCTAAATTAATATCTGACATAATGTGATGAATGACGAACTGCAAAATATATTTTCGTAGTTCTTCGTCAATAATGCGATCTAGCCCTGGACGCAAACCCACCTTTCGCCCCCTTTTTTTTTTGTTGTGTCCAACCTTTATTCAGAAACGATTTAGTATTTAGTACACTCGACAAAAAAAAATTGAGGAACAGAATGCGAAGGCGAAGTTTTTATATGTTTTTTTTTTAAATGTTGTAACTTCATGAAAAATCAACGCCTGAAGATGAGATGTACATCATTTCAAAGCTTCAGCTCTCAAATTTAGGATTATGTTACGAACACGTTCATATATTTCAATTAATAATAAGTCGTTTTCTTTCTTTTTTTAATAAACGGTTTTATTTAGCTTGCCATTCACGGTAAAATGTTTGACTGGATTAGGACGTATCTGGAGAGCAGAACGCAATATGTGGAAGTATACAACAATTCATCTAGGTCATTTTGTGTCCACTCAGAGGTTCCACAAGGAAGTCATTTGGGGCCTATCCTGTTTGTCATGGTCATGAATAGTCTTCCATCATTCTTGACCAACGCAGTAGTGCTTATTTACGCGGATGATGTAAAGATTTTTCAGCCAGTGAAACACATCGCTGACTGTCATCTGCTTCAGCAGGATTTGGACAATTTCGAGAGGTTCGTCGAGAACAATGAACTGAGCGTAAACCCCAACAAATGCTCCGTTATGACCTTTACGAGGAGAGTTCAGCCAATAAGCTTCGACTACAGGCTGGGAGGTTCGAATCCACAACAAATAGAGAATGTTCGTGACTTAGGCGTGACGATGGATCGATCTCTTTCGTTCAATTGCGACATAGAGCGTTCAATTGCAACGTACTGAACGGACGGATCAAAAGTCCGCGTCTCTACGACAGGATTCATTTTAACACCAGCCCCGTTTTTCTTCGTCGACGAAGGATGTTTGACCCACCCCTGAGGAACAGAAATTACACCCAGCATGAAGCGACAGCCAGATTTATGCGTGAGTTCAACGTGTTGCAAAATGTTGTTTCTGTAAATATGACATCAGAAGAAAATTCGAAGAAGATTAAGATTATATTTAAGAGACCAACTGAATGTATAAGTTTTAAGTTTGTATTTTTTATGTTTTCTGTATTCATGTCAATTTTAAGAAGGCTAACGGGCTTACAGCTTATGGTCCAAATAAAACAAACCTTGCCCTGTAACATGTTTGTAACGTGTTTGTCTGTAGCACCCCACATTAATACAAATTTGACCCCCTTCCTGCTGACCAATTGATCTGAAATTTGAAACACACCTTTATCTCTGCAGTCACTATAAAACTGTGTACTTCATGATCCTAAAAATCCAAGATGGCCGCTGCTACAAAATGGCGGATCACATATTTTCTTTGAACTCCATCAATATGGGTATCGAATGAAAGGGCTTGACTAGTAGAACACAGTTATTTATGAAAAATACAAATCCAAGAAGGTTGCCACTACGAAATGGCGATAAATATATTTTTTCCTAAAACCCCATCAATATGGGTATCAAATGAAAGAAATTGACTAGTAGAACGCAATTATTCATTAGAAAAGCAAACTCAAAATGACCATCTTTACAAAACACAGAACACAGAAGAACACAGTTATTTATGAAAAATGCAATTTATGAAATTTAACCACACCACAAAATGGCGATATACATTTTTTCTGAAGGCCCAGTTATTATGGGTATCAAATGAAATGGCTTAAATAGTGTGATCTACTATGATCTACTACTTGAAAACTCCAAACCCAAGATGGCCTCAATCACAAAATAGCAACTTACTTTTCTAAAGGCTTTTATTTAATTTTAACTGATTGTATGTTTGCGTTTGTGTTTCCCGTGGCCAAGTGGTTAGCGTCACACCTAAAATGCCGGGGGTTCGGGTTCGATTCCCGTTCTGGTCGGGGGAACTTTTCGTCGAAGAAATTTCCTCCGTCTTGCACTGTGGTCACGCGTATTCTAGAGCTTGCCACTCAGAAATGCATTCAAGGCGTGTCATTTGGCATAGAAATCTCAACTCAAGTACTAGTAAAAATGACGCAAGTAATACTACGTTGAGACGGCGAAGCTCCTCTAGGAACTTTAGTGCCATTTAAGAAGAAGAAGGGTTGTCCCACATTAATAGAAATTTGATTAATAGGAACTGACCGATTGATCTGAAATATGCATGCAATGGAATCGTTAACTGTGGATAATGGAAATTAGACGTGCCCCACGATTTTATTTTAGTCTCATCCATGCCTTAGACTAATGAAGGAAGGGGTGTGATAACTGCTAACTGCTACTTTCCTGATTATTTTCTAGCTTTTAGTACATTTCTATGTTTAATCACAATGAAACCGTTTAACTTAAAAAGTTTTTTTTACCTTTTTTTTTCAAGTTTATACCATTGTCAACCAAGTTAAAATAAATTAACCTTATCTAGCAGATTTTTGACTCCAAGAAGGTTCCTGGAAGGTTCTATAGAGAGATATTTTTGTTTGAATGAAAAATTATGCCTTCATTTTGAATGATGAACAATTGAATAAATAATGATCACTGCGCAATACGGAAGGCGGATTTTAGAACTCCAATGAATTCTGTACAACAATGATTTGTTGCTTTGGCGAAACAATTTTTTTTAGATTTTTTGCATCGATTTTATGAAAGTGCCAAAAACAGTTTTTATTAGTGTTTTTGAAAATTTTCTGTTATTTTGCAAATATTATATTTATCAGTCTAGTATATCCTCAAAGCCCTTGTGAATGTTTCAAAATGATACGTTCAGCCATTTTTATACACCCCATTATTATTTTCACTATGGTAAATCTTGAAGTTCGCTAGTTGTAATGTATAATGTGTTACGGTTCAAGAAAAACCGCAACAAAATATAACCATAAATCATATGGTAAAAAGAACCGAAGAGTGAGTATACCTTCCATAATGATACACTCTAATCACCTTCTTACCTGTAAGGCATTGCATGCTGCCAATGCAAATTCAAAAAAGAATTATTGTAAAATCTAACAATGACCACAATTAATTCTTTCAACGAATTTGGATCTTTTTGGTCCTAAAGGACGACTAAAAGGAGTAGAAGATACATCAGGGAGAGAGAGAAAGCGGATAGAGAGATAGGATGGAAGAGAGAGGTAAAAGAGGGATTCGAGCCGTAAAGGAAGATTCGAATGGCTCGAATCGGTCGTAGCTCACGGACCGTCGAAGAAAACTCAGAATTAAAGTTGTTTTTTTTTGAGTGAAGTGCGAGAAAAATTAAGAGAGAAATAAGTTGCTGAGTCCTAGGAACCGCACGAGCCGGGCAACATTCACCCTCCTCGCAGGAATCAGACGACGAAGGAAGGTACCTCGGAGAAAATGCCGGTGGTCGGCGAGTCCCCAACGTTATCGCTGCTCCACACGTATACGGGTGAGTCGGTCTAACGTTTCGGAGGTCGCAGTGCGGTGAGGTCCGGTCAAGCCTAGCCCCCCGCTCATCGTCACTTAGACCGATGAGACCGATCCCCGTGTGCGAGCACCGTCAGTAGAAAAAAACAACACCAAAACCCTGTCTCTCTCCCACAAAACCAATATACTTACCTGGAGTCAACCTGTTCCTGTTCGGCCGCAACAATCCTATAATCTACTAACCTGAAAAGAAAACAAAAAAATATATAATAAATATTAAAATGAAATACTTACCATTCCGTTCTTATTCAAACCATCAACAACAAAACAAAATCAAATCCATCACCAACAGCTTCCGTTGTGTGGAGGCGATCTGGCGTAGTGGTAACATCCATGCCTCTCACGCTCAAGGTCACGAGTTCAATTCTCACTCCCGACATTCTTCCAAAAATGGAAGTAGAAGTGACGAACCAGCCAAATGAGTTGAAAGTCACTATAATACAGATAAAAAAAAAAAAAAAAAAAAAGCTTCCGTTGTATTCGTGAGTCCACCTCGTTCCTAGGTAAGAGCCGACCCTGAGATAATTATACAAACCAGTACCACTGAGCTAGCCATAATTTACAAATGAACATGGTCAATCAAATATACAGTACGACATTTCATCATAAAAATCAAAGGGAGCACTGCGCAGCCTAAACTTGGAAACATTATCCGATAAAACCTCGTGCCAAAACTCGTAAAATTATGATGTGTTACTAATGCTCAAGCTAATTGTTGTGAATAATCCAAAATTAACGAAATCGGATGCCACATGAACTCAGGAGAAGTCCTATATAACCTGAAGCGCAATTCTGTATTCATAACTCAGTCAACTACGAAACTTGAACACCACATCCGAATATCCATGACGCCAAAATTGATGGAAAAATAAAGACATCATTCATTATGAGGCGATGCCCTGAATGGCATACTACCATACTCGGCCTCATGTTGTAATACAAGTGTAAACTATTAGAAAAATTAAGAATAGTTAGTTTGAATGCCACATTCTTTGACCAAAATCAACTGAATAATGCATTTATTTTCAGTAGATACAATTAAAGTTGTTCTTTTTGAGTGAAGTGCGAGAAAAATTAAGAGAGAAATAAGTTGCTGAGTCCTAGGAACCGCACGAGCCGGGCAACATTCACCCTCCTCGCAGGAATCAGACGACGAACAACAATAATCCAAAACAAACAATAATCCTCGAAGATAACGAAATAACGAAGAACCATTTCAATATTTTTTGAAGAAGATCGCATGAATAACTCATTTGTTTAGAAATTGAAAAAAAAATAAAGCGAATTCAAACCTCCATATTCGCCACTACTTTTCAAAATCATTCGAACCAACATAAGAACCGATATTCAAAAACTCATAATCACCAGACCGTTACAATGAGTCACATCCAAGTGCCTCTCAATCCTAAAAAATCGAGCAGAATATTCCGAGGTGGAATCCAAACGTCGACCAGCAATCGCAACACCACATCCAATCTGCAATATTCCTCCCACTATCGATCGATCCATCCATCCACTCATCGTCGAAAGCTCACACTTGGTGGTTGAAATTAAATTCACTTCCATCAAGCTTTTAATGAGAGACCTCGAAAAACCACCATCGCACACCGAAAGCGGGCGGCTGAAGCAACAGCGACAAAAAAAAATAGTGCAGAAGCACTCCTATTGGCACTGCGTCTTTTTCCTATATCCGGACCAAGCGAAAGCAGTGCAGCGTTCAAGTAGGGGCGGGGGAGGTAAATGATGCTGTTCGAGGCCGGCCGATGCCCGTCAAGTTTTATTCGTGGTGCAGAGAAACAACCCAGAAAGCACCTTTCGGTTGGTATTACAGTGGACTCGGAAGGACGCGAAGCTACTAAAAAAAAAACAAAAAGATTAAACTCTCGACGGTGACCGGTTCCCAGGTTCCTGGATACAATGGGGATGGGCAACTCGAAGGAGGTAAGCCAAGGAAAATCAACGCTACATTATTTGGAAAAGTCACATCATTGCCGCCAGTGCTGATGAGTGATCAAGTTTTTCTGTTCAACTTTTTTTGTTGGCGACTCTTCCTCCCACTGGAATTCAGGTCCATCGGCCAGCGATGAGACGCTGAGCACGATGAGCACCAAAGTTTAACTCGTCCGGAAAGGGGTTGAAACAAGGCTGCAAACAAGCGCTAAAAGCTGGTGTTACGTGGCGAATAGTGACGGCCTCTGGCAGGAGGAGAACAAGGAGAGTAACCAGGCTGGTGTGAAACAAGAGTCTACCAGCGCCTGTAGTGAAAGTTATAGTAGAAGTAGTACGGAGTAGCAGGAGAATTCGTCGGATGAGCAGCCAGCTGCGGAATAGGACAAAAAAATGCAATTTATTTGAAATTATTAACGGGTCAGAGCGTAATGCAATTCATACATATAAATTTTTCTGTGTATGTTTGAGCAGGTGGCAAAAAGTCAATTGGATGTGTGTGCCATGTGAGACGGGGGATGATGTGCCGGCAAGGAAGAACCGAGGAGATGAACGAAAAGGCGTGTCGATGAATGGCGCAATCGAAATTGCAATCCGATCGAAAGAGACGATGAAATTTGGCGCTTTGCAGCCAAGTGTTCGTCGGGTGGCGAGCACAGTGAAAAGTCAAGTTATGATTTGACTTAAGTTTTATTGGGTTCCAATGAATACATCTTTTTCACTAACGTTTATGGAAGTAGGATTTTTCTCATTTTGTTTTTTTATTATTTTTTAACAAAAATTACCGTTGGGATTTTATCTAGGACTTTGGAAAAAGGTCACAGAAGGGTTGTGTCCGAGATACGACCACATAGTTGACGTAGGATTCCGTTAGGCTATCTGTTGATTTTGGATATGTTTGAAGAATTACATTGTTAAACTCTTTGATAATGATTTAGTGGCCCTGAGAAGGGACGTTTTGTTTGGTTGTTGGATATTGTTTTTTCACTCCACCAGTGTTTACCGAGTGATGATGACAGAAAGATGGTAAACAGTCGTTGGATGGTGCAAATCTGATAAAAGATGCCGAAGTGGAACGAGATATGATGAAAACCTCCCTCTGAGATGCTTCCTATGTTATGCATGGATGAAATTAAGAACAAAAAACTCACCAACGTAATATAAGATAATAATCAATTCCGAACACAATTATCAATTTTTTTCATCTGTTAAAACATGTTACTTTAATATAGAGAAAACATATTTGAAACGGGAATGGTAATTTTTTTTTATAACTTTTTCTTTCTGAGTGTTTATTCACCCCAATGCGAATTTTAATTGGACTAACAGCACCTAATACTATATGTAAGGTAGGGTGTCAATGAATGTATGGGAAAAAAAACGACCCTAAAATTTCGAAAAGTTACCCTATACAAAATGTTCACCACCTCGAAAAAACACCCTATGCCAAATTTCAGCTCAATCGGACTTAAAGGAGAGTAGCGCAAAGCGGTCAAAATTTCAGTTTTTTTTTTTTGAAAATCGAATAATCACCTTAGGGGGGAGTAAAGGAAATCGGAGTTTTAGAAAAAAAAAATTGATGCCTAATGTCATAAAATGACATGAAACGTCGAGATCTAGTGTAATCTCGAAAATTTTTTGACGTAGGACTACGTCTAACCGGAAGATATAGGGGGTGAAATGGAAATCCAGGCACTGAACAAGTAGGAAAAAATGCAAGATTTGGAACGCTTATAACTCGAGCATTTCTCAATAGATCGCAAAGGTTTTTGCATCAATTGATAGGAAATATATCTACGCATCTATCATAACGAATAACATTTCATTTTTCTTGAGATAAATAATTGAATAATTGTGAAATATCAACCATTGTCCAAATACACTATGTGCCCATTTTTGATTGGTCCATTTTGTGCTCCTCAAATCGTACCGACCAAAACGGGCAACCAGAGCAGCAGCGAAATAGAATGAAGCACGATTGGAAAGGAAAAAGAAAAAAATGAGGGAAACATTGGTCGCAGTCTCACACATGCGTAATTCTCGAGCCAGCCAGTCAGCTTCAAAATCCCCTCTCCGCTGCCGTAACGATCATTCTCATCCGAACCGTACACCACATCGTTTCGCATCACCTCACATCAACAAACCAACACAAGCAGCCATGGTTGGATATGGCAAAGGAGGAAAAGTGAAGGGAAAGGCAAAATCCCGCTCGAACCTTGATCTGGAGTTCCCGCTCGTGTTGATCTGGAGTTCCCCGCAAGGGTAGCTAGGCCGAGCGCGTTAGTACCAGTGTACCAGTCCACCTAGCCGGCGTTATATAGCTTCGGCCGCCGAAGTGATCGAGTTAGCTGGCAAAGCTGCTCGCGACGATAAGAAAACCTGCATTCGGAACAGAACACATTCGGTTCGGTGGACATCAAGACAACAGGCAGTTGCAGCGAGTGGCGAGTGGCAAACGCAATCGCAAAACGGCATCAGGTAACAGAAGAAAAAAGTTTGTTCTTTATACAAACTGCTTTGACGGCAAATCCAGAACAAGGCGGCATCGAGGGCGTTCGAAATGGTTTTTTTCAAAACCACGAGTACTAAGTTTTCTAAATTGGAACCATTCCATAAAACAAGGCGCTTTTCAGGGCCATTAAACCTTCCAAAAAAGAGTTTAGGAAATAAAGTTCAATGCTTTCTAAAACATTATCCAAAATAATAATAAAACACAAATTGATGTTTTCATAATTTGTTTGCCAGGATCTGATGAGTATGTGAATTTGGCAGTTGTTCTGAGCTTATTGATAGTTGGGGACTTTCCTGATTATTCAATTTTCACCAATTCTTAAATTGTTTCCAGATTTAAAGTACAGTAATCTACAATTAGTTCGACATTTAGCTAATTGGACGGACATGTAATGCGACTTATTTAGTTGGATATTTTTGTAAACATAGAGATCCAAATTATGATCCCACATTGAAAGTCGACACTGTACCACTGTCATCGCAAATGTTCAATTACAGGTTAAAATTACCTCCAATCCGACACTGAGTAGTGGTAATGCGACGTGTCATTGAATGTAATTTACTGTAAAATATGTCACAAGCTGGATGGGAAGAAATTTTCCAACTGTGGAAGCTGTGGCGAGTGACAACAAATCGCTAAACAGGAAGGTTTAGCCGAACAAGATGGGGATATCGAGTGATAACAAAACAATAAACTCTTTAGACTTTTTGTGATCCTGAAAAGGACCCTGTACTCATCGTGTACTCAACAAAGGAGGAAAAGAGAAGGGAAAGGCAAAATCCCGCTCGAACCGTGGTGGTCTGCAATTTCCCGTAGGTGTATCCGCCAATTTCACCGGAAAAGGTAGCTAGGTCGAGCGCGTTAGTACCTGTGTACCAGTCCACCTAGCCGGCGTTATATAGTTTCGGCCGCCGGAGTGATCGAGTTAGCTGGCAAAGCTGCACGCGACGATAAGAAAACCTGCATTCGGAACATAACACATTCGGTTCGGTGGACATCAAGACAACAGGCAGTTGCAGCGAATGGCGAGTGGCAAACGCAATCGCAAAACGGCATCAGGTAGCAGAAGAAAAAAGTTTGTTTATACAAACTGCTTTGGTGGCAAATCCAGAACAAGGCGGCATCGAGGGCGTTCGAAATGGTTTTTTTCAAAACCACGAGTACTAAGTTTTCTAAATTGGAACCATTCCATAAAACAAGGCGCTTTTCAGGGCCATTAAACCTTCCAAAAAAGAGTTTAGGAAATAAAGTTCAATGCTTTCTAAAACATTATCCAAAATAATAATAAAACACAAATTGATGTTTTCATAATTTGTTTGCCAGGATCTGATGAGTATGTGAATTTGGCAGTTGTTCTGAGCTTATTGATAGTTGGGGACTTTCCTGATTATTCAATTTTCACCAATTCTTAAATTGTTTCCAGATTTAAAGTACAGTAATCTACAATTAGTTCGACATTTAGCTAATTGGACGGACATGTAATGCGACATATTTAGTTGGACATTTTTGTAAACATAGAGATCCAAATTATGACCCCACATTGAAAGTCGACACTGTACCACTGTCATCGCAAATGTTCAATTACAGGTTAAAATTACCTCCAATCCGGCACTGAGTGGTGGTAATGCGACGTGCCATTGAATGTAATTTACTGTAAAATATGTCACAAGCTGGATGGGAAGAAATTTTCCAACTGTGAAAGCTGTGGCGAGTGACAACAAATCGCTAAACAGGAAGGTTTAGCCGAACAAGATGGGAATATCGAGTGATAACAAATACACAACACCAAAGGTTCTTTTCAGAACCATCAACATATTCATAAAGAGTAAACAGTAAACTAATCCATTTTTCAGGTAGATAGGTAGGTATTCACGTAGGTGAAGAAAATAAAACAATATATTTAAAATATATATTTAACAAAAGCTGTCCCCTTTGTATAGTCCTACGTCACTCCGGTTATGTCCCCGACATTACCCACCCGTCTTTTTTTGTCGAAAATCGGCCTCAGGTTTGATTTCGGTATTCGGAACGAAAAGTATGGTTTTGGGTGCCAATGAAAATAGTTATCTCGATTTTTCATTCGGAACTTGCTACGAAATGTTGATTTGCACGATAATATACCCTATGCAAAATATTAGCTCATTCGGACTCCATTTACTAGTGTCAAAAAATGATGATGATGATTCCGCTTCCTTCCCCTACAGAGGTTTAAGCAAGACGAGTTATCTAAAAGATAATTTATTTATTTTTTCTCAACATTGAAATCAGTTTAGCAAACACAAAAAAAACGCACTGATTTTATTCACAGATATAAGTTCAAAAAAATTGCAATTTCCAAAGACGAGCCAATACTCAGTCATGTCCGCCACAGAGCCGATACGGTCTCGACGAGGCCCTTGCAGCCAAAGGGTCCACCAGAGCACAAGTTCAACCGCCAGCCTTGTTTTGGATTGACAATGAATATCCTCATTCAGAGAAATCGAGAAAATTTCCTTTACGAAAATTTCCTAGACCGGCACTTAAAAATATTTCAATTTAATATCCTTTATATCTGCGGCACGCGCGCGACGCTCAAACTTTTGTAGACTACTTTTATTTTATTTTATTCAACTAATACAACTATAAAAACAACAAAATAAAAATAAAAATAGTACATCATCACCAGATCATGACAGGATAATAGAGATCAATACAAATTAAAAAAAATTTAATTTAAAAAAATTTAGATAGTCTACTACAGTCTACATAATATAATCCGTTCAAAAAACTTCGTCAGGTTAATCGAAAACATTGAAAACAAACTACCAAAAATTGTCCGCATTAATTATCCGTTCGTATAAAACTTCGTCAATAAAAATCTTCGTCATAAAATAAAAAAAAATCGTTTGACTGTTAATAAAACACAGTTTTCACGTGTGAAATACAGTGCCTCTTAAATTCTGTAAATGTTGTTGCGCATTTAATATGTCTTGGCATCGAATTGAACACATTTATTCCTTTGAAGTACAACGAATTTTGTGAAGCACATGACAAGAAATCAGGTGTTCTTAATTCATTCGCGTTTCTAGTGTTATATCTATGGAAATCACTTCGTATTTCAACTCGATCACACAAATATCGAGGCAGCAAACCGTGCACTACTTTAAATATGAACACCATAGTTAAATAAACGTTAAAATTTGAGATTTTCGAAACCCGTAAAATCCCCGTAAATCGGGATTCTTAGAATTTTTTTTGATGCCAAATGTCTTAAAATTGCATGACACGTTGAGTTTTACAGTTTTGCAAAAAAAATTGTCAAAAATTGATTTTTCAGGCGGAAAAACGACCAAAACCAAAAAAAAAAGTGATAACTGTAAACCTCAACCAGTAATGCAATTTTGAGACATTTGGCATCTAATTATTTTTTTTTTAAAAAAACCTCGATATTCGGTGATTTTTTGTTTTTCAAAAAAACTCAAATTTTAACGCTTTTGACTCCAGTAAATGAAGTCCTAATGAGCTAATATTTTGCATAGGGTATATTATTGTGCAAATCAACATAATATTTTTCGAGATGATAGATGATAGATGATACTCTCGACGTTTCATGCCATTTTAAGACATTTGGCATCAAAAATTTTTTTTCGAAAACCCCGAAACTCAAACTTTGACCGCTCTGCGCCACCCTCCCTTGAGTCCGATTGAGCTGATATTTTGCATAGGGTGTTTTTTCGAGGTGGTGAACATTTTTCATGGGGTAACTTTTTGAAATTCGAGATGACCATTTTCATTGGCACCCTAATGTAAAGCATATGGGAAATCACTTTTTCTAATATTTCTTCACTTTTCCAATTTTTCTCGCCATATAAACTTTCCTTGGGTGAAAATAAAAACAACAAAACAGACAGCTTAAACCAAACGACACGTTCTCGAGCGGGAACACATCGTGGTTTTTATTTATGAAAATTGAAATAAATCGTTTCATATATTATGTCATTTCTAACACAACTGCTACCATATACAATTTTACACTCACACTTGTGCTAAAAAAAACGATCGGTCATTGATATGAAATTTTACGAAGCAACCAACATCAAAGTTCCAAATTAAAATTTTATTTGCTAGAATTAATCGTATCAATCACGTTACTTGCTACACAAAAATGCCCCCGACTTGCATATACTTGCAATGCCGATTTCCCCTGGGCACCTTGGTTTTGTTGTCTCTGTTAGGGAACACATCTCGGTAGGAACAAAAGTTCCGCCTACTTTCATGTATTTGCAATGTCGATTTCCCCCAGGCAACTTGGTTTTGATGTCTCTGTTAGGGAATATATTTCGGTAGGAACAAAACCCCCCTCTACTTTCATGTATTTGCAATGCCGATTTTCCCCAGGCAGCTTGGTTTTGATGTCTCTGTTAGGGATCCGCCGCATGTGTCGTCAATTTCGACCAATCAGAAGTGGGTATTTCCGTTAAGATAGGGGTTTAGATTTTTCAATCAGTTCGATAGATAGTTTCATGACATATATTATTTTCTTCATTATAAAAAATTATAGGAGGTTGTGTTCAAGACACGACCGCATTGTTGACGTAGAACTACGCTGTAGTTTCATTCAAGTCGCTTGTTTATAACTGCGGATATTATTTTATAATGCTACGAAAATAACTATTGTACCAGTTTGGTCGCCCTGAAATGTTTTTTTCATTGTAGAATCAATTGACCATAATTGTTTCGTGATTCATTCTTGTATTCGCAGAACAATATATGCTCGAGATAAGCGCAGCTGTCATCCTTAGTGAAGAAAGTTTTGCTACTGGCAAGCGAAACCAGGTCACATACAAAATCCCAGAACGACATTTACTTTGTTGGTAACTAAATAAACGAAATAAACTCTATCTGTTAATCCCAACAACCTCGAAAAGAGTAGCACTGCTTCATTATGATCAAGGTTAGCGCAAATGCAATCCTAGTTGAAAGCAGTTTTGCGACTGACACGCAAACCCAAATAATTTAATAACTTATTATAGCTTATTGAATAACTTGGTATTCCCCCAAATATTTTTTAGTGCACAACCTTAACACCTGCTTCACCATAGCATCAGTTCAATGCATTGATGACAGAAAACAAACATGTTAACTGCTTGGAGAAAGGCTGAATATTTGCCTCAGCAGAGATTCAGTACTAAAACCCTAGCGTAAATATTTCCCTCCCGCTATCCCCCCTCCTTGTTTATATTTATCTTACGACTGCATAATTTGCAATACCAAACAATCGTCAATCATGGCATAAAAAAATAGGCGATCTTTGCATCGTTACAGGGCCAATGCACACGGGAGCAGATACAAATGGGGTTTCAGCGTAGCGAAGATGCACTATTTTTACGTACGGGTTATGAAGCACGCACACAAATATCCATATATCGAAAGCTTGAAACAACTAAATATACACACACTTATATCCGTTTTGCACTCTTCTCAACAGAAGCCCTTTCTGTTAATATTACCAGTCTAGATTAGCTTAGTTGTCGTTCTTTGTGGAGAGAGCTTTCCTACCGTCATGGAAACCAATTCACTGACCGAAATCCAGAACATTTATTTTCTTGGTGAGCTGATGATATCATAGCTTGATGATTCCCCAAACAATTGTGTAGCTCAAAACCATGATGCAATGGTGTCAGTTTGGTGCAATTATTGCAATGCCAAAGACATCAGCGAGTGAGTAATTTGGTCGCGTCCACAGCCCAACCCGAAACGAAGACATGTGATGACGCAAAACAATGAAGAACAAGCGATCCATCCATTGCTTCGAATACAGAACGAGACTGAAAGTTTGCCTTCCTCCCTTGCTTGAGACTTTAAACTTCGTCAGTTCATTCGTCTCTAACCTTCAAAAAGGCCCTCGGAAAACTTTACTTTATCCATCATATTACTCCTCCAACCCCATTGCCTTGAGAAAGGCATTCGGTCCCTCACCGTCCAGCTCGCCCAGCAACGATGTTGTTCAGTCGATTTCCACACGAAGAATGAAAGTTTGCCTCAGCGAGATCCACTGTTTATGCTCTAGGCGAATATTCCCCTTCGTTCTTCTTCTTTCCCTTTGTTCACGGAGACTTTACATCTTACGATTTCCCCTTCGTTGCTCGTCGATAAGTTGCTCGTTATTGACAGCTCTGTTCGGGAAAGCACACAAATGAACAGAACAAATGTATGAGAAAATGAGAATGTTCCCAATTTTCATCAATTGAACCATATACAGACTGTGGGATTGTAATGTATAGCATATCAAACAAATCTTGAGGAATATCCGATTAGTTAACTTTATTTCATAAAATCGTGACCTGTTTTCTGATTTGGAACCCTTAATGAAGAACTTAGTTCTACGTCAAAAAGAAAATTTCATACTGAATTTGGGATTACCCAAAAATTTTGTACACCCTATTGTGAAGTTGGATCTAATTTGTATTTCACCCTTATTTTTGACAATGAGTAGATGCAAACTCATTGCAAACCCACTAAAGCTCTATATAATTGCACCCAACTTAAAATCTGGCTTGATTCACAATTGATTAGTCATCTTTTCTTTTCTGTTACTCATGGCTTTCAATTTCTTTCCATGCCAAATCACCAAGCCATGACACACCAGAACGTCCGAAATGAACTACCATTGCCATTGATCCAATTCCCATAAAGTCATTATATCGTACGAATTTATCGAATTTTTTGGATTAGTGTACACCATTTACCTCTCGCCCTTCTTTGGCCCGTTCTCGCCCCCAATACAGTCTCCGGCTCCAGTATACCAGCATGCTCATTCCCATACGAATCAAACTACCTTCCCACTCACACACAATCACTTGCACCGGACCGGACGATGATATCTATTCCCGAACGGTCGGTCACATCTGGTTCATCTGATAGCGAAATGGTGATGGCTCGTAGCCGAAATGTGTAAACATTTGAAGAAGACCATTAAATTTTTACTGCATTCCCAAGATAGAGAGCGCGCCACCCATCGGATCCACCTTTTGTTCCGCGCGAAACACTGACTATTTGGCTATCCCTGAGGGGGTCATTGGAGATTCATTTCGGGTGCCAGTGCAGATTGAAAAGTTTTTTTTTTTTTGAGATCATGGTGGAGGGGGGAAATGGGTCCCTGTCGAATGTGGGAAAATTGCTTTTGAAATGAACACATTCTGCGCCCTCGACTCTCGGATATCGACTGCAGAATTCAAAACACCCTTTTCGCCGTCCGAAGGATTTCTCGTTATCTCCTCTGATCCATTTTCGCTCTGTCATAAGTCAACAATGGCGGACCGGAGTATTTCATTTTGAAATATACTGCAATTGGCTATTTCACTTTCACCTTTTCGTTGAATGAACCGTCACAACGGAATGCAGCGGCGTTGCTATCTTTGGCAATTTCCAATTTTTTTGATAGCCCTCGTTACAATAAACCCCATTTTCAAAATTGCTGCCATTTCTCTAATCAACCAAAGGATGAGCAAGCGGACGCTATCCGCCCATCCCGTCCGAAATACGCTCATTCACTGACGTTCCTCCACTTACTCCGAGTGGCAAGATTGATTGAGTTGTAATGGCCCTTTGGGTGAGCGTGGAAAGAGGAGGTGGTGGTAGGAGCGGATGATGCAGGCTTCTCGCGTGACCACCACCTCCCTACCGGGATGCTTTTTGATAACAGATCGCTTCTAGGCTGAAAAGTGGTTGAAACTCCCAAAGCTACAAATGGGAACAGGATGTAAACGGGCAAAAATCCGGAGCACGTGGAAACCTTTATGAAATGATTGGATGTTCACTTTTTGTGGGTCTTTGCACCTTAGAACGCTAGGAATCGTAGCATCGATATACGGTCAACAGGGGGATGCTGAGGAGGGTACAGTTTGATGTTTTATTCATCACTGATCAATTTCGTGAAAGTGGTGGTAACATGAGTACTTTGAAATAAAGGTGAAAAGAACTGTTATTATCGATTACATGTTTTGAAATGGAATCGATCACTCAACCTAACATCTAGCTTCAGTTTTTCTAAATTTTTTGTACATCTCTACATACAAAATGATACAAATGTAAAAAACAATCGGTCTGCAATGCTGCAGCCACCAAAAAAACGAACATTGAAATATGCAACCCTAATCTGCTACCGAGCGGAACCCACTGCATCATGTGAGAGGACATGGATTGAGTGCATTCTCGATAGCAACTCAACAAAACCCCACACGAAAAGAAAATGGTCCCGAATACACGTCCCCAAAGTCCGCCAAATGTGGGCACGAAAATTTCCAGTGCACTGCTTGCAAGAAAGCCAGAAAGAAGAGACCATTTCCGCCAAAAACATGATAATGCTTTTAAAATTTAAGAGGTTTTGCGAGCGGATCTTTTTGCCGGCGTTGCGTGGCGTCGCCATGCCATTCCGGTCGGTTGCATGATT